>NW_028274812.1:61207141-61516746 GCF_037043125.1 Eumetopias jubatus | reverse complement strand
CCTTGTATATTTCCATAACTTGCATTTCCAAAGTGCATCGCTGAGCTACAAAGGGAGAATGGCATATGCCATGCTTGTGCTCTCTAGAAGCTAGGGTGATGAGAGGCGGGTGGGTTGGGGATGAGGGGAGAGAGGCAAATTCCAGATTATGGCAACATTTGTTTTAACTTTGGGTCTTTTATATGGTATATCCTGCTTACCTTTTGAGATTTAGATGACTGTTAGAAGCATTGAATATTAAAATGAGCTTTTTAAATGCATGTGAGACAGAGACAGCAAACTTTTATGTTTTATGTAGGATGTGTACAACACATTCAGATTATCTATTATAATATCTACACATACAATTTGGTTATAAAAATATGCAATACAAACAGTTTGGGGATGATCACTCATGCAGAGTCTTATTTTCCTTTCCATGGGGGTGAGAGATAAGGGAGAGGCGGAACAAGCTTTCTCAGCCCTTACAGGGAGGAGCCCCTCTGTGTTCTTAAAAGAGGATGGTCTCTCCTTTGGCTATGACCTAGGCTTTGCTAGAACTCAGCTCTACAGAAGCTTCTTTCTATTTCCCCTGGTGTGTAACAGCTTCTGGGGGTGGGGCTAGGACAGGACAAAGTCAAGGCATTTTAAGGTAGGGATGATCCATCATCATAGGTGGCAGCAGAAAAAAACAAAGAAAGGACTTTCTCTCTTCATCACCAAGACAAAGTATGGTAAGCTGAGGCAGGGGAATGGAGCAAGAGGACTTACAGCACGTAACACAGACCTGTAGGAATAATTCACTGAATGTCTTTAAAATCATATTAGCAACTATATTTCTAAGCATTCTGCAAGATAGCTGCTATTATTCCATTTTACAGATTAAAAAAAAAAACTGAGGCCAAGGCAGGTCTAATATACTCAGGATCAGACTTGGGTCTGTTTCCAAAGTCCCCACTCATTCCCTCTACCCTGCTTTTAAATTCCCCTTAAAATAGAAGGGTGGGCAGGAGGATACAGTTAAGCTTTCCAGGTTCAGCTGGTCACAGTCTTTGTGAGTGACACTTAGGATCTGATTCTGATCTGAAATTTAAGAGGAAACCACTGAAGATATTAAAGGAGAATAGTGATGCAACAAAATTCAAGGCCCAAGAAGAGAACCTCAGTGGCAATGCTTGGGAGGTTAATGGAAATACTATCAGATCTGGGATTCCCAAGAGGATGAGTCAATGCACATCAAGCAGTAGGGGTGCAAGGCCTGCCTGGGCTTGAAATGTTTGAAAGACAACATAGCCTGACTGGGCTTGGCCTGGGCAAGTGATCAAGCTAAAGTGACATTTCAAACAGTATACCAAGGATTTAGGAAAACTAATACCACGGAGACATTTTCTGTTGTTTAAAGAATGTGATTACACATGCCATGATTTTCAAAAGAAAAATGAGCAAATCTGCCTAATCTGCATTTAAGTGGAACTATATTTATATATTTGCATCTTAAAAAAATGTAGTGACATCTATGAGTTCATCGCTATAGCTTGTCAAGATCTTCTTTTCTTTTGGGTTTAGTAATTTATAATATATAACCTTACCCAAGAAAACATGAAAGTTATCAATGTATTAGCCAAAGCATGGACCTAAATTAGGGGTCAAAAATGCAAATGCATTCACAAACAAGGGAATAACCTAAAAACTAACTGGCTAAAGTAGGCTGTGTATAGATATTAGGGAGTAGCAGGGACTATGGTAAACTAGGGAGTGGAGAAGAGGCAGGGACTACTCAGCTTAAGCCAACAGCTGCTCAGTGGAAAAAGCCTAAAATTGCTCAGCTTTCTAATTTTGGAAATTGAATGAAAAGCCAGAAATCTATACTTTTATGTGGAGTTTGCTGATCTTAAACACTGTATGAACTAAATGAAATATGTCTGACCCAAAGAAAAAGAAGGCAACAACCTTGCCTTAGAAACAGACTGTGTCTGAGAAACAAGGTATGTAAGGGTATTTTGGAGCAAAGGGTGACATGCTGAGGTTAGAGCTATGGAAAGACAACCTAAGAAGTGACAATGGGCTTGTCACAAGTGTCAGGACACCATTATCGAGCTTGAATTTTAACGAAAACAGAATCAAGATTGTAGAATACGTACATTTGTTCCTGCTAGAATTGTATGGATAAATATACTTATAAACTGTTAGGACATGAAGGGGTTCAGAATGAGCCTCCGCAAAATGTATCACTTTGCCATGTGGATTATCTTGAGCTGAAGACAATCAAGGCATAAAAGACTCAGGAAGAACTTTTACTTCCTTTTAATTGCCTCTAAGAATTTAGATAGTGGGGCTGGTCCAAGAAGAGTGCTATCACCGGAGATAATTTACAGAGCATGGGCTAGGTGTGGTAATCTGGGGGAGGAGGAAGCTCCACAGGGCCTGTTGTTCAAATTCCTCTCCATGTACCATTGTCTCTGCATGGCATGACATTTATTTACTTACCAAATATGTGTTCCTACCATCTTTCTGTGAATTGTCTTTCTTAGAAATCCCAAGTGCCTACCCTCTCATCATAGCTCAGGATGGCATATATAAGCCTCACTTACCTGACTCTGAGCCTCTCATGTCTTGATGGGGCTCCCATATGTACAAAATTAAATTTGTTTTTCTCTTATTAATCTGTCATATGTCAGTTTAATTAATAGACTAGCCAAAAGAATCTAGAAAGGTATAGAAAACTTTTTCCTCCTCTACAGGTGGCAAGCTTTGAAAACTTCACATTTTGAAGTGAGATCAAATGAGAGAAATGACTCCATGCCAGGAAATGAAAAGACCCATTTGGTCTATGGGTCTTTTGAGAAATATCTCTGCAAACACTGTGTCTATCTGTCATAAAAGGGTTGTGTAATTAACATATGCAAAACACCACCACCATCCCGCTGGAAGCTAACTTCCCTCCCTGGAAATCCAGCCTCTATTTATTTACAACAAAATAAAGTGGACCCTTCTGGAAAGAAACACGGCTCCGTGGCGGCCCGAACACTGTCGCAGTGATGCTTTAAATCTTTTATATCTCCCATCCCTCCAGGGGCTGGTGCTGGATGGTATTGAGCCAGGGCCCATAAATAATTTATGCTAAGTAGCAATTTAGTTGTTTGGCTTGAGGTAAAGAAATCCAAGAAATTCATAAATAAAGTTCCCATTTTTGCTTGTGTTCCAAAGTTAATTTATGTTACTCTGCAATTAACTAACATAAAGGTGAAAAAATATGACAGGCCTAAGGTACAGACTCATGCTTATAAATCTGCTCCATCTTAACTAGTGGTGTTTTGGTGATAGTTACCTAGTTCTCTTCATCTTGTGCTACTGAACAGAAACTTTTCCTTGATCTGATTCCCTACTACCTTGTCGATCTGTAGAAGTAGTACAATTGTTCTGAATGGACCCCTGAGTGAGTGTTGGAAGAAAGGGAAACGGGACTTGCGATGGCTACAAATGGAGCTTCTGACACATCTGAAGTATTCTGTATCTCAGAAAAAAAAAAAAAGCAGAAGCAAATATGACAGATGCAAATAGTTGTTCATTGAAAGGGAAGAGTTAGAGAGTTTGAAAACTGGCAGCAGGACAGTGAGCCATGGCTGCCCTAGCAGGGGTGGGCGTGGTGGGTAGCAGGAGGAGCAGAGAGCTTGGCAATTCAAAGATTCAGAAGGCTGTAAAGAGCACAAAGCAATTATGCAGACATGAGTGACATGGCCCCCAATCAGGCACAGAATCTAGGAAGGCCCTAGATTCCCACAGTAAAACATCAGCTGGCATCTTGAGCATATGGCTCTGCTGTCAGCCCACAGTGCAGAATACCTTCTTTACAGGTTCTCACTGGCAACCTCAGGCTGCAATTCTATGCTATTTTTTTGCTCTCCAAACTCTGTCTGAGCTAGCTGATTTGTGTTAATTTCTCTGTGACATGGGACCTATTCAACCCTGAAGAGCCTCCAAACTTTATTCATATAGTAAGACTGGAGTAAACCACATACTTGCATCCTATTTATTGTTCACTTATTCAAATATATTTATTAAATGCCTACCATGTGCCAGGGGGAAATGTGGTAGACAATGTAAACTCTAAGATGAATAAACATAATCCCTCTACTTATCAGTATATGGATTAAGGGGAAAGAGAAGGAGAGGAATAAACCAAGAGTTTTGATGCATATGGTAAGTGCTCTGATAAAGCATGCATAAGGTGCCAGGGAAGCAGTGAGAAGAGGCACACAGACAAGTGGGAGAAGTGGGAACAAGGGAAGATTCCCAGAGAAGGGGAAGCTTGAGAGAGCCTTAGAGAGTGAAGATGCCAATTTGGCCAGGTGTGGGGTGGCTCAGTAGGTTAAGCATCTGCCTTCGGCTCAGGTCATGATCCCAGGGTCCTGGGATCAAGCCCCGCGTTGGGCTCCCTGCTCGGCAGAGAGCCTGTTTCTCCTTCTCCCTCTGCCTGCTACTCTGCCTGCTTGCGCTCTCCCTCTATCTCTCTGTCAAATAAATAAATAAAATCTTAAAAAAAACACACACACACACACACAAGCCTGGAGTAAGAGGTAAGCCTGTCTCATTTAGAGACAAGAGTCTAATATGATTGTACATAGAGTATGTCCAGTGAAGTAGGAGGGGATGAGGCTAAAGAGGTAGGCATCAGAATCTACAGTTAGCATATGCTGCTTAAACTTCATGTCCGAGGCAGTGGGAGCCATGGAAAGGTTTTAAGCAAAAGAAGAATATAATCAGGTCTGTGGGAATGAAAGATCATTCTACTAGTAAGATGATGAATGAATTGGACAAATAAATTACTCTCAAATTTCAGGGCAGGAAGTGTTTTACCCCCAGTGACAAAGTATTCTTCCTTCCTTTGAACAATGAAAAATGTACAAACGGTGATGTCTTTTTTTTCCTCTCTGCTCTGGTTACTAGCAGCCTGGAAGCAAGTAGTTTGGTCAACTGCCAGGGCCTCAAGTTTTGCTTTTCTTCTTTTTTACTTCTTCGATCTAATCTTTGGACACAATCTTTTTTTCTTCATCTTGTTATAACTGCGATGTAATTTTAAGGCTCCTCAAATTTAATAGGAGGTCAGTGAATCATTTCTAAATTAATATACATATAGGTACCTTCTGGTTATATATAATGGTTTGAACTCCCTTCTGAAGCATTACTGAAGGGACAGAACAGGAATAAACACTAAACACTTGAGTGAAAAAGAGGACAGAAAGGAGATAACAGGAAGTGACTAGATGTCAACACGTTTCAGAAGATGGAAAGCAGATGCAAGAGCAGAGAATGACATCGCTGGGTGGGGGGGGGAGGCAAATCTTGAGCTAAAGAGGGAAAATGTCTATGAGAAGCAAGAAGGTTTTTCCCCCACTTAACCCAGAAAATCTGAGGTTTTAGAGGTACCAGATCCCGAGGAAAAGTGAGGATAAGGGGATAGATAGAGATCTATATGAAGAACATCTAGAACTCAGGGTTCCTGAGCAGCCAAACTCCTCTCCTACTTGACAGGAGCCTGGAAGTACATTATCTAGAGAAACTGTTCCTCAGATGGTCTGGATTCAGAATGACCAAATGTAGTGGAAGGTGGGGATGAAACATCACAGAATAAACTCAAGGAGTATATGAAAGTGTACATCCCCACAGGTCAAGTCTCCAGCCCTCTTCCATTCCACTGTTCTGTCAGCAACCAGGTTATATTACTGTATGATGAAAGATTAAAACAATTTTCTCTGGAGGAACCTGAGAATGAGCAGCCTGAGAAAGGGGCTTACAGACATTTATATTTGGGGCTTCTACAGGAAAGAAAACTACTCACCAGCTAATCACTCTACATGTAAAAAAAGCCACTTCACTTACACACTTACACATTAGTCTCTTATCAGCTTTTTGAGCCACAAGTTTAAATATTTAAGGAAGCCAAGAATCATCAAATATTTGAGGAAGTCTCCAAAATGAAATAAAAGGGCCAAACACAGAAACAGAAAGGAGGAATTCAGAAGAATCAGAGATGATACAGGAAGAAAAAAGAGTACCTTAAAATCAATAATTGATATACATAAACAAAAAAGAATAAATATGCATTAATGAACTAAGAATAGGATGTATTTTTATAGGAAACTTCAAAGAATATGAATGCGACCTGGAAATTAAATATATGGAAGAAACTAAGAATTCACTTGCATGGATGGAAGATAACATCGAGAAAGTCCTACAGAGAGTAAAATAAACACCCAAAGAAAAAAAGGGCAATTGAAGAGGAAAGAGAAAGAAAAAAATGTAAATAATCAACTCAGGAAGTCCAAAATTCAAAACCAGGTGTTCCAGAAAGAGAAAAGATGAGACGGAAGAAAAATACAAGGAAGTTTCCCTAAATGGAAAGACATGGACAGCATGATTAAAGGGGCCCACTAAGTACCCAGTTCTCTGAATTACAGAGAACCTACACCATGGCACACCAACACAAAATTTCAAAAGAATGAGAATAAAGAGAAGACTCTAAAATTTTTTGGAGAGATAGAACTGGTTATTTATAAAGGATCAGTCATCTGACTTATATCTAACTTTCAGGATTGCCATTGCAACCTAGAAGACATTGGAACATTGCCCTCAGAATTCTGAACCAAATTATTTTCATTCCAGAATTTCATGCCCTGCTTTTTTTTCATTAAAAAAATACAGAAAGGTATAAAGATAGAAGAAACTATTATCAGTATTATTCAGTTATCCATACCACATAATATTAATCACTGTTAATATGTTAGCCTATTTCCTTCCAGGTTTTATTCTTGGCGGGGGGGGGTGGGGTGGGGGGGAGTGAAAGTGCGGTAGTGAATTTAATTGGTGATGCTCATTAAAAAGTGACTGAACAATGCAGAAATGTACCAAGAAGTAAATAAAAAGCTACTTCCTGATTCCAACTATCTAAAAATTACTGCCATTGATATTAGGGCAACACAATTCTAAATCTTGTTGTATGGCTATAAAAAATAAATGATGGAGATGATAACTAGGTGATAGATAGATAGATAACATTGCTTTTTGTTAAAACAGGTATCATATATAGATACTATTTTTAATAACAAAGCATTAAATTTAATTGTAATTTAATAATAAAAAGAGAAACTGAAGCAAAACTAAAGGAATTGTCGATTTTCAAATAAATGGTTTCTTGCCATAAGATTTAGAACACTCTAAGCTTGAAAGGGTGGGTGAGTAGATCTGAAAAACAATAAGAGTTGGAGTCATTAATGTCTTTATTATATTATGTCAATATTAGACAATATCAGTAGACTCTTGCTTAGAAACATGAGAATATCTCCCTTCACCACACTTTCCAATTATCTTTATACTATTAATTTTACATTGTTCTGATTAATAACATTCACATTTTGTTCTATAGCAATAATTCTCTCAGTTGTTTAGTCTTTAATTCTATATTTAAATAGATTCAAACACCATCAGTCCTTTTTATCACAGCTTCTCAATTCCCATGTTCCTTATTTTGATTTATCTCTTAATTAGTTAGAATTCATTTTCAAGCATTTTTTCATGAAGGATTCAAGAGTGCCATATTCCTTGAGTTCTTTCATGTTTAAGAATGTCTGTCTTTTGTCCTTTTCTCTGTTGATGTCTTAGTTTTCTTTCATTCCTTAAAACTTTGTAGAAATAACTCCATCATCATCTGGCATTAAATGTTCTTATGAATAAGTCTGAGATCTGCCTCCTTTGTAAGCCATAGTAATTTGCTTTATCTACTGTATATCTAAAAAATATTTTTTTTAATCCTTGAGTTCAATACTGTAACTTGGATATGTATCCATGTTGAGTATCCCATATCAAAATTCTTGAAATATGCAATCCAAATGTTCATTTTTTTATGAAAGAGAAATGTATTATATTCATTCATTCAGTAATATTTATTAAAAATCTATGTGCCAGGTTGCCTGGGTGGCTCAGATGGTTACGCATCTACTTCAGCTCAGGCATGATCTCTAGGTCCTGGGATCGAGCCCCACATCAGCCTCCCTGCTCAGTGGGGAGTCTTCTTCTCCCTCTCCCTCTGCCTCTCCCCCTACTCGTGCTTGCTTGCTCTCTCTTCCTCTCTCTCAAGTGAATAAATAAAATCTTTTAAAAAAAAAATCTATGTGCCAGGCAATAGCCTCTTGGATGTATCTGAACAAACCAAACCAAAAAACCCTGTGGAGCTTGTTGAGGGTAGGACTAGGTGGGGGAGAAGAAGTAAACAGGAAACATAATAAAGAAGCAAACTACACAGTAACATAGTATCATAGAGGTGACAAGTGCTATGGGGAAAAGGGAGAACTAGAGTCTCTAAGGAAAACTGGGGGCAGGGGGTGGGAGCCTGGAAAGGTCGAATTTCAGTTTTAAACAATGCAGTCATGGAAGGCCTCATGAGGTGATCTTGGAGCAATCAATTGAAGGAATGAGTTTGCAGATCTCCAGGGGAAGAGTCTTCGAGCCAGAGGGAACCACCAAGGCAAAGGTAAGAGCTCACCAGGTGCATGTGAGCAACAGTAAAGTGTAAGGAAGCCAGTGTGGCTGGAGTAGAAAGAGGGAAGTAAAATGTAATTTGTGCTAAGATCAGGGAGGTAATAGTGGGGCTAGATTTTCATGGTTTTTTGGCCATTGAAAGGCTTTTACTCTGAGTTTCATGATTTTAACCAAGGAATGACATAATCTAACATTTTAAAAGCATTACTTTGGCTATTTTGTTGAGAGCAGGATATAGGTGGAGAAGGATAAAAGCAAGGAGACCAATTAGAAAGCTATTGCAATAATTCAGGCAAGAGATTTTTATGATGTAGTTGTGCTTTTTCTTAGGTATCAGGGAAAAAATTCTGTGAAAAAGTTTAAATCTGTCATCTAAACCCAGAAATATATTTGATTTTTTTAACTGGTGCACATGTTCTGTTGCTAAAAATATAAAAATAATAATAATTTTTAAAAGATAGATGAAAAAGAGCCTCGCTGTGAAGTTTATTTTATGTGGGAAGCCATCCAGTGAGATAAATCAGATAACTTGAGTCAGCCCTACACCGAAATCTCAAAGAGCACATGAAGATAAATTTAATGCCTCAAAGTACATAGTCACTCACTGGGTGCAGAGACTATTGGAAGAAATTTTTTCTTTTTCTTTTATTGTACTATAATAGTGGGAATCTTTCCTATAGGATTTTATCATCTCCAATCAAGTGTCAGCGATCATTTCTCCAGACTAAAGTCCTTTTCGATTCTTTTGGACTTCTTAGGCAAATACCATTGAGGTTAAAGGAATTTTCCTACATCTAGTTTGACCATTATGCTTAGAACTTGTACATTCATCATTATTCGATCAGATATATCTGATATGGTTGATTTACAAGACAATTTGACATAGGAATTTCCCCCACCATCTTCTTACGAAGACCACTACTACCTCCCTCAACAAGGGATCCCATGACATAGAGTGGCTACTTACCTAACTTCCTGGGCAAGCTGAAAGAAACCCACGGTTCACAGAGAGAGAAGACTGCCAGATTCATACTCTTCAATAGCTCAGTGGAAGAAACCTAAGATTCCTCCTCCCCAGAGGAGCAAGGAGTCACCAGGATAGATAGAAATCTTAGAGGGTCCCAGTTTATCTACCCTGCATCAACCAATGCACACTCGCTTTGCCTAAAAAGTTACTCTAACTTACCTTCAAGGTCAAACATGTAGTTTCATTTCCACTGCCTTCTCTCACCTTCTCCCCTAAGACACAATTCAATGCTACTTATTAATGTCTAAAGAAGTGAAAGAAATCATTTTTCTGTCACCAGAGAAAAAAAATGACACCTTTAAGAACCTAGTGGAGGTTTGGGGCGCCTGGGTGGCTCAGTCATTAAGTATCTGCCTTCGGCTCAGGTCATGATCCCCTGGGATCAAGCCCTGCATTGGGCTCCCTGCTGGGTGGGAAGCCTGCTTCTCCTACTGCCCCTGCTTATGTTCCTGCTCTCACTATCTCTCTCTCTGTCAAATATATAAATAAATAAATCTTTAAAAAAAAGAGCCTAGTGGAGGTACAATATTTAGTATAGAGATTTTACTCTTGTTAAGTGACAAGTACAAAAAGTACAAATTTACTAGGGCAATTCAAGTGTTGGAGAGTTGGAATAATCACTAGAAAAAAGAAAGGACTGGAAAAATAGACACCCATGAAACCAATGCCACCGTTTTCCTTGAGAGGAAAATAGTTACATTCCACCTGTTGGGGACAAACAAGAGCTATAGCCACAAGTATTTTGGTAGGTTGATCTAGAGATGCAGACGTCCAAGGTTCCTTCCAAATGTAGGTTTGAGATCAGATCATTTTAATTATAATAATATAAAGAAGGAGAAGTAAGAAGAAAAGGAGCAGACGGGAACCAGCAACAGCTTATATTAATAATCAATTTCCATATATTTTGAAAAAGAAAGTCAAGTTGGCTCAGGTAGGGACTGGTAGGTACCTCTTATATTCCTAGCTTTAGGTAGTATAAGTATAACAACAAATCTGATTTTCACCAGCCACTTGTTATGACTACACTCATTTCCTGAAGCACCTTACAGGGGACATTTCCACTCTCACAGCAGATACATCACTTTGTGGAGAGCCATGTTATTACCTTCAGGCTGACCCTCTGCCTGAGCTAAGAAAATGCTTAGATATTAGCTTTATCTAAATGGAATATAAAGATGATAGGGATACAAAATTAAAGCAACCAAGTATCATGGCTGCTACTCAATAATTTAACTCCTGGCTTAGTGTTCCTGAGCTCTGATCTCACTTCTAATCTTACCTTGCTGGGTGATTCCAGCATGGGATGTTTCCAGCTTCATTCACTTTCCTAGAAGCAATTTTCCAAGAAATCTGTGAAACAGACACAAAAATGAGAACCCACCACCGCTGCACACTCATACAATCATGAACTATTGACCACAAACACTTGTTTAAATGTAATTTATAAAATATAAACCTCTAACATATCGACAAACGTTATAAAGGACCATTCTATGTCCAGTTTATTTTATATAGATGAAAAATAAAATAAAACTGAAAACTCTTCTCTGTAAATTAACTAAGCAGTCTAATGACATTTTCAGATCACGTAAATAAATGCAGTCCTGTCCTCAGACACTGTACAGTACCTCAGTAGCCTGAACTAGCCAGTGTCTCCCCTTAAATGTAAATTCCAACATGCCATATAATACACATTTGACCCCCTCTTTGCAAGTTTCTTCATACCAGTGAAATGGCATCCACTCATCACTGTCATCATTGTCTGAAAGCATTTGTTAAGCAAAGGGCCTAGATGGTGCTCTCCCAGGTCCTGTACAAAGTGAGGTAATATCCAATTTCCTGACCTCTGGAGGCCTTCAGACCAAGGCCAAGAATGCTAAAGCAGACAAATGTAAGGAGACTCGGCTAGCTGAATAAGCTTTAAAGCATTGCATGAATTAAGTGAATGGATAAATGTGTAACGTTTTGCATAAGCAGAGGATAATTAAGTGAAAGAGAGGCAAGTAAGAGCCCCTGTGGTGTTCTGTGCATTTTGACCAAGTGGAGATGTCAGATGAGCAGGATGAGCAAACAAATAAAAAAAAAAAAACAGATCTCACTTTTCAACATATTTGCCAGCTTCCGTGTTATATAGCACATAGTAATTGACAAGCGGAAGGATGGTACAGAAATATATTCCATTCTTGAAAGAGAAGGTAGAAGAAGACTTTGGTTTTTAACTCAGTGAATCAATAAAGCCTTGTAAACTTATAAAATTGTGCAGAACATTTGATTTAAACTAGCCTACAGTAAAGAAAGCCCTTAAAATGAGGCAGAGGGGTATGAGCTACTGAATTATACTAAGAAGCCAGTTTGAAAGGGACTTATTTAATGAAGCTTGTTTTAAATTGTCCATCTCTTGTAAGGATGTGTGCACTTCTTAGAGTCCTCCTGTGATCGGGTTTTGTTTTTGTGAACTTAGTGAATAGGACTTAAACTTCTTAGCTTTTTTTTTTTTTTTTCAAAAACTACAAACGCAATCAGTTTGAGTAGAATCCATTCAATTGGCCTCTGCTTTCTGAATGCAAGAAAGAAGCTACTTTTCCTCCCCTTCGTTTCATTCCAGCTGAGCACAGTGCAGCAAACATCTCATGCTGAAATCAGTGCCTTTTTAAAACATCAAGGGGCTTGAAAGCTCCGAACCTGTTCAGAGGTGAAGTGGCTCCAAGAGATCAGCTCAGACGCACCCTATTTGCACTTCCCTCCGCTGTAAAGGATCTCAGTCCTTTATCCGCAGGCCTCATTATGAACGTTCTCTCACTATGAACGCCGGACCAGGGCAGGTCTGCTCTTTGGTATTGTAGTGGCACTGTTTCGCTCACTGTAAAGAATCCTGGCCATTGGCTAAAGTCTACTGTGAGATCAAGAGAAACCAGGTTCTCTACAGTTGAGGAAGGGAGTTAATTGATCTGCCCTCCCCAAGTGCCCTTCACAATCCCGCCTGCATTCATAGCAGCACCGGCTTCTTTCTTTTCTCTCCAAGGGTTATAACTATTGCGGAGGAAGGCAGGGTCCTACCTCTGTAGAACCGCGGAGATGAGTTCAGAGAGCAGGAGAGTGAAAATCTCCCCAGCCATTTTTTCACTTCTCACAAAGCAGAAATTGCAGAATCCTGAACATCATTCTGTAGGAAGCCAAAGTCTTTAAGTTTTGGTTTCTCCGCTTCTCAACAGATAGAGTTAGTTCTTAAACCAGCAGCTTCTCAGGATAAAAGAATAAAGGAAAAACATCCACGTATAGTGTTGAAACATACCTGGCAATTAACTGCGACCCAAGTCAAGTGTGGGCTAACTGGTTAACTTCCTAATGAGATGCATCTGCTGTTCTTATTCTTCTGCAAAGAAGCCCTGGTACTGGGTGTTTTACTCTTTTCTCATGCAGTTTTCAGGGCAGTGACAGAATCATTCCAGCTCTGGATGAGGATGTAATATGGGAATTCCGAGATGAAAGTGCCTGATTTTTATAGGTTCGCTTAGTGGGTGTTTTTGGGGGGGGTGCCCAAATCTCTATCAGTCGTTTGGCTTCCTATGGAAGGAGCCACAGTAATTCTTGCAGGTAACTAAAGTACATTTTCTGTTCATGACTGCCTGAGAAGGCAACTCCTTTTCCTCCCCGTACCTAAATCTCACAGTAGTCTCTGGCCCGTTAGGGTTTGTGTGGGCAGGATCTTCCACCCAGATTTTGGGTTTGGCTAATCATTGATAATGATGCCACTTCCCACTAAACTCTATAGGCACAAATTAGCATTGTTTTAAATCATCTCAGGAATTTTCATTCCGAAATGTGTACTTAGTTTTTCACTATTATCTTTATACAGCTTCAATTTAACCCAACTCTATGAGAACCCAAGCTAATTTCGCTGAAACTCTAAAGAAGATGCCCCCTTAAACATTTATGGGGTAATTCTTATAAGCAGATATTTAAGGACTATCAAAGATTTCAAATATAAGGTTCTTCTCCCTCTGCTCAATATGGAAATTTTGCTTATTTTAAGATTTGCATTAATGTTTTGTTTCAAATACCCAAGACAATGAGTGGATTTTGTCTTTGGGGGAGAAAAGGAGACATTGTGAATGTTCAAGGATTAGACCTAATGTACTCTGAGGAATCACCAACGCCAGGCTTCCAGAAGGCTCTTTATCTGAATGCATATTATCTCTCCACAATTAAGTGGCTTATTTTTTACTTCATCACATATTTAATATCAAGTATTAAATGTTTTTACTGCAAGTGGATTTCTGCATTTAGAGGGAGGAAAATGCACTTGATATGTTATGGGAGTTGACAGTTTATGTACACTGAAAAAGAAATTAGGAGATCAAGGTTCTGTTCATAGTGAAGTGGGCATTTAGGAGCAGGGATAGTCATATTATGTATTTCTATCAAGTCTATTTCCTTTTTCCCCTGAAGTAAAATGGAACATAATTTTCAAAACTGGATATAAGAGGGAAATGTTCTGGATTTGTCTTACAGTTTTAAAGTGAAAAATTAGTCACTGTGGTGTAGCAAGGAGGTACTTGATGTTGATAGGCCAGAGCCAAACAGCATGGACATCATCACTCCCTTTGGTAGCTAAGGATGCAGTCCAAGATCTAATTCAAGCCCTTACAATGTCCAAATGCCTGCCAAATTGAATTGCACGCTGCATTCTTATAACTAACAAGTTTCTCAGATGGTGCTCCATCACAAATGGCCTTGGGTTCAGTAAAATTTTAAAAAGATACTTTCTTCATTTATTACCCCCAACACTCGAACCTCTTCATCTCCAGCTAAGAGGTCTTGAGTTAGTGTGTTAAGAAAAAATATGCAACACTTCTCTGCGCATCTCTGTGTTTTGGCATGCAGCCAGCCCTGACTTGTCACCTGGCATCACATAAGCTTGGGTCAGAGCACCCAGGAGTCAGGAGGAAAGGAGGCCAGCTCCTCACACATCTGGTACTTCAACTAAAAGGGCCCCCTTTTGTGTGAATTAGGTAATTGGGACAAGTGCTAGAGATGGCTCTCCTGTAGGCTCCTTCAAATGGACTTTCCTAAAATATTTCTAGCAGGGAGAAACTGGTACGGAGAGAGCAGACTTAGGAAAATTCGTATTTGTTATCCACTCATTGCTT
Organism: Eumetopias jubatus; assembly: GCF_037043125.1. Classification (NCBI taxonomy): domain Eukaryota; kingdom Metazoa; phylum Chordata; class Mammalia; order Carnivora; family Otariidae; genus Eumetopias; species Eumetopias jubatus. Next base: position 61,502,055 of record NW_028274812.1, on the reverse strand, counting down.
CAACCGATTTATTGGACCCCTACCTACTTAGTTCCAGCCACTGTGCTAGGCACTGGATAGGTAATTTTAAACAAACAAGACAAGGTCCATGCTCCCTATAGTTTATAATTTAGTAAGTGGACAAATAAATACACGATTAAATATACACTATAATTTCAAAATGTGGCCAGTGATAAAAGAAGAGAATCAGGTGCCATGAAGGAGACTGCAGGGCAGATCTGATTTAGACTCAAGGATGGGAGAAGGCCATGGTGGAGGGGATAGCTACTTTACTTAAACAGAGTTGGGATTCTAGAATTAGGGTCTTCCCTCATAGCCGCTTTGTAGTTTTGCTTCAAGACTGTAGTATCTGTAAAATTTAAATAACCCAATGTCGCCTGCCTCTCCAACTTTATGGCCTTCTCACCTCACCTTAGTGCCCACCCTTAGAAACACTGAATTTCCTGCCCCTCAGAATGCTTCGTCAAGCCTCAGCTGCCTAACATCTACCAGCCCCCTTACTATGTCTTCCCTCCTTCTTCACTCTGATGACTCCTCCTCCTCTTCTAATCACTCACCTGGGATAAGATTGCTTCTAAGAAACCTCTGGTTCTTTTCTCTTCCCCATGCAGGGTCTCCATGGGACTCAGTTCCAGAGGGCACATTCCCATTTTTATTTCTGCATGCCACAGTGGTTGAATATCAGCAATTTCATATGGTTCAACCCATAAGCTTATGGGAATGGCCCAGCTGTGCAGCGCTTTCTGTTCATACAGACTCTCATGTGCATGCGGTTTCTGAAGTTGCGCAATACGGTAGCTCGGCTCACCACACGGCCCTGCCCTGTGCTCTAGTACTACACCATACGCACCTCTAAACTTCGCTTTACCATTTTGAATAAAATGATCTGCTCATGATTTTTCTATCCTCCTCAACAGTTTCATCTTGTATCCTTAACAATTAGCCCAGGACATTTTTTAGAACACTAAGGGCCACTAACATTTATTGAGCCTTTACCAGTACCAGATACTTTAAATGCCTCAAATTCTCACCACAATGTTGACAGATAAATAATATTACACAATGTTTACAATTGAGAAACTTAGACTTAAGTAAGTAGGTCTAAGTTACTATAAGTTAAGTAACATATAGACTAAAAGATGGGAGGGCTCAGATTTGAGTGACAAGCTCTCTGATTCTAGAACCCATATTCTTTAAACCATGCCATGCTCGGTTTCACTTTTTCACCCATTCATTCACTCTTTCTTTCTTTCTTTCAACAAGTGTGTGCATACACACACACGCACACACGCGCACGTGCGCGCGCGCGCGCGCACACACACACACACACACACACACACAGAGCCGTAGGCCTCGTGTTACTGTCATGAGTATGCTGGTCGATGACAAAACCTGCCTTGACTTCAAGGAGCTTTCAGTCCTGCAGGAAAAGCAGCTGCTGAACAACCAATTCCAAGGGAGAGAAACTGAGATAAATGTTTATGGAAGTGAGCTGAATAGTATGGAAGATAAATACACAGGTATATTATGATAGCTATCCCTCAAAAAGAAACGTGTTTATATTGTTTCATTTTCAAATGGTAAAAATATTCCCTGTATCCCTCATGCCACTACTGACTTTGTTTCAGAATAATTAGGTTGTAGCCTAGATATAATAAGTATCCGGTCATGATGGAGGCTGGCTCTAGCACAAGCACTTCCCAGGAGCAAACTGATGGCTTCTTTTTAGCCTTTAGCTATTTGCAGTTGGGTAGCTGCCACCTGCCACAGAAAATAGATATGACCAATTCTGAAATGAATTCCGGCAATTGGGCAATTGTAAGTGACAGACCTTAAGATGTGCCTGTGACTTAGTCGCAGAGAGAACCCCCTCCCCTCATATGGAGAATCGGCTGACCAAACTGGTGGTAATGAAGCACCTGGTCAAAACCATCCTGTCAAAACTTGGGACTCAGGCTGAAACTTTAAGAACATTGGTGGGGGAAAAAAATGTAGAGAGCATAATTATTTATGGAGATAAATAGTGAATAAGATCAAAGAAATCCTGTACAACATAAAACAAAGCACAACTGAGAATGTCACTGGTTCAGAGATGTCGATTCACCAATTTTAATTGTACCTCTGCTCCTACTAATGTTCCTAGAATGCATATGTGATTTTTTTTGTTTTCTTTGTTTTCCCTCAGTTCTCAGTCAACAGGCTGTGAAGACTGGCCCCGAGAGAAATACAGAGAATTTCATACAGAGTAGTTCCTTACAGAATGAAACCATCAGAGAACAAGTAGGAATTTCAGAAGCAGAGAATCTAGAATCAGAAGAGACCTTTGAAATCCTCTGCCCCAGATCCCCAAACAGTACAGGAAAGCCCTTCTCAAAGATTTCTGGCCCATCCCAGACTTGTGTTAAATACTTCCACAGACAGAGCCCTCATTAGCACACTGTAACTCCTGTTCTGGAAAGTCCTTTTATGTGGAGGCAAAACATGCCTCCCATGACCTCAAAAAATAGCATCCCTTTCTGTCTTCAGAACAGTATAATCCTTATCTCATACAGCAGTTCCTTGTTTATGTACTTTCTACATCTTTTCTTTAGGACTTAAGTATCTTCAGTGTAGGTTTTTCTGAAATGGCTTAGAGCTGTCAGACAGAACTTCATTGAGAATATGGATCCTGAGGGAGGGCACTGGGTAAGCAGAGAGGAATGGGTCTCAAACAGGGCTCCACAAGGAACAAGGATTCAAATATTCATTAGTTGATATGGATGGTATCCCATGGCACGGTTAATACATGGCTCTATTCAGCAATAGCAGAGTTAATGCAGTTACCTGGCAGCAAAGCATTTCCAAAAAAGCCAGCCTTTCTTCTCATTGACTATTGATGACTGCAGCCCAGGGGAAAGTGGTACATTCATAAACATCAATCAGGGCAGGAAAGGCGCCTTGGAGTCTCTTTGAAAAGAGATAATGTATATGAAAGCTCTTTGTCAACTGTAAAGCAGTATACAAATGTAAAGAATTTTTATCATTGTTTTAAAAGGAAGTTGGAATAGAATTACTGTTGTTTGTTCTAAAGTTTGCTGTGTGGCCTATTTAATAGATACCTAACAGGAGAACTTTGCCTTCCTTTTCATTTTCTCTGAGTAGATATTCAACAAAATTATTTTTAAATAGTGAGTCTCAGATTTGTTGTTTTTCTGTATAGGCTACACTCTGTTTCCAAATTTTTAAAGGCAATTTTTCTTTGGTATTTCATCAATGCACATTTTAATTCTGAAATGACAGATTACAAAGACAGTTGCCTAGGACTATAAGATGTAATTCATCTGAATTAATATGAACCCCATTAAAAGATAAACAGAGGCATATTAAAATTTTTAAGATTTTTTTGAGCAAAAATCAATTTGAATTGGGCAGCTTCTAATCTAACAAATAGAGAGGACCTTCAAAAAGCTATACAAAATGAAAGACTTTTGTTAGTAGAAGGAAATGGGAAGAAGGAAGGTATACTATGCAAAAAAGCGGGTTGATTATTGCCAAGGTTACTTTCCTTCAGGGAATGGCAGGGGTTTATCAGGCAGATTACCTAAATACTGCTGATCAGGCAATTTCTGATTGACTGGTTTAAGATTCCATTTCTGGGACAGCCAAACTCTAACTTAGTCTTGGTATGGTGATGTGGGGTTTAGCACAAATGACTCCATTTTGGACTTGTTGACTTCTTTTTGATAACCCCTAATCCTGCTAAAGACAGGGATCTACTATTTTTAGAGTAGCTGTTATGTGCTGGAAATTGTTAGGATTTGTATGTATATTATCTCAATTAACTCTCACAACCACCCTAACCTGATTTACAGATCCAATTTAAAACCTTCCTGAGGTTGCAAAGCTAATTGGCAGAACTCAGAATTCAAACCCAGTTGTCTCACACCCAAATATTTTGCTTCCATATATCTAAAGAAGCTCTATTTGAAAAGGAAAGATAAAAGCCACATTATCATTCCCGCAATGGTTTTCATATACTTCCACCAAAACAATGGATTTTATAAGTACTTTATTAATGTCTTTCTAGTTGACAAAACACTATATGCTATTATCTAAACTTTTACCCACTTAATTAGATCACATTTCATACTAGAGAAACTTAGAACTTTAGAAGCCCTCTTACCATTTTGTCTTTGGTAATCTTAGTAGTTGCTTTTTTTTCTTTTTTAATTAAAATAAAAAATTCTGAAACTATCATACTTATCAAAAGGATTGAGGATTACTTACAAAAATTGAGGAAACATTTTTTAAACCTTTGAAAATGTATCCATAGCACATTCTCTTTAAACCTATGAGGTTGGACTACTGCTTCCAGGAAGAGGGAGTAGACATACTTTTCTCTGTTCCTCCCACTAAGTACAGTTAAAAACTCTGGAAGATTTATGTAAAACAAATATCAGAAGACAGAACTGCTAGCAATCTCAGGACCATGTCAGGGGCTCACTGGGTTTTCATTTTGCCTCATACGTCCCAGGCTGGTGCTGAAGAACCCAGCAATCTGGAAATATCAACAAGTACAGACAGAAAGAAACCACAAAAAGAAATACTTGATATTTCTATCTAAAGGCCCAAAAAAGAGGCAGCCTAGCAAGACAGAAAGCATTTATACAATAACTGCTCTGCTCCAGCCCAACACCAGAGAGAAAACTATGACTCTACTCACATCTTCACTAGTAAAGGCCCAGTAAGGAACCTAGACATGCACCTTCACCAGGTCATAATGAGACTCTGCTCATGGTATTAGTGAAAACCATGTGATGAGTCTGGAGATTCTGTCAAAAAATTTTAGCCAGTACAATAACCTCCCCCCCAATTTTATAAAAGGCATACACTTCCAAAAAAGGAAGAAATATGGAGGAAGAGCAAGATGGCAGAGAAGTAGGAGACCTAAATTTGGTCTGGTGCCAGGACTTCAGCTAGATAGGTATCAAACCATTCTGAACACCTACGAACTCAACAGGAGATCAAAGAAAAGAAGAGCAGCAGCTCTCTGAAGAGAAAAGCAACCACTTTCTGGAAAGTAGGATATGTGGAGAAGTGAATCCAAGGCGATATTTGGGAAGATAGACCTTGCGGGGAGGGAGCCTCCATCAGCCGGCTACCAGCAAGTGATAGAGCAGCAGAGCACAAAATTGGAACTTTTAGAAGTCTGCTCCGCTGAGGGACATTGCTCCAGTGGCTAAGCGGGGGTTGAACCCTCACTGGGACAGTGTGGTCTCAGGACCCTTGGGGTCACAGAAAGCCCGGGGGTGCCTGAGTGTGGCAGAGCTCCCAGGTATCAGGGCGGGGAAGCTGGCTGCAAAGATGGAAGAACAAATATTGTGAAAATGTCAATGCTACCTAGAGCAGTCTACACATTTAAAGCAATCCCTATCAAAATACCATCCATTTTTTTTCAAAGAAATGAAACAAATAATCTTAAAATTTGTATGGAACCAGAAAAGACCCCGAATAGCCAGAGGAATGTTGAAAAAGAAAAGCAAAGCTGGTGGCATCACAATTCCAGACTTCGAGCTCTATTACAAAGCTGTCATCATCAAGACAGTATGGTACTGGCACAAAAACAGACACATAGATCAATGGAACAGAATAGAGAGCCCAGAAATGGACCCTTAACTCTATAGTCAACTAATCTTCGACAAAGCAGGAAAGAATGTCCAATGGATAAAAGACAGTCCCTTCAACAAATGGTGTTGGGAAAATTGGACAGCCACATGCAGAAGAATGAAACTGGACCATTCCTTACACCACACACAGAAACAGACTCAAAATGGATGAAAGGCCTAAATGTGAGACAAGAATCCATCAAAATCCTTGAGGCGAACACAGGCAGGAACCTCTTCGACCTCAGCTGCAGCAACTTCTTCCTAGACACATCTCCAAAGGCAAGGGAAGCTAGGGCAAAAATTAACTATTGAGACTTCATTAAGAGAAAAAGCTTTTGCACAGCAAAGGAAACAGTCAACAAAACCAAAAGACAACTGACAGAATGGGAGAAGATATTTGCAAATGACATATCAGATAAAGGGCTAGTATCCAAAATCTATAAAGAATTTATCAAACTCAACACCCAAAGAACAAATAATCCAATCAAGAAATGGGCAGAAGACATGAACAGACATTTCTGCAAGAAGACACCCAAATGGTCAACAGACATATGAAAAAGTGTTCAACATCACTCGGCATCAGGGAAATCCAAATCCAAACCTCAATGAGATACCACCTCACACCAGTCATGATGGCTAAAATGAACAAGTCAAGAAATGACAGATGTTGGCAAGGATGTGGAGAAAGGGGAACCCTCCTACGCGGTTGGCGGGAATGCAAGCTGGTGCAGCCACTCTGGAAAGCAGTATGGAGGTTCCTCAAAAAATTGAAAATAGAGCTACCCTATGACCCAGCAATTGCATTACTGGGTATTTACCCCACAGATACAAATGTAGTGATCCGAAGGGGTATATGCACCCCAATGTTTATAGCAGCAATGTCCACAACAGCCAAACTATGGAAAGAGCCAAGATGTCCATCAACGGATGAATGGATAAAGAAGATGTGTTATATATATACACAACGGAATATTATGCAGCTATCAAAAAAATGAAGTCTTGCCATTTGCTACGATGTAGATAGAACTAGAGGGTATTATGCTAAGTGAAATAAGTCAATCAGAGAAAGACATGTATCATATGATCTCACTGATATGAGGAATTCTTAATCTCAGGAAACAAACTGAGGGTTGCTGGAGTGGTGGGAGTTGGGAGGGATGGGGTGGCTGAGTGATAGACATTAGGGAGAGTATGTGCTATGGTGAACACTGTGAATTGTGTTAAGACTGATGAATCACAGACCTGTACCTCTGAAACCAATAATACATTATATGTTAGAAAAAAAGAAGAAGAAGAAAATAGTAGGAAGGGAACAATGAAGGGGGGGAAATCGGAGGGGGAGATGAACCATGAGAGACTATAGACTCTGAGAAACAAACTGAGGGTTTTAGAGGGAGGGATTTGGGGGGATAGGTTAGCTCAGTGATGGGTATTAAGGAGGGCATGTATTGAATGGAGCCCTGGGTGTTATATGTAAACAATGAATCATGGAACACTACATCAAAAACTAATGATGTAACGTATGGTGACTAACATAACATAATATAATAAACTTTTTTAAAAAAAGGAAGAAATACAACTCTCCCTACTTGTGGATTACATGGTTATCTATGTAGGAAACTCCAAGGAATCCAGGAATCTACTAAATAACAAAACAAAACAAAAAACTCCCAGAATTAATAAATGAGTTCAACAAGGATGCAAAATATAAGATAAACATATAAAAATCAATTATATTTCTATACACTATAACATGGATGCCAAAATTTAAAATATAATGACATTTTCAATCACTCAAATAATGAAGTACTTAATTATAAATCCAACAAAGCATGTACAGGACTTGTGTGCTAAGAACTACCACATGCTGATGAAGGACATCAAAGAAAATCTAAATAAATGGAGAGGCATACCACATTCATGGCTTAGAAGATGTAATAGAGTAAGATGCTAATTCTCCCCAAATTGTATACAGATTTAATTCATTTCCTATCAGAATCCCAGGAAGATTTTTTTTTGATCTAGACAAGATTATTCTAAAATTTTACATGGAAGAGCAAAGAAACTAGAGTAGCTAAAGGAATTTGAAAAATAATAAAGTAGGAAGAATCAATATACCTAGTTTCAAGACTCATTACATGGCTACAGTAATCAAGACAGTGTATTGGCAAAGGGATAGACACACAGATCGATAGAAAACCCAGAAACAGACCCCCAAAATAGGCATAATAGATTTTTGACAAAGATTCAATGGAATAAAGTCTTTTCAACAAATGGTGATGAAGTAATTGAGCAGCTATAGGCAAAAAAAAAGGGGGGGAACCTCAAACTAAATCTCACACTTTATATAAAAATTAACTCAAAATGAATGATGGATTTAAATGTGAAACATGTTTATAAAATTTCTATTAAAAATGGGAGGAAAATCTTCAGAATATAGGGCCAGGCAAAAGGTTATTAGACTTGATTTAAAAAAAAAAACTTGATTAAAAAAACGCCACAATCCATAAATGGGAAAACTGATGAATCAGACTTCACCAAAATTAAGAACTTTTCCTCAAAGACCCTGCTAAGATGATAAAAAGACAAACTACAGACTGAGAAAAATATTTCTAAACCACACATCCAAGAAAGGACTAGTAGCTACAATATATAAAAAACTCTTGAAATTCACCAGCAATAAAACAAATAATCCAATTAGAAAATTGGCAGAAAACATGAAAAGATATTTCAATGAAGAGAATACAAAGATGGCAAATAAGCACAGGAAAAGATGTTCAACAATATTACCCATTATGGAAATGCAAATTAAAACCACATGAAATAGCTCTACCTATCTATAAAAGTGGCTAAAATTAAAAATATTGGCAATAGTAAATGTTGACAAAGATGCAGGGGAACTGGGTCTCACACATGGCTGGCAGGAATATAAAATGGTACGGACATTCTATAAAATAATTTGGTGACAGAAAAATGGTTGTGGCTAGTAGGGTTACATGAAGGATCATTGCAGTGAAGGAACTAAATCTTTTTTTAATTTAAATTTAATTAGCCAACATATAGTACATCATTATTTGCAGATGTAGAGATGGAACTAAATCTTAACTGTATCTTACTATATCAATGTCAGTATCATGGTTGTGATATTATACTAATTTTGCAAGATATTACCATATGGGGAAAGTGAGTAAAGAATACACACATGGGGGCGCCTGGGTGGCTCAGTTTGTTAAGCAACTACCTTCGGCTCAGGTCATGATCCTGGAGTCCCGGGATCGAGTCCCGCATCGGGCTCCCTGCTCGGCAGGGAGTATGCTTCTCCCTCTGACCCTCCCCCCTCTCATGCTCTCTCTATCTCATTCTCTCTCTCAAATAAATAAATAAAATCTTTAAAAAAATAAAGAATACACACACATACACATACACACACACACACACACACACACACACACACAAACAGGATCTCTGTGTTATTTCTTACAACTTTGTGTGAATTTATGATCATCTCAAAATAAAAGTTTAATTAAAAAGTGGCACGAGATCATGTCATATTTTGGACTTGATATTGATAGAAATATAGCTGAATTTTTTCAATTCTCAGGTTGGCTTTAAAAGACATACAGCCTTGTCAGCCTGGAATGTAATGGATAGATAACTATGAGTCAGAAGATGAGACGTTTATATCAGTAACAGAAATAAAATGTTGTCATTAAAAATATATAGTTTTATTTAACCAACATTTACTAATAGCCATGTGCCTATGAGGAGTTAAAGATGAACATGCCACAGCCCTTGGCTACTAAAAAGTAAGTGCCTAGTGGTGAACAAAGAATATATCAAGGCATAGAGACTGCATGTGTAACTTGAAGAATGCAAGGATCATTAGCAATGTGCCATAACAGCCAGGATTTATTGAGCATTTACTTTGTAGGAAGCATTATGCCACCATCTTTCATTCATTCTATCATTTAATCCTCAAAACAACTCGGCGAGTTAATTTTATTACCCAGTTTTGTAGATGGTGAAACAGAAGCCATAGAGGTTATGTGGCTCATCTAGCAAATGAGTGAAATACTCATTCAAATCCGGCTCTGACCTCAGAGAAGCCTGTGCACTTAACCGCAAGGCCATCCTGCCCCTCACAGAAGTCTGTAGCAGCATGTACCACATGGGACAGACAAGCACAAGTCCACCCCCATGGCTTGAGGGTTGGGAGGACAGGAAAAGGCTCAGAAAAAGATTTAAAGAGGAAGTGCAATTTCATTTGGGTCCTGAAGGGTGAGTAGGAGTTTAGATGGAAGAACAGATAAGGGCCTCTAGGCCTAAAGAATCAATATGTACAAGCCATCTATTTCATGAAGGAAAGAGTAAAGTGCTAAGAAAAAAGAAAGGAAACTGCTCAAAGTCAGGGCCTATTGTAAGTCGACTTGTGTTCCCCCCAAAATTCATATATCAAAGTCCTAATCGTTAGCACCTCAGAATGTGACCTTATTTGGAAACTAGGATGCTGCAGATGTAATTGGTTAAGATGAAGCCATTAGGGTGGGCCCTAATCCAATATTACTCTGTCCTTATATGAAGGGGAAATTTAGACAAAGAGATAGGCATGCACACAGAGAGAACATTGGGTGAACGTGAAGGCAGAAATCAGATGATGCATGTACAAGCTATGGAACACCAAAGACAGCTAGCAAACCACCAGAAGCCAGGAGAGAAGCATGGAACAGATTCTCAGCCTTGGTTGGCTCAGAAGGAGCCAACTGTGTTGACACCTTATCTCAGACATCCAGCTTATAGAACCATGAGACAGTGAATTTCTGTCATTGAAGCCACCTTGCTTTTGATATTTGTTATGGGAATCCTAGCAAACTAATACAGGCCCAAGGATCCGGATCCCCCTAAATTATGGAAAGAGTGAAGGGTGTGGTCCAGAGAAGTGGTAGCTAGATCAATTAGCACCAGCCGGAGAGAACTGTGTTAAATTTCCAGGTATTTTGCAAACCAAGGATAAAGCCATTATTCAAAAAAAATTGTATGAACTTATAATTAAGGAAGCTATATAAAAGAGAGATAATCAATACTTAAAATTCATCACTAACTAATAATGTTCCATTTTACTAGAATCCATGCTTTTGAAGCTACTTACATATCTGTCTGAGGGAAAATTGTAGAATGATGTGCTTACTGCTTGTCTCTGCCCAATTCCATGATCAGGGACATCATGTTGATAGTTTGGAATCAGCTCTGGGGGGATAATTCCCACCATGAAAACCAGAAAATGCTACAAACTAGGACTTTGATCCCCTAGGGAGTTGATTATTACACATTAACCAATCCACCACTTGGTCCAGGGATATTGGTGGCTTATCCAGTACCACACTGGCTTCCTTTTGTTGACTCCAGAAATGTCTTTCTAGTCCCTCTCAGTGCCTGTTCTTCTGAAACCTCTGCCTCTGTCTGACCACTGGATGCCTGGATTCAGTTCCCAGCTTCCCCCAGCAAAGTCAGCTGTGCCCTGGGTGAGCCCCATTGCGTTCTTCTTGAATAGTATGAATGAATGGATGTATGGATGGATGTGAATAAATCAACGAACAAAGGCTTTGAAGATTATTTTCAAACTATGATCATGTCACTGTTTAACTTCCACAACATACAGTGAGGTGGAAAGGACAATATTTATGACTTATAGGTCCACTTTGCTCCCAGGATTCTGAATGTAACTCCTCTGTACCCCAAATTGCCTTCTGGTTAAAAGAAAATCTTAATCCCTCCCCTCCTCACTAGCCCCTTAGGATAGTGTAAAGCTTAATCTTCATGAAGGCACTTTGGAAATAAGTGTTGCTATACAAACATATGGCAGTATTAGTTATTATAGTAAGCTTCAAATCCTTGAAGGCACAACTCGTGCTTTTTCCCAAGAAACCAGCTATATGGTTGTGATAACTTGCATTGGAAATTAGTGTAAAAATAGAAAGCGCCACAATGTAAAATATTTATTGTATGCTTTTTATGTATAGCTGATTCATTTTTTAACAATGACTTAAAAATTGATTGTAGGACATCTGATATGGATATAATTATTAAATAATAATACAGATATATGCTAACTGAAAAATAATTGTATAGTTGTAGCAGCATTGAAATGTAAACTCTTCGATGCAGAGAACAAGCTTCGTGGTAATTATACTTGCCATTAAATGATAACATCCAATTGGTATCTAATCTTCAGGCTACAAATAAGCGTGTAATACTGCAAATACACTCTAATTACATGGCTGTTTGTCCTCTGTAAAAGTAATAAGATGAACCACAAGCAGTGTTGCAAATTCCAATGAAGAATTTTATTCAGACTCTAATGAAAGATGCCAGGTGAAGCTTATAGCTTAATACCCTCCTTATTTCTACCTTCAGTACCAATGATTTTACTATTTAGTTCCAGATGTCAAAGTTTGTATTTCAATATTATTATCATTATTTGACACTGTTGTTATTTAATGAGAAATGACCTAATATTCTATTGAAGCCTGCACGGATCTTATTTTAGAAATTGAAGCAAAATATATAACATATTTGTCTGATAGAGTTCTAATAAAAAGTGACTAATTTCTCCATCTTAAAATCTTAAAAGATAATGTTATTATCTCAAGCCCTCTGCTTAAACACTTATCTAAAACCATAGTTCTTTCTTGTTATTTTGGATTCAAGATAAAAGTACATCTTCCAATTGAACTTCTGTGTTCAAGTATTCAATAACTGGTACAGAACTTAGTAAATATTTTGAATAAATGAAGTTGAATAATAGTTTATAAATCTCAACTTATTTCTTGCAAGTAAATGAAGTCAAATATGTTTGTTTAACTTTATCATTGAGTTAATAAATCATTTTGGTGACTTTTGTACATGGATTACATATGCTTTATTATGAAAATTTAGAACACTGAAGTAGAAAAAACATTATGATTTATGTATTTTAATAGAAAACCTCTACTCTTATGACTTAAAACAGGTATATGCTTAGATAATCCCCATCAAGTGAGCTGGGAGGTAATAAAGAAAAAGTAACATTAAGACTTAAGACAAGAGGGAAAAAAAGAATTAAGCAAGAGGTGGGCGGGAGAGCAGAGAGGTAGCTTACAAGTTTGATGATTTAGGCCTGTTTTGTATGTACTTCCTCTATGCTTCAGAAACGAAAAATTCTGACATCAGTAACAATCACTCTATACCACATTTTATTTATCTACCCTAAAAATGATTTATTTCTAGAACAACAACAGTAGCTAATGCTTTTTGAGGAGGTATTTCTCACTGTCATCCTGTGATGACTATATGTCTTCCAGGGTTGGACAACTGGTGGAGCAGAGACTTGAACCCAGAGCCAGCCTGAGGTACCTCCCTGCCTTTCAGGGGATGATGCTGCCGGAGTTCACACACATCTCAAACTCTCTGCCTTTGCATGCATTTCTTCCAACTAGAATCACTTTCTCTTCCTGCCCCGTGACTCCAGCCCCACCACTTAGGACCTACTCAGGTTCCCCTATTTCCACAATATTTTCATGGTGCCTGCTTCCTACATCACACAGCATTAAAAGTCTATGCACACTGTGTGATTCCTACTTAATTTGTTCTGTTCAGGTTGCTACTTCTCGAGGCAAGAACTTTTTTGTGATAATTGTCTCTTACTGCTCCCCCTTTCCATGCCCCACACACCCCGACACCTAATATATACAGAAACAGGAAATAGCTATTTCTTCCTAGACTATCTGCAAAGTTCTTAAAAGAGCTCAGAAAGAGTTGGTATGCTTTCAGTATTTAAATACAGTTGTTTTGTAGTTGTTAACAGGAACAGATAAAATCTAGATTTTTTTTTTGTAGAACGCACACTTTAAAAGCTAAAAAGTCACTTATCACGGGAACATCCATGTATTAAACAGTGGATTGAAGATGTGGCTCACTCAATCCTCAGACTTTTACTTCCCCAATACCCAGCCCTTCCCAGAAGAAAAAAGCTACTCAAATGTTTTGTCGGTTATCCTGAGAGATCCTCCTCATCCTGTGTTCCTAAGACATGGCAGGGGGTGACTATTCTGTTTCCAGGGGGCACTGTGTAGTAAGGATGAAATCTTAATCAGACCAAGTCCCATAGAGTAACCAGTCTTTGAGAAATATGTTGTTTTATATATTTTGTTCTGTTCCCTATCATACCAGAGAGAAATTCAAGGAAACTGGGACAGGCTGTTGTAAAGTATCTCCTTTTCCAGTTGGTGACAGAGACTAAATTTGAAAAAGAAAAGCATTTCTCATGGCACAGAATCTCCTTCCAGGTTTAAAAAGCAAAGATTAAGTAAAATAAAGTGCCTCGATTTGCTCTTCATAGAAATATTCAAAACACTTTTTAAAAATGGCTTTTCTATCTCTCTGTCTCTCTGTCTCTGCGTCTCTGTCTCTCTGTCTCTCTCTGTCTCTCTCATACACACATGGACTCACATCCAAAAAAGATAGCCACCACTTACTGGATATCTTATTTGGTTTGCTGGCTGCAGTGTATCTACATCTGAATTCTGCTTACAATAGAAACGTGAAATTCTGTCTCCTCACCACCTCCTGGGAATTACATTTGCTATTAGGTTGTGCATTCACCGATTCCCAGAATTTACTGATCCAAATTTTGGTCTGTGTTGTATTTGTCTCTTCCTTCTCTCTCACATTTATCATCATTTTCTGCTTGTATATCTGTCCATTTGTCTTTCTTTCCTTTAATTTCTGTTCCATGGTCCCCAGATAGAAAATGAAATATTAGGTTTGTCAAGCGTATATCATTGTTTAAATGCCTGGAGATGATGAGTTAAGCAGACCAATCAATGAAACAAACCTCCAGTGCATTGCAGGGGCTGCAGGGGATGTTCCCTTTGGCTCTTTAAGACCTAACAAGTCAATAACCTATTAATATCATATTCTGCCAGTCACCTCTACACAATTCACATGTGACTTTTTAGGACAAAACTTTATAGTTTTGTAGTGAATTAAATAGAAGAATGTTTGTGGCAAAATCCAAACTAAATAATAATCACCTGATTATTATTCTAAGATACACAATTATTTCAGCTATATCATAAATATTATAAATACATAAAATGATCCAAAATTTTAAGCAATCAGTCCAGACATGACCACATGCAATGCCCTATGAGTTAAATGTCCAACGCATAAAAAGGTAGGATCCTTGAATTTGGGGGAGTTTATGTTGAAAAGAGATGATCAGACAGACAAAAACATTTTTTAGTATATTTTTACCCATTTTGTACAATGAAGGATCAAAATTTAATAGTCTAGATATCAACGGGAATACATCTGGAAAGCATTGCTCATTATGTAGAAAGCAAATTTATTTAATGGATGTATCTGATAATCCTTTGTATGTATAAAGTCACGTATGCATTTATACATATATGATATTAGGGATGATAGCATCTGAGTTGAAAATTGACAACTTACTTTTGACGATTTACATTTTGAATGTTTCTGTTTCTGAAGTAAAAAAAAAAAAATACTGGAATATTTTAATGCAACCCAAGACTTCTCCAGTATTAACTCATTAATTCCAAAACTAATTTTACATCATTCTTTTACACCCAGTGGAAATCAATGAATCAGTCAGTCCATTTACTAGAAATAAAATTCTTCGCTGTAGTATATCTAAAGATCAAATGTGTTCTGGGACATTAGAAGAATTTAGACGTCTTCAGCAGTATCCTTCCCCAAACTGAATCAGATGGACTTCATTTCAAATCCTGGCTCCATTACTCAGAAATTATGTGACCTTAGTTTTTTAATCTCCATATGTAAAATGGAGATATTAACCTCTACTTCAATGGGTTTGGTGAAGATTAAATGAAATGTTGTATCCTAATGAATGCAGAGCACATTGCCTGGTACTGGGCATGGAGTAAGCATTTAATAAATGGAATAGAATGGAATTCATTCAACTAACCACAGTCATTCAAGGACTCTGGGCATAATGTGTTCAGATACCCTTTCCCAAACATTTCTCATATATCCTGTGCTCATCTACCAATCTTACTGTAGCCCTATCTTTTGAGGTGAACATTATACAGTATTAACATGTTAATTAACATTAACATTATTAAGGCAAGCCAAAATCGACTTTTTTTTTTTCTTTTGGGTTGATATTAGCCCTATCAGGCTTGTAGTAATGAAAATGAAGCATCATCATCTCCCATTCCCAGTGATAGCAATGAGGCAAGCAATAGGAATATGACTCATCTTTGGGGAAAGTACTGTGCCTGGAAAAAGAGAACATCATTAGTACAATCAACCAGATTATAAAACAGATAGGTAGCTTTTCCAGCCCATATACGATACTTCCAGGTTCTCTCCTGAGTACTCCCAGTCATTTTCATTCATTCAACAAACATTTATGGAGCACTTCCGATGTTAAATGCCATGAAGTGGCTTGAAATTTAACTGAAAACCACCAAACTTCCCTACCCTCACAGAGTTCTCACCCTCCCATTCTCTAGCACACCACACAGTCACAATTTTTAAACCAAATAAGTTTCTATCCAAGGGTTTTATCAATTGCTTCAGTTAGGTTTTGATTTTTTTTTTTTTAAGTTACTATCTGGTCTCTACTTTTTTTTTTTTTTTTAACTTAGCTTCCTATTCCATTCCCTTATTCCACCCACCGTTTTGACACAGCCACCCTGAGTTACTTACAGTTCTACTCTTTTTCACTCTGTCTAAAATGTAGTCCTAGTTTTAGTTGGATAGATTTTTAAAATCTTGATGCCCAGGTTGCCAGCCAGATAGATTATGTCAGCATCCCAAACAATGGGACCCAAGCATTCATTATGTTTAACTCCCCAGGTAATTCCACTGTGGAGTCAAGGCTGAGATTCTGTGCTCCAAAGTCTTTCTCTGCATGTACCTCCCTTACCTCTCAACTGGCTTCTTCATTGCTTTACTCTTACTCATCTGGCAAGACACAGCCCAGTTATTCTTTCTTCATGTGAAGTCTTTCCTGAACCCAACCCACCTGGCATAGACTGGCATAGGGGCCTGCTTTGATTTCCTACTGCCACACAACAAATTGCCACAGACTTCACAGCTTAAAACAACACTCATGTATCAGATCATAGTTTCTCTAGGTTAGAAGTCCAAGCACGGTATGGCAGTGTTCTCTGCCCAGGGGCTCCACAAAGCAGCCGTCAAGCTGTCAATCAGCTGTGTCCTCAACTGGAGTCTCGAACGGAGTGAGATCCATATCCAAGCTCCCTCAGCTTGTTGACAGAAATCATTTCCTTGCAGATGTGGTCCCCATCATCTTGTTAGCTGGCTGGCGGTGATGGCTATCTGCTTCTAGAAGCTGTCCTCGGGTGCTTGCCATGGGGTCTCCTCCATAGGTTCTCTCACACTTCCAATATCTCCACCTTCAGAAAGGACACAGTCTCCATTGAGGGCTCACCTGATTAGGTAAGGCACACCTAGATAATATCCTCTTTGATTAATTCAAAGTCAACTGATTAGTAGCCTAGTTATGATAGAGCTATCCCATCATATTCATAGGTTCTGCACACACTCAAAAGGAGAGGCTTATAAGGGGCATGTGCACCAAAAGGTGGGAAGCTAGAATCCAACTTTGAATTTTGCTCACCAAGTGCCTCTCCTATGGTTTCCAGAGTGCCTCTGCTTGCCATAGCACTTCCCACATCCATTTATCCTACTTTACCAAACACTGAATCATAAAAGGGCAGGGCCCGTGTCATATTCCTATTTGTCTTCCCAGCATATAACTCAAAGCCTGGAATAAGGCAGATGTTCACCAAGGTTTACCAAGTATTCATGCAGTGCATAAGCATAAATTAGACCTTTTACATATTAGAAAATAGAGCAAGCACAAATTTGGATAAAAGCTTGATCTTGGGTCTTAGGGAAGATGCAACTAATTCAATAATTTCAAAAGTTAAGAAAGGACAACTTCAAAAGCAGCCTAATAAACATAACAGTATTTTTTCCTTTGAAGATTTTTAATTAATTTCATTGTTTATAAAATCATTGTTGTCTCAAAATATGTATTAACTTTTTTTCATACTTCTTGCCTTTGAACCCAGAGTCCTTTCCCATTTTGCGTCCTTATTTTGATGGTTTGAGGTTTCAGTTTTCTCTCAGTTGGCCAAAATGCTGAATGCATCATTTATAGGATGCCCAAAATCCATGCAAATTAATAGTAATTAATTGATCTTTATGTTACAATCATAAGGTTATATGTGTAATGCAGATCCTCTGCCTTTAAGGTAAAGAACTGAGACTGACAATTACATTACACTTCCAACACTCCCTGGCCTCTAGTTCTGGAGAATTCCCCTATACCATCCTCAGTGTTCTCATCACTAAAATGGAGACAGCAATACCTTTTGAATGGGTATGGAAGGATTCGAGATAAGTTAGAACAAGGAGTTGGCACAGAATAACCAGGGACACCACTGAAAAAATTCCAAGAGCTCACCCTCTTCCCATCCCACCCAACACGGAGAGATTTGCTGGAGGGAAGGGAGAAGGAATGACGGATTTACCTGTCTGCTTGGGAGACGAAGGTCTCTTACATAAAATTTTCATCTGACCTAAAGTAAAGATAATATTGTAAATTTAAAGCTTATTCTGAAGTACATTGTAGACCAAGGATTGAAAGGAAAATGAGAAAGGGTTACTAAAATTATTTGATAGAAAGTTAAACAGGAGACACTATTCCCAATAATACTATTAGGAAAATCTTTCTCTTCTATAAGAAAGCTCTAGACCAGGACTGCCCAATAGAAACAGAATGCAAGCCATATATATAATCTTCAAATTTTCTAGAGGCCACATTAAAAAAAGAAAAAAAAAGTGAAATTAATTTAAATAATGTATTTTATTTAACTCAGTATATCCAAAATATTATTTCAATGTATAAGCAAAATAGAAAATTATTAATGAGATATTTTTAATGTCAAGTGTCCAAAATCTTACATATATTTTTTTAACATTTATGGCACATTTCAATTCTAACTAACCACAATTCATGCGCTCAATAACCACATGACATGTCTGTGTGTGTTTCTGTGTGTATATTTATGTCTGTGCATTCCCATGCATATATTCTAATGTAAAGACTCCCAAACCACAGGAAAAATGAAGGACAGATTTTCCCTTCACACAAGTGAGAAGGAACCTGACTCAGTTCACTGAAGTTCACTTTGGACCTTCCTGATAGACCTGAGTACTCTATGTGACTTTTATCTTGGGCAGGCATGCCTTTGCCCCCGCCCCCCCACTTCCTCCCTCAGGAGCAGAGACCCCTGGCAGTCCCAGGACAGTGGGGAAGGAAGCGAGAGATGGCTGCACTGGACTCACCTCCTTTTTCCTCACATTTGTTATGGGAAGGCCCTCGAAGAGGAGGCAGATATTTAGGATCTTTATTTGTTATTATTGTTACTAAAAGATAATTAATTTGCTTTCTCAGTGAAAGGAAGGGGATTGGTTAAGTGGACGGGATAAGAATCTGTGATTCTGCTGAGCAATAAGCCCAAATTCTTAACCTAACTCTTAGGCTGTGTTCCAAGACAGCTTTCTGGGCAATGTCTCATTTGATAGAACAGCCAAGTCTCTATGAAGAATACAGAGACATGAGGTGCTCTAGAAATCATCTGAGGTAGAGAAAGTACAATATTTGTCCAAGTATGCTGGTTAGCAATTTTTGAAACCTTCCGTGTTGCAGCATGACCTCCCCACCCACCCCACACACCAACATGTAACGCACAACATGTAATGCCCAGTAAACAGAGACAGAGAAATGTTACCACTGTGAATTAGGTAATTTAGTAAGTGTCTTGACATTTTTAGGCTACTAGGTTTCTATTTCCTCAACTAGAGCAATGTTAATAACCCCCTAGTGATCCAATTAAAAAGAGAATGTATGCACTATGCAAAATTCAAGCCAAAAAACAAAAAACACAAAAAACAAGCTTTTTTAGCCATCTTGATCTGACCCTATGGGAAATAGGCTACAGCAAGTACCCACACAGTTTTAATTAATACACTATCCTTGAAATCATTCCACATGATATTTGATAAATCATGTGCACGCATAGACACATGAACACACACATTAATGTATAAATGTGTTCTGATGTGAAGATAAAATGACTCACACTGATTGCTCCCAGTGGGTGCAAATGTCAGGGGAAAGGGCCACCAAGAGGCCAGACGTCCTGTCCACATGTAAACACCATGCTTTTATTTGCGACTGCAGCTGCTAGTTTTTGACGCCTGAAAGAGAGAGAGACTATCCAGGACAGAGCTATCGCCAAACCTCCACTCTAGGACTTAGAATGCCAAGAAAGAAGACGTTGCCCTGTCAAAAAGATATTTGGGAAGATGCTGGATCAGAAGGAAGCCCCTTTTGTATAACTTTTTGGATAGAGCACAATTTTAAAGTATTAGTTATAATTAATGCACAAAGATCCTACCCTGGTAGACAGATGAAATAAGGTTAAAATCACATCACTGGTAATTAAATAGCTGAAGTCTAATGAATTATGTTGCTGTATTAACTAAAAAAAAAAAAAAGGAAGATGAAAAATCTGCGATCCACTCTGAAACATTTAGGGATAAATTTGAGGTTCCAATTCGCTGAATATATCTGTAGAGTTTATTATAACACCCAAGTTGCCGGTTTAAATTGACTTCTTCCTGAAGATTGGAGTGTGTAAATTGCATGGAGATGGAGAAAGAGGTGTTGTTTCTCACCAAAAATGGAGCTCAATTTCAAAGAAACTAGTTTATAACTTGAATTATTCTAATAGAAGTTACCAACCACAAAAAGATAGTGTGAAGTGTGACAATTGCAGCTCACGTGTACCCTCTGTCCAAATATTTCTTAGACTCTTTCAGCTAGATATCTATTCTTGATCTGGTCTATTTCCCTGTAAGAACTATGTTTCTTGTGCTTTTAAATATGAGTGTTAAAAACATCGAGAGTTTCCATGTCAGTGCATTTCACTGATTTTTAAAGTTCTACTTTATTTTTTTTCAATATAAGAAATAACCAAAATGTTAACCTATTTGTATAATGCATATTTAATGACTGTTAAGTCTGTTCACTTTATGAGTACAAGTAAATATCTTTTGCATACTAAGTGTACGTGTGTGTGTGTGTGTGTGTGTGTGTGTATGTGTGTGTGTGGAGAGAGAGAGAGAATATACTGTCTCTCTCTCTCTCTCTCTCTCTCTATATATATATATATGAATATACTGTATACATGTATATATGGTTTTTGTGAAGGTCTTTATGAAGAACAATTTTGAAAATAAAAAAAGAAACTCTAGAAATATTTAAAGGGCTGCTACCAAAAATTTAAAGTATCTAATTTTTAGAATTACCATGGCTTGATGAAAGAATAACCAGAGAAATTTTGAAAAATAAGAGAATAGTCTAATCTATTCTCCCAGCTATTGAAGCATATTATAAATCTACCATAATGAAAACAGCTTGGTATTCCAGTTGTTTGTTTCTGCCTTTGAATGCCTTTAATTTTTAATTGTGATCTCCATTCTCTATTCTCTTGTCTATTGTCTCTCTCTCTCTCTCTCTCTTTGGTGGTCTTCATTTATTTGCTGCAGCTTTTCCTCTTTAAAAGGAACTCTTTGGGGAGCCCATGACAAATAATATAGGCTACTTCAGAGGTTATGGAGCCTCAGTACATTACCTTTTCCTGTCACCATTGCAGAATTAACACTTTGCAATTCGTAGGGTACAAGCAATGTACCTGATGTTCCAAACGTTGTATGCAGGTCGGTGTGGAATATCAAGTGTTAGAGTAGCAGTTCACCAAGTCCACGAATACCACCCAGAAATCACAGCTCTTACATGATTTGGCATCAAACCAATTAGATATCACCTACCGGAGAAGGCTGATCATACCGTACTGTTCCCCACAGCTAGTTAACTCTCCCTTGCTTCATGTAATTAAACCTGTTGTGTGCATCTCATTTACCACTAAATCTTCATCTAATGTGATCCAGTGGATTGACTTGGGAAGTACCAACAACCAATAGATTGTCATCATGAAAGATGTTTATTCTACACCCAGGATTCTCATCTCTGGGCCTTTGCACATGTTCTTCCCATGTCTGGAACAAGCCCATTGTGCCCCTTGCCCTCCCTACACCCCTTCCTTCATATTACCTACTCATTGCTTGGGTTTCTTTTAAATAATATGAAATCTATCCCATCCTGTAAATGTATTTAATTTCACAATCCTTCCTCAGTCTCAGTGCAGACGTGGTGCACTTCAAAGCCTTTCCTGTCTCCCAAACATTGTATTAATTGGTTATATAAATTGCCACTCTCCTTAAACAGTGCCCTGTGCCTACCTGGGTAATTCATTCTCACCCATCAGGTCTCTGCCGCCACTCTGTTCCTCAATATGAAAACAGCCTCACCTGTTGTGTTTTTTTCTGGAACATTCCTTTCCCCCATTTGTAAGTGTATTCCCCTGGGAAACTTTAAGTTCCACCAAGGCAGGGATCACACCTATTCTCTCCACCACTATACCCACAGTGTTCAGCTTGAGACCTATCTTCTAGTAAGTTCTGGATCTATGCTCTGAGTGAATGAGTGAGTAATAAAGGTGGCAAGTACAGGAGCAATTCAGAATAGAAAGTGGTTAGCAAGGGTTAGCCCTCTCCTGCCAGAGAAGCTAGCCACAGAGTTGCACCGTAAAAGATATGTTTAGAAGAGTGATTTCCAGACATTTAGACTTCATGGAACAATTTTTTTAATGGAGACTTACAGAATGTTACCAACCTTTAATTTTTCCAAGGAATGCCATAAAAAACAAAAATAATTCCAATTAGAATAATCATTTTCTTTAGAATAATACATTTTAACGCTAAAAACATAAAAAAAAACTCAACTCAAAATAAAGGACAGCTCTTTAAACTGGTTGATTCTGGCCTTATGAGAAATAAAGTGTACATGTGTGTGGGTGTGGGTGTGTGTGCATGCACACGTGTGTGTGTGTGTGTGTGTTGCTTCATTTCTCTATAGAAAATTTCAGCATGAACTAGTTCAAATTCATGGGCCAGTTCTTGGTAACCACTGACTTGGATGAGAGGATGCAGAAGGCAGACCCAAGGACTCAGGAATGCTCCAGGAACATTGATGAAACAATAGACAGCCAGAGTGTGGGTTTCATGGAGGAGAGAAACTGTTTACTAGATAAACAGTAGAGGCAAAATGCCTGAATGATTTAGTGCTTTCCCTTACAAATGGGTCACACATAGAAATACCAATGTTTCCAGTAGAAGGAGAGGCCAACAGGAAAGGAAGAGGAAAATGCCACTACTGATTCTCAAGAATATACTGAATATCTACCAAGTGTCTGCACTGAATTGGGGCGGGGGAAGCAGGGAGAAAGCAGGAGAAATGTGTGCTGTGCTTCCTTCATGGAAGGACTACTGGACAGAATGAAGAACACTGATATAACAGTACACTGAGTTCAACACCATCAGAGAGGCTGGAAGTAGACTCAGATTTTTTCAAGTTTATAATTACGGAGAAGAAAATTAAGGCTACAAGAGTAAGTAGGGGTGACCCCAGTTCTCTGCTTCTCTCGAGCATGCATTCTTGCCCTCATCCAGGCACCCAGTGAGCTGGGGGAGGAAGGCAAAGCTACCTGGGTGGGGAACACCAAAGTGCTCCAGAGTAGATCGTTGACCCGTTTTCTCTTACTTCCTCCATCGCAAGCCCTACAGAGTTACAGAATGTGGAATCATCCAAGGCATCTTCACCTTCTTTGAGACAGCTCAGTTAATCTCAATCCCATCCCCAAATACAAGATTGATTACCTAATTTCTTCATCACGACACAGAGAGGGAGAGGATAGTGGTTGCCACCAGTCCCATTAAGAATTGGGAAGATCGGTCCGAAATAAGATTATCAACCCAACCTAAAATCAAGACTGAAATTCTAGTTGGTCAGCCTAGACTCTTCAACCGAATATTGTTCACCACTAATTTGAGTACTCTTTGTAATGTGCCACATCTGGAACCTCCCCTTTCCAGAGAAATCTTTCTTTCTCTAGCAGGTCCAGAATGTAGAGGAAGCATGTACCTCATTTTGCCCTAATTTTTTTTCTAAATCAGTTATATTTTAAATGCACTTCCAGAGCTTTTTATTATAGGAACTATTGGATATGCCAAGGGAGTGATGAGTCAGTGTTACTGTTCATTCATTTTTAAATGTGCTTGGTTGATTGGGGGGCTGTGTTAGTTAACGGCGTGTTAGTCCAGAGTCCCTCCTGAGGCCGCAGACACTGCTGTCAGGAAGCCGTGCTCCTGGGCCACTCACTGTGCATAGATTGCTCCAGAAACTTAAGTCCTTTTATAAAGAAGACTCCTTTGTGAATGTGGATTACCATCCCTCAGGCCATTCTTTGTCTCTATTCAGAATTTAGAAAGCTGAGTGTTCTTCAGCCAGTGTATACCTTTCCTACTTTGAGCATTAGAAGACTTGGTTTCTAATGCTTCACTCCTCCACTCTCTTTGATATACAAGTAGCTTCATTTCCAACTCATGGCAGTTAGGATGACTGCAGAACACTTGGTCTTTCTTAGAAGGCATCAAAAAATACAAGTTCTTGCTTACCTATTAGTTTCTTTTCACTGATTTCCTCAATCTATGAAATCCTATTTGAATGATGCAAGCTTATATATTTTAGGTTTGTACCTCTCTTTTCCATAGGGGCTTGCACATCTCTTGGCAACTTCAAAACCAATTTCCCACCCCAAGTGAATCTAGAGGAGCAACTATTGAGGCTTGCCTGATCTCCAGCTGTTTCACATTAATTCTACTTCCAGGTGACTTAAAGGCGTCTGATATGAAGTAACAAATAGTATAAACTATTTCAAGAGATTTCCCACAACACTTGGGGAAAAAAATGCCAATCAACTGAAGAATGGTGGATAGATTCTATGAGGTGGAATATTATTACTCAGCTGTTATAAAAAGAATGATTTCAGTGTGTACCTACCCAAGGGGAGTGTTCATGATATGTTATGATTAAGTTAAAGGAAACCAGGTTTCAGAGAAATTTGTGCAATATGGCATCATTTTATATACATGTACATAAATGTGTTAATACCTGCTGGTATGAGCATGAAGAAAAGTCTGGAAGGATGCACATCAAGCATTTATAAGTTTGGTCTCATTGAAATGGCAACGGGAGCAAGAGAGTGATAACTCTTCCCTTATGTACCTTTGTACTGTTATACATGTTACAACCAATATGTGTTGCTTTTATTTATAAAATAACAATAACAATTGTAATAAATACAATTTAAAAGGAATACAGTTGTCGTATATTGTGGGTCTGTAATGAAATCCCAAAGCAGGAGAGTTTCAGTGATTTAGAATTTCTGAATTTTGATTGCTCTATAGGTAACATTCCAAATATCATGTTGAGATGGGAACAACCTTAAATTTTATGCCAATTTCAGTCTTGAACATTCTTGGGGATGATTGAAAGCTGCAGTTTTTAATACAAAGAAAGGAATTCTGAGACAGCTGAAGTATTTCCCAGGTCCTGCTCTCAGGTACTTTTCCCCATGACAGGAAGAAATCAGAAGCTTGTAAATCGTAACCAGAATGTTCTGAGAAAATTTCTGCTCTTGGTTTTCTCTGCCAATTATCTGTCCACTGACAAAGAATTAAAAAATAACGTTAAGTGATGTGACATTTTAAGGAGCAAGTAAAAGAACAGACAAGCCTGTAGTAGGCTGCCAGGCGCAGAGCTCCTGAGCACCTTTACTCGTCCTGTCATGAAGTGAGGTGATGACACCAAGTTTTCCTACAAGAGTCTTCTTTCTAGGTGGACTTCTGATTCCTACAAATTACTCTGTACTGCTTCTCCCGCCCCCAAGACCAGGATCTATCCCCCACTGCCCATCCCATTCCATCCTCAACCCCCTCAAAACACACACATAAATACAGAAGTCTAGTTATGTTGTTTCCTTCTTGGATGTGCCACAAACACTTAGGATTTTGCAAAGATGAAGGTAGTGTTTCTAAGTTTTTCGGCCATGGTATGGGGCATTCTGTAGTTACAAAATTATGCCCCACTAGAATTCTGAGACTTTGTCACAGCAGGATTCCAAGACTAAGAATCCACCTACCAAGTTCTTCAGGAGCATTAAAACTCCTTCCAGACAGGCACTGCCTCACATGAACTCGAGTTTACTGGATAATTAATCATCATCAAATTGAAGGGATTCCTCATTTATCCAATTTTTACTTTATTCATATATTAATGTCACCTTGCCCTATTCCAGAAAACCCCTTTGGACTTCTCCCTTTTCTGGCCATGATGATCATATGCAACTCATCTGTATGCAAAATCATTTAGAACATCAGACTGCCACTGACCCATCCTTTATTCTGGTACTTTTCCCTCCTAACATCACTCACCTAGTGCTCCCTTTCTCTTGGCTTCCTTTCCTTTATCCCTTTGATTTTTCTTTCTGTACCTCATATTCTACTCCCTCAAAAAGGTCTTTGTTTCTGCCCATCTCTCTCTCTTTCTCTCCCCCCCTTTTTTTTTCTGAAGCAGCACTTTGTGTCTCAGATTCAGTGATGTCCTCCAACAGGCCACCCCAGGTTTGGGGTTCTGAGTTGACAATAAAACCTTGACTCTGAGGTGGAGGAAGCTTTCTCACCCAGAGAAGGCTGTGGTCATGGAAAAGGTCATGGAAAAGACTTAGCCAAGTTGGTAAATTGTATTTCCCTTGGAGGGGGATGGAAGGGAGGTTATAATGGGAGTCCTATTTCTTTTACCAGAAGTCCCTACGTAAACGCTTATAGATGTTATCAAAAATAAGCTTACCTTCCTATCAGATTATTTTTTAAAACCCTCACACGTTTTATATAAATTCATGTGAGGGGCAGTAAATGAACATATAATAAAATAATTATAGTTATTCAATAAATCCTTCAAAGTATTTAAGAAGAAGAGGGGGGAGGAAGAATTGCTGATCTGATGAGAGCTTCCTCAGTGGCCTCCTACAGAATGAGGATGAGGCTGGAAGTCAAAACATTCTCCCAAACCCTCTGCTTCTCCCCTGTTTCTTTACCCAGCTCACCCTGGGGACAGTCCTTAGAAGTGTCCTCTATGTTGCAGCCTAGATCCTGAGACAGGAAACTGGGGAAACCACCATCCTTGCCCTTGGGGTGTTTCTAATATCACTGGTAGATGGATCAAAGGGTCCCCTCTATAACCCTTTGGTCAATTATTAAACACATAAAAATAGCATTTTCTCACATCTTGGTTTTCTAACAATAAAATCAAAAGTACTATGTATATATATGCGTGTGTGTGTGTATATATATCTAGATATCTAGATATCTAGATATATAGATACATTGTTTTTTTCAGGATAGCTGTGTTACCTGGGTTCCAAGAATCAGCGATCTATATTTTGAATACAAATACAGAGGCTCTTTATTATTGAACAGTTGTTTTTAATCCAGGAATTATTATTTTCACTTATGTTTTGGGTTTAATATTTATAAAGCCAGAATATATTTTCAGAAATCTTACGTAAGTATTCATATAAGTTATGGTGGTATTTGGTGAATATCTACTGCAATATAAGCAGATAATTTTCCTATATTGCAGATGTAGGAAAGATGTGGAAATCTTGAAAAAAAAATGTATTTGGTGAAGGGCTCCTGGGTATGTGGGCCAATCTCAGCCAATTAGAGGCTATTCATTAAGGCCCCAAAAGTGTTGCCTGGGTAGCAGATTAATAATGGCACAGACCTCTTTCAGGTTTCATGACAGGGCCTATTCTTTGCCAAATGTATCACATTTGAGAGTCTGTAGCTTGTTAAGTGTATTCATTAGAAAAAATAATTATAATTTCCCAAGTTTTAGGGATTACTTTTTAAAAAATTCTCCACATTTCCACTAAACTCCAATTTCCCAGTAACTTTACAACATAAGATAATGGTCTAAGTTCACTAACTAGCAACTCTTTAGAGAAATTTTGTATGTATTATGTCAGCAAATGATTTAGTAAATTTGAAATGCTGCTCACAATTGCAGCCACAATTTCTACTTTTGCTTTCTGAATATCTCTGTTCTCCCTTCTGTCTTCCCTTTGGCTCAAACAAGGGAGCGGTTTGACGTAATTCCAGGGGGGCTGGTGGAACTGAGTTTGGTTCTCTGCTCTAAATTATCCCTTCTTTTTGTTTCTCTCCCTCCCGTCTTTCTTCCCTCCCGGGTTTTCTCCCTTCTCTCTGTCCCCCGCCCCATAGTAGTCATAACCACCACGGAACATTCCCTGTCACTATCCCACATGACCTGCCATAGCTGGGCACAAGCACCAGCAGAAGGGTGACAAAAGCATTGCCTGCCTCTCTGCCCTCCGGGAATTGGCAGCTTAATCAAGGAGACCAAGTGTGTACACATATCCTTTCTGCCCTTTTCCTTTACCCTACAAACATTTATTGAGCACCTACTAAGTGTCAGGCTCTGTGCTACGTGATAAAAAAGACAGACCCCACCCTAACAATAACTACCAAAATAAAGTAGCTAATACAGCAAAACATAGTAATCACCAAATGTCTCATAGGCCAAACGTGTTCTGGAAGACCAGAAGAAAAGATTTCAAACTGAAGGGATCATAGAAGCTAAACAGAAAAGATACCGTGGGAAACTGTCGTCCTAACTCCATGAATATTGAAATCTGCTCTATATAAATTTGAATAGCTCTATGTCCCTTCGCTACCATATGTCAGATAGCAGACATATGTTTGGGCTCGATTTGGAATTGTGGGTAAAGAACAGGAATCCAAAACCTGAGCTGAAGTCCTAGATCTGTTCATTTAGCTAGCATTAAATATGATCAGAAAATTAAAATTACATCATAGATGTAAGTATTATTTGTCCCTGAAATGCCAAGTGATTTTGCTAAATTTCATTTCTTTGTCCTTTAAAAGTGACATTTATTGGTCTTGGAAAAAGAGAATTATTGAGAAAGCAGATAATAGCATCATTTTTAGGAGTCTCTGTAGTACAACAAAACTAAAGGGTCTGTATTTACAATGATTAGCAGAACCAGAAAAGGAATTCCAACTGTGAATGTACTTTGTGACATTTTTCTTTTGCGCAGATAGGTGGAAGACAAAGTCAAATGACACATACTTAAATATCACCATACCTATCCACACTTGATATGTAAATATATTGCCAGACACTATGTTCTTGACATAAAGATAAGTTGTTGCTATTGTTTTTAATTCTGACTCAGCCTCCTTCCAATATTTTTTAAAGAGTCCTTGTATAGTTTTCAAGCTAATTGTTTCCCAATTATTTCCCAAGAAATTGGAGTTTTTAGTCTGGAAGAAGTCCATTTTAATGTAATTGTCCTGGTGTTTAGCACCTCCTAGTATTTGTCATCTGTTGCTCTTGCTTTGCATTCAAAAGGTTTTGGATATGATGCCCTTTTAAAAAAAAAAACAAAAAACAAACCACCTCCGTGGTATTGTGTAATACAGCAGTACTTCATTGTCATGCAGAACGCATAGCTTCAAGTGTTTGCAACACTCTCCAGCCAGTTCCCTTCACACTGAAAATAGACATAGGGCCAATGTGAATGCACGCTTTTCTTTTTTTTTCCAGCTCCACTAATCTTGCAGCTGACATCTTAGCAAACAATTAAGCATTCAAGAAAGTTTAGGAAATTTAAAGCCAAATTGCCAGCCACTCCCTACTGATAATCTCAGAGTCACCTATTTTGCCAAAAATTGCACCAAGGAAATATGGTCACTTTAAAGGGACAAACTCCGTGATTATCTAGCAGCAGAACTACCTGGACCAACCCAAGCTGGCTATTTAACTTATTAAAATTCTTTTCTGTTATTGTGGTTGTTAGAAATAAAGACATTCGGGGGAACCTCAATAGGACTTTACCTGAAATTGCTGTCATTTATAAAAGATTATG
Source organism: Eumetopias jubatus (assembly GCF_037043125.1). Classification (NCBI taxonomy): domain Eukaryota; kingdom Metazoa; phylum Chordata; class Mammalia; order Carnivora; family Otariidae; genus Eumetopias; species Eumetopias jubatus. Next base: position 61,472,354 of record NW_028274812.1, on the reverse strand, counting down.
TATTTATTTGAAAGGGACCTGTAAAAGCCACAGTGAATCTCTGCACAGCTTTCTGTCTGAGATTATAGGGAAGAATGTTAAATACAAGAAGTTACTCTGCCAGTTCTAGAATTTTCCATTCCTGAAGGGGTTGTACAGATACTGTCATCAAATCCCAGTTTTGGAGAAGAAAAGACAGACTCTGTCTCTGCTGTTTTCTTTACAGTCATAATGCATCCTAAGAGTGTAACACAGAAGTGCCTTTCTGGACCACAAACTGGCCAGTACCCAGGCACTCCATATTGTAGCCCCTCACACTGGGCTATGTGATCCTCAAGGTCATTGATGGGGGTCTTTTGGGGGGATAGGTCTTCCTGGCATTTCTCTCACATGTTAGGTTATTTGATAATTCTCCCCTCCCCACCTCCAAGACTGAACTAGGTTATGTGCTCCCCTCTGCCCTGCCCCCCCAGCCTCAGTCACTTGACCATTTTCTATGATCATGTCTAAGTCAACCAAAGTCAGTCCATCACTGCTGACAGCCCTTCAATGGCTCCACTGTTTCTTGAATAAAAGTAAAATCACTATTTGGGAATTCCGGCTCCAACCTTTCTGCATCAAACAAACAGGTTTGGTCAGCACTGAAACTACAACAGGAGCATGAAGCACTTTCTAGATGGCTCTGCCCACATGGGTGTATCTTCGTAGAAAGTGTTTATTCACTGTGTTTCATCACCTTTGCTGGTTTCAAACACACCATTGTTCTTGTCCTCAAGCAGGCCCTCTGTCTCTTCTTTCCAGTCTCAGGATATTCTCTAGAAGGTTCTTTATTATCTCCTGAAGTCCTTGGTGCCTCCCCAGAATTTCTTTAAATTCTAATTATCATTTCAGACACAAATCTTTTTTTCCCAGCTAAATTATAAGACAAAGATCTACCAGCAGTTTGTATTACAATGCCTGGAAAAGTGCATTTTTGGTATTTAAGAGAACTTTATTAATGATATTTTCTAAAAAGCTACACTCTGAATGGAAGAACAGATGCATAGATTCAAAATTGATGGTCTTTTTGTAATGACCCTAAAATTTTCAGATGAATATAACATTAAAAAGAAGTGGCTGGTGGAATAAGGAAAGTGACTTGCTGGGTCTGCACGTCCTGGACTACACAATCTGAAAATAACACCAACTCAAGGGATCACCATCCTTCAATCCTGACTCTGCCTGTGGTCTTGGACAGGTTGGTTTATCTTTACTTTCTTTCCATTTGCCCTTTTTGGGGAAAGGACATTAAAATGTAACTTTCCTGGAAATGTGGTGACTCATTATAGTTTCAGAGAAGTACAGTGTACTTATGAAATCACAGAAATCAGGCTAATCAAATGCTCATAGTTGTTTTCAGAAGGTATTTCAACAGAAACAAGATGGACTTGTTCTCACTGAATTTGTTTCACTTTATGACTACTTGTCTACCAGAATTCGAAGTTCTCAGTCTTTCCATGTGAGTCCTAATCCCTGTCAGTTGCTGACTTAGTTCCTTTTTCACGTTATCACAGAGAGAGAGAGCCTGTTACTGGCGATCTAGCTACCGCCAATGTGTTAAAAGATTTTATCTTTTTAAATCATTCTCTACATTCTGCATGTAACAATTTATTTGTTTTTTTTTTCTTTTTCCACAGAATCCTTACAGAGCTCTAATGGCATTAGATACCCGACATTCAATAGGTTGGATGGCACTTGGTGGCACTGGCCTCCGCGTAGTCAATGAGAATACTGTTTGGTTCTTTTTCATTTTAATTGCTGGAATGGCTGTGGATATAAGTTGCTCCGCACAAAAGGGTGACAAATAATGATGAAAGACACCAGAGTGCTCTCATGTGTGGCTTCGTCAAGAAGGAGAAAAGAGATTATTGCAGCTGAACTGATCACATGGAATTTGCCGGGCCTTCCTTTACCCTCCACCCCCACCCCCATCGCCACCATGTCCCTCTACTAAAATGCCGTTCTTACAGGCTAGGAAGGATCCAGTTGAATAACACACAAAAATTGATCCTATTAACAATGATCTTTAGAATGTTCAAGGACATAACGCCGCTTTTGTGAGGTTCCAACATAAGCATTCTCAAATCCTTAAAGGAGCAAATTGTTTCTGCTTCTGTTGTTTTCTTCCTAGGGAACTGTTGCCTCAAAACAGAGTTTCTTTCGAAGTTGGGGGGCCCAGGGGGGAGGGGTAGGGAGAGCACAGGCCTCCAGCTTAAAACAATGCTCACGTTGGCCTTCCCAGCAACTGAGATGGTGCTTATATTTTTAATTAACATCTTATTCCTTTAAAATCATTTAATACAAGGCAAGTATGTTAATGTTGCAAAATCAATGCCAAGAAAAGTGTCAGAAGAGAATAGGTAAAATTATTTCATGATCTACCAGGTTTCCAATTGTTCTTTTATTAAAAAAACAAAGCAAAAAACAAAACAACAACAACAACAAAACCTTTATGACTCTTAAAGAGAGTATCAGTGATCTTTAAGATAAGAATGAGTCTGTGTTCCAAATTACTGAATACTTATGTGCCTGATACAGTCTGGATATTTCAGCCCCTTTTTTCTGGTGCCAAAGTGGCTTTTATGTTAGGCAGCACACACCAAACCTGAGCTTCCCCTTCCTGCTAAGGTTACTCCTTTTTCCTTACCACCCCCCCTCCGCCCGCCTTCCTTCTGTTATAGGGATAGTCTCTGCTACCTCGGAGGTGGTTTTCCAAATAGCCACATCCCATGCCCTCCCCAGGGCTCACTCCAGCAGCTCTGTGTCCCCTATTCTTGGCAGGCCACCTGCAGGCCCCAGTGGCTGTGGCCCTAACTGCTGGTCTTTGCCTCAAAGTTTTTGTTGTTGTTGTTTTTAGTACTTTTCTTATTTAAGCCATTGGAAAGATCCTTTGAAAGACTGTGACTCATAATAAGATAAATAACTGTGTGCATATTGCACAAACACCAGCACAGTAGAATGCTGGCTGTTTCATTTTCTGTTTTTGGATCTTTCAAGATAGAAACTCTCCCTCTCTCTCTCTCTCTTTCTCAATCTCTCATCTTCATTCCTAAGCAAGCTGTGATTTACAGGCATTTTCATTATTACATGGGGAGCCTTGTCCACAAACCTTGGGCTTTATAGGCCACAATTGCTGCTGGTGGTCATCAAATCCAAAGAAAATGCACTGATGACTACAAATAAGGGTTGTGGTTTTAAACTTCTCTCAATGGGTACTTGAGGAATAACGCCAGTGGTGGCCATTCTGTGTTAAAGGAGAAAGCCTAGACTAGCCTTGGACACACATGTTAATGAGTGTAGTTATCAGTTATGTCTTCTCACAATAGAGTCTCATCACTTCCAACAGGGAATCAGAGTCAGAGAAACGTTTTCCTTCATTAAATTCCACTCATTCTGTGTTGGCTTTTTAAGTTCTTCAAGACCAGGGCAGCAGAAGAAGAAGGGCAGCCTCTCTACACCCCTTCCCAAGCTAACTTCTGAGAACAGGAGAAATGGTAGGCCTTAATCATTTTTGCTAACCCTAAGGTCCCTTTGTGTGACAATATGGCTTTCTATAGAAGGATCCAACAGTGGGGGAGGATTCAGGTCTATGTACAGAGGAAACCCCCAGTGGCTGGCAAAATGAGGCTTAGTATCTTAGGGCTGCAAGAATTTTTATTTAAAGATGAAAAGTGGATAATGAAGTAGAATCTGATTAGAATTGAGGGGGGATCCCTCAGATTTAAGAAAACCCCTTCCCATCACACCCAGGTCCTCTTCCTTGCTGTGAGATGGTAGAAAAGCTCTCCCATGGAAGTCCCTACTGAGCCCAAATGGCCACAGTACCTTTCTGGGAGGACCAGTTTCAGGGTTTCCGATCATCTGCTGCAACTAATATTTTATGTGTAAAAAGCAAATATATATAGTTGCTGATACTGCGTTAAGTGGTTTCTTTGCTTGCTGTCTCTTTCTATAATACATTCAGCCAAAGAGAAAAATTAAGAATTAAGGATCTGTTGTTGTTAATTAGACTTTCCCAATTTCCATGTTCTAAAGTAGGAAACATAAAAAGCCTGTGTAAATAGTAATAAACGCCATGACAATGAAAGGTGTCACCGGCACCCCCTCTCACAGCGCTGGAGTCAGACATCTCTCTTTTTGAAAAAGAAAGCCTGGATTATGGGGGAGGTGGATGCTGTAGTTTTTGTTGTTGTTGTTGTTGTTTTTGGATGCTGTAGTTTTAACAGGACCTTTCAACACCCCAACACCTAATGGATTCAATGGAACCGTAACATTCCAGCAAGTGTTCATGTGAGCCATCCTTACATGTTTAAGTTTCCCTTTTTTTTCCTCCACAAGACAAACAACAACAACAACAACAACAAACCCAAAAAGCCTGTTGATCGGACGAGTTTAAAATCATTTTTATTGAAAGCGGGAGGGGCGGTACTACCCGTCAGGCAAAGGTCTTTTTGAAGCCTCCGAGGAGCCCGGCATTTTCTTCTTACGGCGCATGTACAGTGGGAGGGAGATTGAGAAGTGTGAATGGGAAGGGAAAGCGCTGTTCTTTGTGCGGCTCCTGATGTGGTATGTGTTCCAGGAAAGAGGGCAGGCACTGAGACGAAACACAAAACTCCAAATGGACTTTGCTCCGCCTTCAGTAAACAGCATGGCACAAAAGTGCATTGTGTTACAAGATAACCGCTGAGATGAATGGAGTTGGCTGTCACGGAGGTGATTGTGGGGCCGGTCTCTATTGGATCACAGTCCCGGGCTGAATTCCTTTCTGGTTCATCAGGGTCTGTTGGTACCACAGGAAGTGTCATGATCCTTTTTTTCACCAGGGCCAGATGGTGTCCTTTTTGAGGCCTTACTAATGCCCAGTTTTCCACATGTAAAACTCCTGGGAAAATGACCTAACTCACAGCTGCTTAGTGAGGCTTGAGCAGATCTTTAGAAAGACTTCTGTCAAGAGCAAGAAGATTGTACCACTGGCAGGATAAAGGGGGAGGCTGCGGCCAGAAATGTATCAATTACAAACTATTTTTAAACTATTATCATAATTTGAGTCGTGATTTGCACCAAGTGTGTCTTCATAGGCAGGGGCTGTAAGGGTAGTTCACAAAAGCTATGGATTGCTGGGGATGCTGATTGTTTTCTCCGCAGAAGTTTTACCTTCCTTGAGAGCAGATGGCCTGAATAAGAAGAGAAAATGTGGTCCAGAAGGGTCGGGAAAGGACAAAAAGTGAAAGATTCCCTGGATAGCCACAAGAAGCCTGGGGAGAGGGGAGGGAGCTTGGTGTTAAAAAGAGCTGGAAAAAATGGAAACTTTTGATGTATGTGGGTTGTATTCACCAATGAATTGAATGATTCCCAAGGATGGATGACTGCAGGTGTGATATTTAGAAAGCAAGATGCCGTTTTTATTGACTGACTTATACCGAGAAGGCATCCAAGTGGTTGTTATAGGGGTCAGTGAGATTCCTTCTGAAAGTTACTGTAGGATTTTTCTCCCACGCCAGAAAGCACTGGTAACAATTACCTTTGGGATAAAGCCACTACTAACAGCATCTTTGAATCCTTGCTTATGTTTGTGTGTTACACAGTAACTGGTTCTCGCTTGTTTGTATATTTTTCCCTATGTGAGAATTTTTTGAATTTTATCTCAATTGTTGTTTTTAACCTGTTTAAAGGGGCTCTTTCTAGCTTATTAAAGTTTTCAGTACCATTTTAATTAATTAATGTGTGACAAATGACAGATTTTTCATGTCATGTTTAAATGGAATGTTGATTTAAAAAAAAAATCTAAAGCCATGTAAAAATAGGTTTGCATGCTTTTATTCCAAACCGTAACTTAAAAAATTAGTACCATCTCTTTGCAAACAAGTGAAGACATCAAGTAATTACCATGGCAATCTACTTCTATAAAGTTACTTTTTTTTCTCAAGTCTATAATATTATCTAAATTTGTTTAACTTTTAGGTCATAAAAATCCAATAATGTATTACTGGAGAGAAGAGAGAAAATTAATAATGTAGAACATTTGACTTGTGTTTTCAACCAAGTGCATAACATTAAGTCCACTTTTCAGAAATGTCTCATCCATGTATTTTACACCTAACAATAGCTCTGTAGCAAATGGCAGGTCAGTAACATGAGAAGGAAGCAAAACCTCTGCAATTTGTATTCTAGCTGAGATTTTTGATGAAAGCATACAAGATGATGATTAGCTATCTTTACTGCTCAGAAACTGAAAAGCATCAATATCCATAATTTGCAGATTATTGACTTAATTGTTTGTGGATATTTCACAGAAACTTGTGTCCCTTAGGTAACTGATTATGGCTTTTGCCAGGATGTGAACGGTCATAAAATAAGGCAACATCCATAAAAACATTTTAGTGAGAGCCTGCCAACCTCAAGGGATGATTGATATTTTGCTCAAGTGGTGTCGGTTTTGTTCACACTGAAAATGCCCATCTCCATGGGGAACTTGGATTTGTACATTTAGGACACTAATCTGAGAGGGTAGGAGAGAAGAAAGTACATTCTTCTCTGGTTAGCAACCAGCAGCATTAGGACAAAGACCCAAAAACTTTAATTAAAAAAGCATAATTTGTTTGTTTGCCTTTATTTTCTCCTTAAACAATAGTAGCTTCAAATATAATTCTACTGAATGGTGTTGGTTTCCCTTTTGTTTTAGGAGGAGAACGGACACAGGTACCCTGTGAACATGTAGGATCCATGTTGAACAGCTAACGAGCCCTAGAGATAGAACCAGGATTTCCTCCGCTGGGTCAGTTACATGCAGCCGGGCTTTTAGCAAAAACTAGCCTTCTGTCTCCTTCCTTTCATGGGCAGGGTTACATTTTGTTGTGGCACAAAGAAATCCTTCCCTCCCTTGTTCACAAAGCCCCACAGCACTGGCTCTCCTTTATCACTGCTCTTTTCTTTCTCTGAATGCTATAATTTTTTTATTTACATAAGAATTCTTGGAGATGTTTTATTTACATATGCATTCACTCATTTTGGTTGCGTGAAAGGAAGTAAGGAAACCCTAAACCCAAAAGCACATTTTTACAAAAACTGAAAACCATCCCTGTAGCTTTCAGTGTCCCAGAAAGTAACTCTAATCGTGCTTTTATTTGTCTTAATTGTTGGGTATTACTTCATATCTTGGGTAGAAATCCGGCGGGTTTTCAGTGTCTTTCCAAGCATCAAGTTTGATGCTATGTAGTTTTGTTCTGTGAAGATGAGGAAGAAGAGAAGGCTATCATTTGAAGAAAGGCTCTCTGATGCTGCTCAATTATTACAATGGATCATCAAAGAAAAAAAATAACTGTGTTGAGCCCCATATGAGTGACCATAATAGCTTTATCTATGAATTTTTAAGATGTGACTGGTGAAAAGCAAAGGATATTCTTTTAGGACGATCAAAAAGGTATCTTAAACATTATTCATGATTTAAATAAATTCTGACCTTTTTTTAAAGAATATCCATTCAATCTACAGAGTTTGAAAATTCAGATTGGCCAGTATGACATTAATTTATAGCAGAAACTAGAGCCTCCATGTTTTTTCCAATATTATAACTTCTGGGGGTGGGCGTGGGGGGTGGGGGGAGAAGGGGGTTGCAGGGAAAGGCCTTGTTGAAAGTTTCAAAGTCATTTCTCAAACAAAAGACTTATTTAACCTTGCCCAAAAAACCTTCTGGTTAGTTTTTATGGTGCAGGAATGTGCAAAATATACTGTTCCCATTTTTAAAAGGTGTACTGAATAAAGAGACAATTTTGTCCTCTCAGACTTCTCATGTGATTGAAAATGGTGGCTTCTCAGAATTTAACCCGTAAAATATTGTAATCTTCCAGACAAAATTTTACTCACTTCTTTGTTGTTGTTGTGTCAATCCCTATCAGTCGGAGTTCCTATCGTATCCAGGTAATTAGGCCAGATGTGAGTAATACAAAAAAAGACTGGGACATAGACCCTCTTCTGCAAGATGTTTGTGGGATCCTTTGATGACAAGCGTGTTAGGGACAGACACTACACAGATTGGAGGAGCTGGATAGTCCTCCTGGGGACAGTGTGTCAATCCCAGCAATCTGCTCCTTTAAGTTCTTGAAGATGGAAGGCTGTGTCTACAGTAGAAGTTCAAAACATGTTAACTGTTACTAAGTTCTAGTGCTCAACATGCCATTAAACACCTTTTATTTGACTCATTCTCTACATTATTCCTAGAGAAAGCTGCATTCCTAAAGAAGGTTTTATTTGCATTATTTGGATTACTCCAAAATCTTTATGTTAGTTCAGATTGTAAAAGTACTTTTAATTCATTGGAATTGCAGATTTGTTATTCCAATCTGAGTGGTGAAAGGGTCCAGAACCTATATCACCTGCTCAATTTTTGGATCATGTATCTCTCATTTAACATATCCACCGGCAAGTTAGCTAAGGAAGACCAGCTGTCCATGCAGGTATCCCTAGGACATGAACATCATTAAGAAAGAAGGTATAACACCTTATCCACAGATTTTGGCAGCTGGAAGGAAATTTCAAAATCATCCAACAATCTCATTCTACATAAAAGAAAAGTCAAAAGAGAGAAATTTATCTTACTTATCCACAGCACAAGAAGCACAGTACAATAATAATAAATAGCAGAAACTTTGTGCCTTGTATAGTGTTCAGCATTTTGTACACATTATCTCATTCTTACCATAAAATCTGAAACGGTGCTAATTTGCGTGCTTTTGCAGATGAGAAAATTGAGACTGTTGGAATAACTCGCTCAGGTTCCATAAAAGTAGAACCACAAGGCAAATCTAACTCCAAAGCCTAAGTTCTCTTCCCCACCCATTATTACTACCACATATGATTTTATACTACATACAAATAAAAGGGTTGAATTTATAATATTAAAGATTTTCCATGTTGGTGAATGGAAAGAGAGATTAAGGGCAGGAGGGAGGAATGGAGGATGGAAAAAAAGATAGAAACCCAGTTCAAAATATTCTTGACTACTTTAACTTCCACAATTTCTAATTGGCATCTTTTGCTTTTGGTCAAATATTATAATTCTTAAAACCAGGTTCTACCAGATCATCATTCAGTGACTCTTAATTGGTAAGCTTGGAAAATTAAGTAGCAGGTCAGTAAGAAAAAAGTTATTCTGTAATACAAAAATCTTCCTAATACTGATCTAAAAGTATTAATACTGGTACTTCACCAAGGACTAGAAAAATCACTTTAAAACTTCTGCAGTTATGTAAACATTACAAACTTTAAAATTCAATAATCTAAATATACCTTACAAATCAAATGCATTACCTTCTTCACAATGGATGAACACCACATTTTACAGAAATTTCTTAACTAAAGGTATTTAAAGAAAAGCCCCTTAGCCTAAATAATTGAGAACTTTATACATGGATAAATGCATTTTTTATTTTTGTTTTTTAATATATTTTTAAACTAATATTTTGTTTTCTTTATATTTATTCTAGTGTACATTTATAAAATACGTAATATATTAATCTCAAAAAAAATCCACAAATTCTTCTAGTAATTTTTTATGATCAAATCCATGTAGCATATTATATATTATATATTAAGATTTTATTATGATGTAAAGCATTGATGAAAAGTTTGCCATAAATAATAATTGGTTTTTCTCCCCCTCAAGTATTCTTTATAGAGCATTTTAAAATTGTCAAATAGGGTGCCTGTGTGGCTCAGTGGTTAAGCGTCTGCCTTGGGCTCAGGTCATGGTCCCAGGGTCCTGGGATTGAGTCTCACATCAGGCTCCCTGCTCGACAGGGAGTCTGCTTCTCCCTCTCCCACTGCCCCTGCTTGTGTTCCCTCTCTTGCTGTGTCTCTCTCCGTCAAATAAATAAAAAAATCTTTAAATAAATAAATAAATAAATAAATAAATAAATACATAAATTGTCAAATAGTTTCAAATTTACTATTATTGTTAGGTTTAAATAAACTATTTTAAAATTACACTATTATTGCCATTATTTAATAATTAGTTATATTCCTTACATTAAGTACCTACTATGTGCATGACCCTGAGGAAGGAAGTATAATATAGTTGAATACAGGAATGAACATACGGCTTTTTTCTCCCCACCTTTGGGAGTCTATTTTCTGGGTCTTAAAGTTTTAAATATTTTAGGTTTATAGTGATGTAAAGAGACAATGACAAAACCAGTGACCAATCCTTTATCATTTGTTTCAGTTCAGGCTTTATCTCAAGCCAGATTTTTCACAAAGTTTTCTTATTAAGAACACTTAATTTACTTGGCCTTATAGACTTAGTTTAGAATGCTCCCTTATAAAAGAACTGAGATCATTTAAGAACATCTGACCCACAATGTTATACATTTAGAAAGCATTTTATGAAAGTCAGACCAGCAGTCCTGTGTTATCTTTAATTCCATCCATATTTTGGTCAGATATTCTCCATACAAATTTTTTTGTGGTTCTTGTAAGAGCAAAACAAATATTTTTCCTTGAAATAACTTCTTAGATAGCATTCTTTAACAGGATTAGAGAGATCTTAGCTGTAATTTTGACAGTTAAAAGATGGGCAGGCTTACATCAATTACATGGAGAGAAAGACCACATAACATGTTGGAAACAACCACACCTAAAGGTCAATGGAATTGAGATTTCTTCACCTAGAAAAAGGAGAATACTGGGAAAGAAGGCTAATGATTAATTATCTTCAGGAATATGCAGGGTATTCAGGAAGAATCCAGATACCTTCTTCTTTTCAAGTAAAGAAAAGATAAAGAGTAAATAGACTGAAATTTTAAGAAGAGAAAATTTAATTAGAAATAAGATATAATGTCTTGATGCTAAGATAAGGAAATACTGTAACAGATTAAATAAAAAAGGTATTTTGAAAACTCTCTATTAGTTAAGGCTTTAATCCATCTAGGAGCTGAGAAGTGAACCAGACAAACTCAATTCAACAAAATAATCACGTAAAATACAAATTCCCCACAAATAAATTCCCCTTCTTCTAGGATCTCTTTTATTTTATATTAATGATATCTACAGGCCTATTTTTCCCTCTCATATTACATATGTTACTGTTATTTATGGGTGGCTAAGGCCACAAATTCCACCTTAAATGTTTACTTTCCTGTTTGTCATATTAAGTGGAGACTCCTCTGATGTGGATCTGATTTTTATTTAGATTATCAGTAATTGTAGACTCCTCCCCCAAATTCCCACTGAAAGGTCTCTGTGGTTAAAAAGAGCCATGACCTCTTATATCAGTCGAAGTTTAGTGAATAAAACAGAAACCAGTCTAGGTATTTCAAACATCAGCATTTTAATTCAGGGAGGGGATCACAAACAAATTGGAAGAATGAGAAGAATATGAGAAGAAACTAGAGAGGTACAAGGCATGAGAAAAAACTTTTTCCATTATTTTTTCTTTTTTTAAATTTATTATGTTATGCTAATCACCATACATTACATCATTAGTTTTTGATGTAGTGTTCCATGATTCATTGGTTGCATATAACACCCGGTGCTCCATGCAGAACGTGCCCTCTTTAATACCCATCACCAGGCTAACCCATCCCCCCACTCTCCTCCCCTCTAGAACCCTCGGTTTGATTCTCAGAGTCCACAGTCTCTCATGGTTCATTCGTCTCCCCCTCCTATTTCCCCCCCTTCATTTTCCCCTTCCTGCTATCTTCCTCTTCTTTTTTTTTTTTTTAACATATAATGTATTATTTGTTTCAGAGGTACAGGTCTATGAGTCATCAGTCTCACACAATTCACAGCGCTCACCTTAGCAGATACCCTCCCTAATGTCTATCTCCCAGCCACCCCACCCCTCCCACCCCCCACCACTCTAGCAACCCTCAGTTTGTTTCCTGAGATTAAGAATTCCTCATATCAGTGAGGTCATATGATACATGTCTTTCTCTGATTGACTTATTTTGCTCAGCATAATACCTTCCAGTTCCATCCACGTCATCGCAAATGGCAAGATTTCATTCCTTTTGATGGCTGCATAATATTCCATTATATATATATATAGGAATATATATATATATACACCACTTCTTCTTTATCCATTCATCTGTCGATGGACATCTTGGTTCTTTCCATAGTTTGGTTATTGTGGACATTGCTGCTATAAACATCGGGGTGCACATACCCCTTCAGATCCCTACATTTGTATCTGTGGGGTAAATACCCAGTAGTGCAATTGCTGGGTCGTAGGGTAGCTCTATTTTCAACTTTTTGAGGAACTTCCATACTGTTTTCCAGAGTGGTTGCACCAGCTTGCATTCCCACCAACCGTGTAGGAGGGTTCCCCTTTCTCCACATCCCCGCCAACATCTGTCGTTTCCTGACTTGTTCATTTTAGCCATCCTGACTTGTGTGAGGTGGTATCTCATTGAGGTTTTGATTTGGATTTCCCTGATGCTGAGCGATGTTGAGCACTTTTTCATGTGTCTGTTGGCCATTTGGATGTCTTCTTTGGAAAAATGTCTGTTCATGTCTTCTGCCCATTTCTTGATTGGATCATTTGTTCTTTGGGTGTTGAGTTTCATAAGTTCTTTATAGATTTTGGATGCTAGCCCTTTATCTGATATATCATTTGCAAATATCTTCTCCCATTCTGTCGGTTGTCTTTTGGTTTTGTTGACTGTTTCTTTTGCTGTGCAAAAGGTTTTTATCTTGGTGAAGTGCCAATAGTTCATTTTTGCCCTTGCTTCCCTTGCCTTTGGCGATGTTTCTAGGAAGAATTTGCTGCGGCTGACGTCGAGGAGGTTCCTGCCTGTGTTCTCCTTTAGGATTTTGATGGACTCCTGTCTCACATTTAGGTCTTCCAACCATTTGGAGTCTATTTTTGTGTGTGGTGTCAGGAAACAGTCCAGTTTCATTCTTCTGCATGTGGCTGTCCAATTTTCCCAACACCATTTGTTGAAGAGATTGTCTTTTTTCCATTGGACATTCTTTCCTGCTTTGTCGAAGATTAGTTGACCATAGAGCTGAGGGTCCATTTCTGGGTTCTCTATTCTGTTCCATTGATCTATGTGTCTGTTTTTGTGCCAGTACCACACTATCTTGATGATTACAGCTTTGTAATAGAGCTTAAAGTCTGGGATTGTGATGCCACCAGCTTTGCTTTTCTTTTTCAACATTCCTCTGGCTATTCGGGGTCTTTTCTGGTTCCATACAAATTTTAGAATTATTAGTTCCATTTCTTTGAAAAAAGTATATGGTATTTTGATAGGGAGTGCATTAAATATGTAGATTGCTCTAGGTAGCATTGACATCTTCACAATATTTGTTCTTCCAATCCATGAGCATGGAACGTTTTTCCATTTCTTTGTGTCTTCCTCAATTTCTTTCATGAGTATTTTATAGTTCTGAGTACCGATTCTTTGCCTCTTTGGTCAGATTTATTCCTAGGTATCTTATGGTTTTAGGTGCAATTGTAAATGGGATTGACTCCTTAATTTCTCTTTCTTCTGTCTTGTTGTTGGTGTCTAGGAATGCCACTGATTTCTGTGCATTGATTTTATATCCTGCCACTTTACTGAATTCCTCTATGAGTTTTAGCAGTTTTCGGGTGGAGTCTTTTGAGTTTTCCACATTAAATATCATATCACCTGCAAAGAGTGAGAATTTGACTTCTTCTTTGCCAATTTGGATGCGTTTTATTTCTTTCTGTTGATTACTGTGGTTAGGACTTCTAATACTGTGTTGAATAGCAGTGGTGATAGTGGACATCCCTGCCGTGTTCCTGACCTTAGGGGGAAAGCTTTCAGTTTTTCCCCATTGAGAATGATATTCGCTGTGGGTTTTTCATAGATGGCTTTTATGATATTGAGGTATGTACCCTCTATCCTTATACTCTGAAGAGTTTTGATCAAGAAAGAATGTTGTACTTTGTCAAATGCTTTGCATCTATTGAGAGGATCATATGGTAAGGCATGAGGAAATTTCTACCAGAAGATCAGGAAGCTGCTACCATCTCCAAGGTGATGGCCATTGGCCCACATCACTGCTCAGGTCCAGGCATGGCTTCTGCAGCTGCCAAAGCTGTTGGAATCACATTGCCACCACAGGGCAAGAAGTCTAGAATCTGAACTCCTATCGTGGCTGCTGTGGTTAATGTTGTTGCTGTTGAAGCTCATAGCCATTTGCATTCACTCCCAGTAACCAACAACTGCTCCTGTTTGAGACTGAAGGAAAGGAAAAATAGCCTTTCCCTTCCCCTCAACTGTCCAGTGAGGAACTGTCCAATCTCACTGCCAAAAACCCAATAGCAAGCTATGTCAAAGGAACTGGGAACATACAGCTTGCAGACTTCCAACCCCAGCAGCATAGACGACAGTATAAAATGGGGGGTGGATTTCATGTCCTCTTCGGGGAGGACAAAGTGCACATTAAGGGGAAGAGAGGGAATTTGGCAAGCTTTGCATTCATAAAAAAACAGTAGTAGGTTTTAGTAGTAGTAGTAGTGGTGGTGGTGGTGGTGGTAGTAGGTTAGTGCTTACTCATTGGCACACCTTCAAGCCTCAGTCTTTTACAGAGCCAACAGGCAATGCTCTACAAATTGAAGACACAAAGATAAACAAGCCATTGTCTGTGAAATTGTGAAATTACAGTCTAGGAGGAAGATAATGCTCATTGATAGAAAGTTGACTCACTCAACCCTTCTACCACATGTTGCTAAAGAGACGTGAACTGGTCGTTGTTGACTAGTGTTGCATGTAAGCTTTCTGAGGGATCCTGTGTGCATTACTTCATTCATCATCTCAGGATTCTTGTGGATATCATTCAAGACATTGTGTATGATGAAATACATATATGTACATTTTTATATATACACACTTACATACACGTGTATATGTATACCTATAAAAGCTACTTTATTACTCAAATATTTCAGAAACAAGATCAATACCCACTTTACCTACCAACTGCATAATGATGGATTTTGTGTATGTAACTATTACGATTTGGACAGTGAAATTCCACTCATGGTACATCTAATTAGTTTTGTGATGAATCTCTACTGTAAGATACTGCTGTTCAGAATCAGAGCTCTCATGGGGACCTCCAGAGGTCATCTCCTCTATTCTACTAGCCTCAGGAAGAGTTACTTCCAATAATCCAAGACAGAGTTCTCCCCCATGTTCTAAAGAATTACCATGTGTAGCAATTTGATCTACCTCTTCCATAGTAGTTCCCATTTTAATACAAATTATTTTGGACATCCAGATTCCTTTTAAAGGTATAAAAGCTTTCACCACACCCAATAACTTGAAACTATGTTTGTAGGTTTGCACTACCATTTCAGACTCTTGTTTTACTGAAATCTATTCTAAAACAAATGATCATGGCCAAGTGTGTTTGATAAAGTTGCCCTATTGCTGTTCAATAAGGGTTACTCATTTCAGGTTAGCTTTCCTTGGATGGCTTATCCGTGATTAAACAAACTGTTTTTTCCCTTTGATAAACTCCCCTTTGTATAATCATTTTGTGTTCAGCCAAGTTTATTAGGATAAATGATTGATTTAAAATTTTATAAGGTATTTACATGTCGGTCACATCTTGTTGATCTAAATCAGTATTTTTTGCTCATTTCCTAGGTAGATTGCATCTGGTCTGTGGATAAACACCCAGGAGTTGCCCCCTCTTTCCAGGCTTTATAATGAGAATATTCTGTCTGATCAGGTGCATGCACCCTGCTGTCATTTGCAGCCTGACCTGTAGGTCAGGGGTGATGTGAGCTTGGCTCAGGGATGCATACAAATCACATCCTCTTGTCTGTCTATTTTGTTGACTGGTTCTCCTCAGGGTCGTGGCTATCTTAAGTAGCAGCCTGAAGGATAAAGTGCCCTGTCTGAGCTGTAAAACTTCGTCTGTGGACCAATTGCATCTGACATACAGCAGCATGAGGTTTGGTTTAGCCTTTGGATTCGGAACAAATCACTGGCTATCAATGGCTGATAGTGACATGCAGTTTACCGAATCTCTCCTTCTTTCTGACAGCTCTACATGGGAAAGAAATGGATCGTTTTTAAGTTGGGGAGTTTATGTTTCGAAATATAAAATATACTCCACATGAATTTTTTTACATGAAAACAAAACTGCTAAATTATCAATTTTTGTAAAGGAAGTATTTTATTTCAAGACTCTAATTTCAACGTGTAATGTCTAGGCTACAAGGGGGCCTGTTTATGACTATTCAACAGGGATCTAGAAACATATGAGGCTGTTAAATGTTTTCAATGAGATTTTGATGTATATAGAAGGTCTAACTTTTCTACTTTCCGTTAAATGGCTCTTTAATCACTAAATGTATCCAAAAAGAGAGAAGTTGAATGCCTTTCCAGTGTCACTTCCCCTAGCACCAAAATTTGTTCATACCAGATCAAATTAGAGTTTTTCTCTAGGCTGCACTAATATTTATGGTATGTTGGCATAATTCAATTTTGAAAAATTTGAGTGCTTCTCCCTCTCATATAAAGACATCATATCAGTTGCTATGACAGACACAGAAAAATAAATGATGTGATTGAGGCTCTTGAAATGCTTACAGTCTAACAAGAAAAATAAAACATAAAACAAAGCAGACTGCCATAAGTACTATCAAAAAACAGAAAAATTTATAGGAGCTTAGAAGAGAGTACTCACTTCCAGCTAGACTTTAAGGATATGGCTCTATTTTCAAAGATGGAAACATAGAATGAGCAAGGAAGGGCGTTCCAGGAGAGAATAGGTAAACCCTTAGGAGTGTAACTTAGAGCAAAGGGTAGGTAAGGAGGTCAAGTGTTAGATGTGATGTGGACACTGTGCTCCAGGAAAAATAATGCACTGATAATTGGTAGGATGCTTTTTAAGCAGGAGAAATTAGAGGTGAAGAGCCCAAATAAGAGACAACTACAATAGGCAGAAGAGAAGGTAATAAGCTCTCAACTAGGGTCATTGCAGCCACAATGAGAGAGAGAAAATGATTTTCAAGAGATATCTCAGAGATGAAATAAATGTGATTTTTATTTAGAAAAGGGGAGTAAAACTTCCCTGAAGTACACTCCCCTGCACACATGTAGGAACACAGAATCATTTGATGTCTTTCCAGGACTTCAACAGCTCACTGAGCAAAGATCTATTATTGGACTCATGACATTGTTAACTTTTCCATCATGCCATCTAGACTGAGCTCCTTCATTATTTGTCTTTATCTCCAGGATGGTATATGCTTGATAAATGATTATTGATTAAATGGATGGATGACTACATCATTTCAGTGATTTGTTTCTGGCTTACTGGAGAATTATGACATCATTGATAAAATAAAAAACACACAGGAAGAGGGGCAGGTTGGTCAAGAGCTATGAGTTCAGTTCTAGACCTCTCCTCTCACATCAGAATCCCAGAGTCATCATGAGACCTCAAAGCAGCTTTTTGAGTCAAGTTTTTAGATTATTTACAAAATCAATTATGCATTAATATATGTATAGTACGTATGTATGTAACATGACGTATGTATGTATTCTAGTAACACATTACCCTGAGATATCTAGCTCAATCTCCATGTCCATTGGCATTGTAATTCTCTATTGATATTTACAGTGAAATTACATCATAGTATCAATTGGATGTGAAGAGTGAGTTGAGATAAAAACATGCATCTAAGGTTCTAAAAATTTAGGTTTCAATAGCAAAAGTGAAGGGAAAATCATTCAGCCTCAGAGGTTCTAGATTTAGTTTTTATAAATGCAGACTAAATTAAAACAATTTGGTTCTCAACCCTCCATGTCATCTAGTTTTCTAATGTTGTGTATTTTCAGCAAACTACTCCCAAACTGTTTTGTGTGTGTGTGTGCTACATGTCAGGATAGATTTTTTAAAAGAATATGAAGAATGTTTATAAGAGAAAACACTTGATACTTTGTATTCAGGACAGGTTCATTAAGTATGTTTTTAAGTCCAATTTGTATCCTTACAGTTTTATCAGCTTTGGTATCAGAGCTCTATTAAATGAACTTACAACGTTGTATGAGTAATGCTAAGGCATCTATATTTTTCAGGGTCTGGAAGTACTGTAGCTGTGTTCACTCTGGAGTCATATGTCAATTCTGAGAAAGGAGAGAGAGAAGGAGGGGAGAGAGAGAGAGGGAGAGATCTGTGTTGTGTTACAAGATGATCTGTAAGAATGAATTCATAGGTTACATTGTTTTCTGGCTTCCCATTGAAAAGCACAGGCAAAAGACAAGGGGAAATACTGAGGTAGCTTTCCCTTGAGGTTACTGAGGGCTTTCTGTCACCACCTGGCCCTCTTTGTCCTAGGTTCTAGTAACTTCTTTTTCCCCTTCAGGCTTAGGGGTGAGAATGATGCCTTTCTAGTTTCTAGTCCTAGGGCAATCTAGTCCTTGAATATTTAGTCCTAGCCACTACCCCTTGTAAACACTGTTTCTTTATAAACTGTCTCTTCATTAAACCCTTCTTGAATTATCCCCATTTAACTATACTATCCCACTCCTATCAGGACATTAATCTATACAGTAGTCATTAGAGATGGAATGTATTGGTTTCAAGAGCTTTTCCAATTTTATTTATATTAAAATTACACATATATTCAAAGTTTTGGGGGCTTTAACCTATGAGTAAAATTGCTAACAAAATGCCCCTTGTCAGTTCATCTTGAGGAGAAAGGGGAATTATTAGAAGAATCCCAAACAAATTTGTGCCAACTGAAGTCCCATATTTAACTATTAATCAGCTAATTGTTTAGGCACAAAATGCACCCGTACTGAAAAAAAGCAAAGTTGAGAACAGACAATTAAATTGTAAGATATGATATTCTTAAATACAATTCAACATCATATAGAATATCATTTAATTTCTCAATTTTGAGATGCTCCAGACTTTTGTACTCAATCCTCTTCTCTATTTCATTCATTCTTTTTGATATTTCAACCAGTCTCCTGACTTTAAATATTATCTGAACTCTTACTTCTGGATAGCATGGAGTGGGTAGCAGAAGACCAGAATTCTACCAAGAACAACTATGAAACCAAAGAAAAGACATCAATAATCATCTTTCTGAGGCCAGTAAATTGCTGCTGAGGCAACAGGAACTGAAGGTGCTAAAACCTGGAAGAGGTAAGAACTTCCTAGAAGTGAGCTGACTTCCTTAGCCATTTACTTTGGCCCACTTGTCAATTCTGAGCAAGTAAGAGGCTTAGAATTAAGCCTTTGTATGCATAGGGGGCCATTTCTAGAAGAAAAGGAAATTAGCAGTGATTTGGCAGAGACTTGAGGAAACTTCATGCACAGGCACTGCTCCAGTCACATGGGGGTCTTTGATGTTCAAGATATTTTTCAAATTCTAGTGCTGAATGGAGCAAGAGACCCAATACTTAAGCAGAAAGCCTTTAAAAAAAAACAGAGCAGAGCTTTCAGCAGCCTCACAAGGCAAAGATTAGAGTTTGAGACCTGCCAGTGGGGACGGAGGGGTGGGCTAGAGATAGATTGAGCCTTACTTGGGCTGTCAAACAGCCTGACCGGTCACCATGCTATTAGCCTAAGCAGGGGTGAGGTGAATCCTCTCTGGAGGATATAACAATATCTGCAGCTACCATAATGTGTGTGTTTTCAAAAAATTTACAATATCTAGCATTCAACCAAACATTTCTAGAAATGCCAAAAGAAAGTAGCACATCATTTAAAGAAAGAGAAAAATAAAAGGCAGCCATTAGAAACCAACCTTTACAGGATCTAGATATTGAAGTTAGATGAAAAATGATTTTTAAATAACTAAATACCATCTCTACTGATTATTCTTAAATTTATATCATCAGCCTGTATATCTCTCTTGGGCTCCAGACTTATATAGAGAACTATCTACTTCACATCTTCTGTTAAATGACTAATACATATTTCAAACCTAACATGTACAAAATAAACCTCCTGATTCTATCACTCAAAACTTATTTCTTCCCTAGTCATTCCCATTTCAGTAAATAACAACTCCATCTTTCCAACTGTCCAAGCCAAAACTAAAATCATTCTTAAATCTCTTCCTTTCATACCCCATATCAAATACATCAGAACATTCTATTTGCTTTCTTTCAGAATATACCTATAATCCTACCATGTTTTGCTGCCTTCATTGCTATTGGTCTGAGCTGCAATCCTCTCTTGCTTATATAAGTGCAATAGCCCCCTTCTCATCTCTTATATCTGCCCTTGCCCTCAATGGACTCTTTTCATTACAGAAGCTAGAATAACCCACTTGATACAGAAGTCAGATTGTGTAACTTCTCTGCTCAAAAACCTCCAAAGATTTCCTGTATAAATGAGAAGGAGCTCCATTATTCTATAGTGACAACCAACCCCCAAATCTCAGTACCTTAAACAACAAAGGCTTATTTCTTATTCATAGTACCTACTTATTATAGGTGAGATGAACACTCTACTTCATATCATTTCATCTTAGATACCCCAGGACTAGGTCATTATAGGAGCTACTAACTGTAACATCTTCAGGCACTGTTTAGAGGAAAAGAAAAGGAAGGCGAGGCACACATGAGCTACCCAGAGTAATGATGTCATTGCTGTTCACACTCCACTGGCTAAATCCAGTCCCTTGGCAATCCAAAACTTATATGGTCTACAACACTCTGCATTGTCCTCCTCCTGCATCACTTTAGCTTCTCTCATGCTATCTTACTATTCTTGCCCTCACTCACCCTGCTCCAGTTGCACTAGTCTAACTGATGTTCCTCAAACATACCACATGAGCTCCTGACTTAGAACTTGCTGTGCCTTCTGCTTGACACCATCTTCTTCCAACAATCCCTTCCCCAGCTTGTTCAGGTCTTTGTTCAAAGTTGCCTTCTCACAAGGCCTTTCCTTACTATTCTATTGTACATTTCAGCTCTTTATATCTCCCCCCATTGCTCTCTATCCATTTTCTCTTCTTTATTTTTTTCTAAAGGACTTACCATCATGAAATGCTATTTATTTTACTTCCTTACAATGTGTCTCCCCTCACTAGAATATAAGCTTCATGAAGGCATGTTTTTTTTCAACTAATTTATTCCCAGTACCTACAAGAATGTCCGATACATAATGGATGCTAAATAAATATTTGTTGCATAAATATAGTGCACTGTTTTTATTTTTATAGGGCTTTAAAATCTACAAACCCTTCTGAGATACATCTTCTCATTTAATATTTACAACCACTTACAGAAGTACTAGCATGTGAATGTATATATATTTTAAAAAAACTTGCCTTAATATGATGCCAAATGTGTAACTTGGGCAAGTGTAGTTTGAAGTACCCAGTGATAATCACCAAGTTTAATATAATGAAAAATGGGTAAGAGAGATGGCTCAAATCATCTACTGAAATGTAAATATTTTACTGCCTGCACATCTCTAATAAGAATTGATGTGGTGTGTCATCTGTAATTTAATCACGAGCATTACATCTTGATAGTAAACGAGGATCACTAGACTATTCCCTATAAAGTTAGATTACTACACATACAAAATAGACACTGAATTTGGGTAGTATTTCAGGTGTGACATAAGATGATAAATGGAAAGAATTCAAACTTAACATAGCACTCTTATAGCTGATGCTATCATGCCTCTAAATTTTAGTGCTTACTGTACCACATCACCTGTCCAGTCCAACCTTGCCCTGCATATCTGGCCACGGAAACAAATTAAGCTCTGAGCTTTATTTCTGGATTTAAAATTATTTTATTTACTTGATGTATTATTTTCATTGTATTGAGGAATTTTATCAGGATTAATGATATAATAGCAGTAAAAATAATTGGTCTAAGCAACTGTACTCTAAGAGAACCATAACATTTATAACTATAGATTGGGATACTTCAATTTTTGAAATATCTAGAAAGAAATTTGTTTTGATTTTTACTAAAAGAAGTCTTTTAAACAAAGTTGGTGTGTATATTGTGAGTAAGGGCTCTTTGTTTATTTCTTTGACTCCCTGTACACAACAGAGTAACAAAATCCATCTAAATGCAAAAGCTGGACAAAAAATGAACACACACACCACATATTTACCAGGTTATTATGATCTTCTGAGGAGTTAATGATTTGTTTCATTGTTTTACTGTTACACAAAGCTTATTTTTGAGCTATAAAAACTAGACAGCAATATATATGACATTAAACAGTTGATATAAGAGAGATCAGTGGTTTATAGTCTATATAGGCCACAACTTTGTATGCAAATGAATAAATAAGAAATTAAAGAAAATATTCCTTCTTGAATCAAGTGGAAAATTAAATGATTATAAGAAAATACTGCACAATGAAGGTTTCCCTATGGTTCTTTTTATATCTAGAATTTTGCTGCTGTAGTAAGGGTTACGTGAGCATCAGGACCATGGACAGCATCTTGGGTTGCATATGAATGCATGTTTCTATAATAGAAATTAATAGTGGATCCTTAAAAATGCATTATAAGCAATGTTATTTGATGTTTGCTCTGTTACCAATAAATTAAAAATGAGTTATTATTATAAAATCCCTCACACATTCAGAGGACCTTGAAGTCCTAACGTAACAGTTTCTTTCTTGAAGGGATATCAAACCACATTTTCCATGTTCCCATACATAAGAATGATCAAATAACCACTTTTAGAGGAAGATTATTTGATTTTCAACAAAAGGAAGATCTGGGTCATCAAGTGTTTTCTAATTTGGTTTTGGGGGGGAGGTGTGAGAAGAAGGGTGTCACACATTATTTCCTCTGCTTCTTTCACCACCCTTTATTTGTAGGAACACAAACAGGTTCATATACATAAAATGATTTCAGATTACTTCTTTTCAAATTGTACATCTATTACACTTTTTCTTGCATTGATCTTATGATGCGGTCTTCTGATCTTGGTTCAAATTGAAAAAAAAAAAGTGAACTTGTTCTGAACTTACAGAATCAGGTATTCTAATCACAGGTCCTGGGTAGAGAAGCTGATGTTTGATAATCTTCACGGCAGAGCTGGTGGTGTTTGCTTGAGAGCAAGTTAGCATTAATGTATTTGTCCTCACACTTAATTCAAAGCATCTTACACAGACACCCTTAATGGTATTTTGCTAGCACTTTCAAATGACTTCTAATGTAATTTAAATCAATTCAATTTAACAGCCATTTATTGTGCAAAGATCTGCACTTTGTGTGTTTTAGGTGATACAAAAGGTTGTTCCTTATCCTAAAGAATATTTTGGTCTATCGAGGAAAATGGATGTAGGCCTCCCTCACATTACATAATGGAGATATTTTTAAAGTGCTATAAAGGAGACTCACCATAGTTCTAGGGGAGCACAAAGGAAATGGATGGATTCTGATGGGGATTTAAAAAAAAAACAGGAGAAGTTTTAAGAAGCTAAAGATTTAAAGGAAAAATAAGATTTCAATAGCCACAGATATTGGGGGTAGGGAAATTAGAAGAAACAGATTCCACGTCTGATATATGGCATGAAGGTGCAGAAACAATAGTATACAGAATGTGGAGGAAACAGTAAGTCATCTTGTGTAAGGCACACTGGGTGGGAACCTGACTATCCTAGAAGATACACCTGAGGAGGTAAATTGGACCAGACAAGGGAAAACTTTGAACACTCAATTAGAGTTTGAGTCCTATTCTCTAAACAATGCAGTTGCCAGTGGTTTTTGAAGGAACTTTTGATAAAAATAAGCCTAGCATGGCATGAATTGAGGAGGCAGGAGAGAATTTCGATGTGGAAGCTGAAAGAGAAGTTTTAAAAGCGCCTGTGATTTTGTAAAATATTGTAGAGGGCAATTTTCAGATGTAAGAAATGCCAGAAGAATGGGTATAGATAAGAAGATGATGACTTCAATTTCAGACTTTGTGGGGTTCAAACTGCAGCCTAACACTTCTGCAGAAACAACTAGTGGGCATTATAAAATAATTATCTCCAGGGGAAAATAATTTATCGCAAATATTTTTTAGATAAATTTGTTTCTTAAGAAAAAACAAGTTTGCGCCATTTTTGGAAATTACCCATAGAGTTTACCAATTAAAAATAATTATTGGTACTGGATATTTTGATAGAAGCTTTTTTTAAAAAAAATCACTTTTTTTTTCTTTTCAGAAAAGCGATGCAAGCTCTATTGTAAAATTTTTGGAAATTCATATTAAAAAATAAACAAAAAAATTCACTTCATTCCAGAGCTCAGAGACAATGACTGCTGACTGATCTTTTGGTTTGTGTGTTCAAATATCTGGCCATGGATAAATGTGTGTGTGTGTGTGTGTGTGTGTGTGTGTGTGTGTGTATGAACGCACATGTACATGTATTTTAAATAAAAATAGGGTTGTAGAATTTTGTGATCTGCTTTATTCACTTAACACATTATGGTATTTTTTCATGTCATTAAATTATCTTTTGTAGCCTATTTTTAAAAATTAATAGACTTTTTAGGGGAAGTTTTAGATTTACAGAGAAGTTGGGCAGGAAGAACAGAGTTCCCATACACCCCCAGTTCCCCCACATATTTAGTTTCCCCTATTGTTATCTTTCATTAATGTGGTACATTTTTATAATTGATGGACCAATAGTGATACATTATCATTAACTAAAGTCTATAGTTTACCCTAAGGTGCACTCTTTGTGTTCTATGGATTTTGAAAAATGCATAATGTCATGTATCCACCATTATAGTATTATACAGAACAGTTTCACTGTCCTAAAAGTCCCCTACGTTCCACCTATTTATCCTTCTCTCCTCTCCCCTAAAACTTTTCACTATATCTATAGTTTTGCCCTTTCCAGAATGTTAGGTAGTTGAAAGTATACACGCTTTTCAGACTGGTTTCTTCCATGTAACAATATGTATTTAAGTTTCCTCCATGTCTTCTTGTGGCTTGATAGTTTATTTCTTTTTATTACTGAATAATACTCCATTGTATGGATGTACCACTGTTTATTTATTCATCTATGTAAACACATCTTGGTTAATTCTAATTTTGGCAATTATTGAATAAAGTTGTTATGAACATCTGTACATAAGTTTTTGTGTGGACATAAGTTTTCAATTCATTTGGGTAAATACCTAGAAGTATGATTGTAATATCCTATGACAACACTATGTTTAGCTTTGTAGGAAACTGCCAAACTGTCTTCCATGTTGCTGTACCATTTTATAGTCTTCTCAGCAATAAATGAGAGTTCCTGTAGCTTTATATCCTCATCAGCACTCGGAATTGTCAGTGTTTTTGGATTTTAAGCATTCTAATAGGTATGTGGTTGTATTTCGTTGTTGTTTTAACTTGTATTTTCCTGATAACATAGGATGTGGGGCATCTTTTCATATGCTTATTTGCCAGCTGTATGTCTTATTTGATGAGGGTGCACATTCAAATTCTTTACTTAGTTTTTAATTGGGTTGTTTGTTCTCTTATTCCTAAATTTTAATAGTTCTTTGTATAATTTGGATACAATTCCTTTATCAGATATGTATTTTAGAAATATTGTCTCCCACTCTATGTCATGTCTTCTCATTCTCTTTTTTTTAAAGATTTTATTTATTTATTTGAGAGAGAGAATGAGAGACAAAGAGCATGAGAGGGAGGAGGGTAAGAAGGAGAAGCAGACTCCCTGCTGAGCAGGGAGCCCGATGCGGGACTCGATCCGGGGACTCCAGGATCATGACCTGAGCCGAAGGCAGTCGCTTAACCAACTGAGCCACCCAAGTGCCCCCTCTTCTCATTCTCTTAATACTTCCTTCACACCACAGAAGTTTTTAGTGTAATAGAATCCAATTCATCAATTTTTTCTTTCATGGATTTTGCCTTTGGTACTGTATCTAAAAACTCATTGCCAAACTCAAGGTCACCTAGATTTTCTCCTACAGGCTTATTTTTAATGGTTCCATAATATTCCAAAAACTAATATTTATCCTCTATTTTTGGTCATATAAATTGTTTCCAATCTTTCACTGTTATAGGTAATGCTGTGACAAGTATCTCTTTTGCTATATTTTTGTTTATTTCTTTAAAATAAATAATTATTTCTTTAATTATTTATTATTATTTCTTTAAAATTATTATTTCTTTAAAATTATTCCATAACTATTTTTTTAAAATTAATTCCTAGAAGTAGAATTCCTGAGTATGGCAGAAATTGAAGTTGGCTCATCAATATCTAATCCAACCTCTTTCCTGAATGCCTCCTGATACTGCAAAAGCTGAAAAGCTGTAACTTACTTTTCTGGAACCCAAGTCAGCTAGAGTTCTAGATGTTATCCATATTCTGCTATCAGTTCTTGAATTCAGAACTAGTAGAGAAAATAAGCTTGAGGCATCCACAAGTAAATCACTAGTGACACAGCAAAAGTGACAAGATTCTAGAATTAACTCCAAGTGCAGCATCATCCCACTTTGACATATCAGGTCAGTGGCTTGCCCTTGGTGACCAGTTCTACAGTGTGTCTTAAGAGTTATTCCTGGAAGCCCAACCTCGAGTCTCTTTATTTGCCACCAATTTAATTGTCATTTAATTGTCTAATAACCTGATTATTAGAATAAAAGTTTAGCAAGGTGGCGAATAATCAAGGAAATACTAATCAAAATAAATGATACTAATTTCCACCTTGTAGAGATCTAACTAATGATCACACTTTATATTAGCTTGAGTATAAAAGAATGGATAAATTCAAGAATACATGCTACACTTTTTTCTTGTTACATACATACATTACATTAAAACATACATTAGAAGACTTAAACCAAATAATATTTTACACAAGAACTCCATTTATGGACATTTGAATTCTTTAAAAGTTAAAGATGTGCACAAATAAGTTTGTTCAAGGTTGTTGATTATGGTCATATTTATAATAAGAAAGGTACAACTAACAAAAATTATCAAAAATATGATAACAATGTATTAGAAATTTTTGGATGTTTATTGAGCAGACATTCTATCCTTCTTTCATGCTAAGTAGAACCCCAATTTGATTCAGGTATGGGGCATCCAGGAGCTTCTGTGAGGATGAGCCCTCTCTAGTCAGATTTGCGAAGCTTGTCAGAATGATGCCATTTCTATTGAGCAATTTTAAATGAACATGTGACAGATTTCTGACCAATGAAACATGAGAACTAGTCTGCTGCGGTTTCCCTTGCTCTTATAAAAATCATTAGAGATTTTCTGTTTTCTTCTAGTTGGCATTGATGTGTCTACATGCAATGCCTAAAACCATGCCAATGTCTTGGAACCATGAGAACATCCAGTCTAACACAATAAGCCCATATGCTGAGAATAGAAGAACAGGGAAATGGAGAGAACTTTGATGCTGTTGTTGAGTTGCTGGATTAATCCACTTTGGAACAAGTCCACAAGACCCCTTGGTATGTGAAATAAGAAGTATCCTTATTGTTAAGGCCACTTTTAATTGGTGTTTCTGTTTGACCTTGAGTCAAAATAAACTAATTGAAACAAATGTTTACATAAGTTGTAGTATAACCATTAAAAAAATTATGCTCATTAAAATCTGTTTCAAAAGTTATTTAGGGGAGCCTGGGTGGCTCGGTCAGGTAAGCCTCTGACTCGCTTTGGACTCATGTCATGATCTCATGGGTTGTGAGATTGAGCCCTGTGTTGGGCTCCCTGCTCAACAGGGAGTCTGCTTGTCCCTCTCCCTCTGCCCCTCCCGCCACCTGTGCACTCTCGTGCTCTCTCTCTCTCTCTAAAACAAATCAACAAATCTTTTTTAAAAAGTTATTTAGCAATATATCTTTATGATATGTTAACAAATTTTTTAAGAAAGCTCTTTTGAAGCATGTTACAGAATCTTTACAATATCATCCCTGTATTTATAGATGAGAAAAATAAGATTGAAGGAGGATAAGGGATTTGCTTGGGTTCAGACCACTAGTAAATGGTGGATTGAGGATTTGACCTCTGGCAGTCTGTCCCTGACTCCCTTCATTACCTCTGGGCATCCTGTCTCGCACTCTACCATATATCTCTAAAAGTAGGTGTGGTATGATCCTGTTTTTGCTTTATGGATATTACACCTATATAGATGCACATATAGGCATGGAATAAATGACAGGAAGTAAACACACTGAAATTTGAGGGAAATAGTCATCTATGGGTATTGAGATTGTGGGTGATTTTCATTTGATTCTTTGAGCTTTGCTTTATTTTTCCAGATATTCTATAATACACAGATATAACTTTTATATTAAATAACAAGTCAGATGAAATGTTACCTAAAAAATGTGAATGTCAGATGGAAGGTTCATATTTAAGAGAAAAAGACATTTTGAATAAAGTTAACTTTTTATAACTTTGAAATGATAGGTTTTAAAAATTATTACATAAAACATAAAATTAAACTCAAGACTTGCCAAAAATGTATTTACAAACTGAGAATAATTATATATTATCTGGAAATTGGAGAGATGGGGAAAACACATTATAAATTTACCTATATTGAAATACATATTTTTATTGAGATATATTTGACATACAACATGGTGTAAGTTTAAGGTATGTGATGTAATGTTTTGATACATTTATATATTGCAATGTGATTACTAGAGGCTAACACCTTTGACATCCTATAATTATCATTTCTTTTTTGTGGTAAGAACATTTAAGATCTAATTTCCTAGCAACTTTGAAGTATACAATACAGTATTCCTAACTATAATCACAATGCTGTGCATCAGATCTCCAGAACTTATCTTCCAACTTCAAGTTTGTACCCTTTGACCAACATCTCCCCAATTCTCCCCCACACCCACCCCCCACCAGCCCCTGATGCCTGCCATTCTACTCTCTGTTTCTATGAGTTTAGCTTTTTTAGATTCCACATACAATTGATACCATACAGTATTTGTCTTTCTCTGCCTGACTTACCTCGCTTACCATAATGCCTTCAACGTCCATCCATGTTGTCACAAATGACAAGATTTCCTTCTTTCTCATAGCTGAATAATATTCCAGGGTACATATATACCACATCTTCTTTGTCTGTTCATCAATTGATGGAAACAGATAGTTTCTGTGTTTTGGCTATTGTGAATGATGCTGCAGTGAACATGGGAGAACAGATATCTTTTCGAGATTGTGATTTTGTTTCCCTTGAATATATAACCAGAAGTGGAATTGCTAGATCACATGGTAATTCTATTTTCCATTTTTTGAGGAACCTCTATACCATTTCCCATAGTGGTTACACCAATTTACATTCCCATCAACAGTGCATAAGGGTTCTCTTTTCTCCATATCCTCATCACCACTTCTTCTGTCTTTTTTAATAATAGCCATTCTAACAGCTTTATGTGAGGTAATAGCTCATGAGTTTTGTATATAACACCAAAAGTACATGCAAATAAAAGCAAAAATCAACAAGTGGGACTACAACAAAAGAAATACATATTTATACCGTAATTTTTATAGGCTCTTTTTTTTTTTTTTGGTAAAGAGTCTTTGGAAAAAACTTTGATGTGCTTATCTCTCGGACAGCAAACTTAATTCGGGCAAGTGTTTGGGAATAAGAGTCACCACCTGAATTATAGTAAAGCCTATTTTTTCATAACACAATGTCTACCTTAAAAAGTATAACTTACCGTAACTATTATAATAGCCAACATTTATATGGTGCTTACTATGTGTTAAGTATTATTCGAAAGTTTTCCACATATTAATTCATTTAACACTCTCAACAACTCTATAAGATAGGTACTATCATTATCCCCACTTCACAGGAAACTGAGGCACAGAGAGGTTCAGTAACTTGACTGATGTCACTAACCTAGTAAACAGAAGACCAGGGTCTGAATCTATAAGAAATGAATCTAGGCAGTCTAGATCCATAGTTCTTGATTGTCACGACTGCATATTGTTTTCTTTGTTATCAAATGGACTTATTTGATTTCAGAAATCAAATGGCTAGTCTTCATATTCACCTAGGTTCATTTAGCAACCTCTAAGTAGTCTTTTTTGTTTTTAAATAGCATTGTCAACAAAGGATTGATAATAAGTGTGTGAGAAATCTGTAACTTCAGATTTACATGACGTGCTAGCTATCAAGGGGTCAAATTAGATACTAAAAATTCAGTGTCCCTAGAATATTAAAGTGCTATCTTAAAACAAATGTAGATTTTTATGTACAAGTCATGTGTGAAGAGTCTATTTTTAAAAAGCAGTACTGTCTTACTGACGTATATCACTTTTTTCAGCAATCAGTTGATCTCGGAGACCCACCAAAATTGGGGCAGAGGAATGAAATATATATATTTGAAGTATTCATTCAAGTATAGATTTAATACGTACATTAGCTATATATATTTATATATTTTCCTTATTCTGCCCCAATTAAAAATATGTGTATAATATTTCCTTGCGCCCCGGGATAAGCACACATTGAAATACAAAAAGAGCTGCAATTTGCATGTTGCTTTTTCTGTACTGGATTAGCCTCTCAGCTCTTTAACCCAAGCCGTAAATTTAGATGTCTTTGTTCAGTCTGCTTTTTGGTTCAATACACATGGACTGGACGAGCCAAGGCTGCGGAAGGCGCTTTCTCCGCCCCTCTGAGAGCTGCAGGACTGACTCCGTATGCTCCAAGCCAGGGGTAATGTAATGTCCAGAGCTTTATTCACTGAGTAAGTCAACCATCCTTTCAGCCTTTGACTTTCCGGCCGCTGCTAATCTGTAGACTTAACAGAAGTCTCTAGACAGGGGAGATGTGGAACATGTGCTCCAGCAGCAGAAAGAGGCCACCGCGCGAGCAGCCAGGCAAAGACCCAGACTTCTCATTTATGCAGCTGGTGCTCCTTGGATGCAGGACCATCGCAACTGCAGGATTGACTATAAAAGTCAGAAATAACCCCCATTCCATTAAAAACTGCAAATAAAACACTCTTATTTAATGCTGCAAACAAACAATTGTCCCACAGTACAAGTATTTTCCAATCCCTAATAAATGTAACCTTTTTTCTTCTCTTTTGCTCAAGGGGACAAGAAGCTTATGCACATACAAACACTTCAAAGAATTGCCTCTATTCTTTTTTTTTAAACCAGCTTCAGAGTGTTAAATTGTTCAATTAAGGCACAAATATAGTGTATGTGATGATCTTACTGCACTCTTTTCCCCAGATTTATTTACTGTCTAAATGGTGTATAAAAATATGTGTGTATCCATTATCCTTCAAAAATATAGAGAATTCCAAAAACAAATTTTGATCCTTTTTATTCCCCTTGATACTAATGAGACTCTTTAACAATATGCCCGAAAACATTATCTTCAAAAAATATATTTAAGGGCACCTGGGTGGCTCAGTTGGTTAAGCGACTGCCTTCGACTCAGGTCATGATCCTGGAGTCCCCGGATCGAGTCCTGCATTGGACTCCCTGCTCAGCGTGGAGTCTGCTTCTCCCTCTGACCCTTCCCCCTCTCATGTGCTCTCTCTCTATCTCATTCTCTCTCTCAAATAAATAAATAAATCTTTAAAAAATACATATATATTTAAGATATCGCAATAATTTTATATGGTGACAGTAACTACACTTATGTGGTAAACATTTTATAATGTTTATAATTGTCAAATCATTGTTATACACCTGAAACATACAATATTGGATGTCAACTACACTCCAATTAAAAAATAAAAATTTTCACATATAAAATTTAAGCCACTATATTTGGTATCTACCCCCAAATATAATCATGGGGGGGGGGGAATCACTATTGTTTGAATATCCCAGTCTAGAACTTAGAATCTTTAGTCAGAAAAGCAGTCTGATTCAAGAAATGTCTATTTGCCACTAATGCTGAAAAAGGGGGAAAAAATGACACAGCCCCTTCCTTCATTAACTCGAAGTCTCCTTGGTAAGGGAAGACACAGACAACAATGTGAGGCAAAAGGACAATCAATGGAGGAAGGTCAGTCTGCAAAATGAATGTACTAGGAAAATCTGCTTTCCATCTACATCTCTACTCTATGGATGCTCACATCATGTGAAGGGAGCAGTGTGGGAATTAAATCACCACCATCTTTTGCCAACAGGGGAGCTTCTGGAACAGGACTTGTGATAGAACTTTCTATGACGAAGACAATGCTCTATATCTGTGCTGCCTTGTCCCATGTGGGTAGTCATCTCCACCTGTGGCTCCTAAGCACTTGAAATGTGGCAACTATAACTGAAGAAATGGATTTTAAATTTTACTTAATTTTAATTAATTTTCTGACTTAAATAACCACATTCGGCTTGTGGCTTTCACATTGGACAGCGCAGTTCCACAAGATGGGTTTGGTATCATTTGAGCAAGACATTGCACTGGCAGCTCTCGTGCTAGAAGGTCGACAACACTGGAGGAGGCTCTGAAAAGGGCACAGCTCTAGAATTTCTCAGAAAATAGTCTCAAAAATGCCCCCTATCAAGTACCTATGAAGTGTATCCACCTGATCAATGTTCCTGTGACTCTAAAAGTAGAATGGTAAATATTAATGTTCTATTTTTCAGGTGGGAAATGTTAAAGCAAACTAGCTAATAATTAAACTTTTTCCAAAGGTACTCATGATTTTACAGGTTCTTTGTTGAAGAAAATAAAACTTTATTTTTTAATTTAAAACACATCAAGCAGACGAGAATATGAAACGTGGTTACAATCAGTTACCCATGAGAAAATATTTTCTTGAAAACCATACCTATTCTGAACATTTCTGCCACAACAATATAGAACTCCTAAAATAAAAGGATGGATTGTAACACGGCAGATAAGCCTAGCTAGGGCCTGGGGCGTTTATGGCAAATCACTGGCGACAATACTGCTTCCTACCTAGAGACGCCGAAGAATCGGAGCAGTGTTTATCACAGGTCTTCGTGTTCAAAGTACTGTCCTAGGCGTTGTAGGTAAAGTAGAGGAACACGACTCTTGAAGGCTAGAAGAAAGACAGAGTGATGTGAATCTATGGGCTCGCTTTAAAATGCTTCCCTAGAAGCCTCTCCTAATTGAGCCAAGCAAGGAGAGCGGCGGCCTCCCCGGCTCGTGCACGCGCGCAGACATTGTTAATGAATTGTGCCTGTCTCCCTGGTGGCCGTCTCAACACGGGACCCTGCTAGCAATCTACTGGGGTCCGCACTTGAGCTGAAACCTATTTTCTGAGTCCTGGGCTGCTGTGCATACCTTGGTCTTTCTGAAGTGTGTCATAAAATTGCGAAACAAGTCGCAAGGTCTCATTATGTGTTAAACCGGGGGTGAAAAGCTCCCTGGAGAACCCATACACTTTAGCAAAAAACTTCAAAAGCAAAGTTTTGTTGTTGTTTTCTACAAATTGTTTCTAAGGAGGGACCCCATCTAAGCTCTGGAAACAGCAGCAATTGTGAGTTGGATCAAGGAATCTGTAACCAATGGGTGGGGGGAGGGGAAATCTACAAAGTGAAGTTTTGAGAAACTACAGGTTTTTAGTAAAACAGAAATGTTCTTTCTCTTAAGTCTCTGGTGCCTGTAAGCTTGGGGAACTTCAAGGTAATATTACTAGAACAATTTTTTACAGTAGAAATTATAATTGAAATTTGCTACTACAAGGATAACTAAAACTCAATCATTTTACACTCTCCCATACATGCCTGAGGATACTTGGGTGTAAATAGATTTCTTGGAAGCAGTCACTGACTATAGCTAAATTACATCTTACCAAGTAAATTCATTGGTTTTTTAATTACTCTGCTGATGTCCGCATGCTGTCTTCACTATCTCATAACGAAATGATATCGATTCGATTCCTAACTCTGATACACCAAGGAGAAAAAAGCAGAGACTAGATTTTATTTCGGTCTCTACTTGTCTGAATAACAGCCAAGTATTAAAGTACAGGTACATATATTTTAAACCTGTCTGCGCCATATGTTGTCACCATTTGATCCTTGCTTTACATGGCTCTTTGTGTACAAGCAGTTGAGTAAGAGTCACGTGATCACTGCCCTCTACGGAATCTTACACAAGAACAAGAATTTGTTCTCCAGAGAGGACAGCGGAAACGAAATGTTTAGGCAAAGACAGCATTCATAAGTAGAAGTACCCACGTGCAAAACCATATCAAGGAGTGGAACTGAGAGGGAAGGGAACTGTCCTCATGTGGTATGGAATAATTTAAAATTTTGCAACAACTGAAGCAAAATTAAGATAGTCAATTTTCCTTAAAATAAGAGGTAATCTTCTCTCTCAGGGTGACAGCATGGAGAATAAAGTGCTATTTTCTTTTGGAGTTCACCCCATAACTACCGTTCCCTTGCTTGTCAGGAGCCCTTTGAAATTGTTTCTGATCATCTCTGCCGAGAACTTCATTTCCTTTTGGTGGCCTAGTTAGTCATGATGTTGTAGCATGCTGGCAAAGCAAAATGCGGAATTGGAAGCAACTAATCGCATAATTAAAGCCAAAAACCTCAGGTAATTCAGGTCAACGAGGGTTCTGGGTGTCAATTATCCAGACACTGATCTCAATCCTTCACTTCAATAGAGTGACCCTATTCTTTAATTACCCTTAATTAATAATAGTGCCAGATCTATTAGCCACAACCTCTTAATTTGCTTCTATATATATTATATATCATTCTAACCATTAGGGTTTCCGTTTTTTGAAAGCCAAATTCTTCAATACTTACCACCATGATTTCACATAATAGAACAATAAATAATTTTATGTCAACTAATTGCCTGTTTATTGCCTGAGTCTTATGCATAATGAAGCAGCATCTCCTGGAAAGAACTACAGCCAGCTCAATACTCAGGGGTCAAGTTTTTGTTGCACAGCCATTAACAAGTTGGGTTCAAAACTAAGTTTTCTCTTTCTCGTTATAGCACGAAAGTCCCTTCACAGTCTGGCCCTGGTCTACCTCACACGCCCTACCATCCACCAGTCCCCTGTCCCCGGAG
This sequence comes from Eumetopias jubatus, assembly GCF_037043125.1. Taxonomy (NCBI): domain Eukaryota; kingdom Metazoa; phylum Chordata; class Mammalia; order Carnivora; family Otariidae; genus Eumetopias; species Eumetopias jubatus. The sequence goes on along the minus strand of NW_028274812.1, from coordinate 61,437,400 downwards.
AATCTGAAGTCGCACAAGTCTCTAACAAGAAGCTTCTCTCTGTTTTCTAAACAATTCATGCTTGCGTCCGGCTCTGTGCTTCAGCGTGTGTCTTCCCCTCTACTTGGACAGCTCTCTTCACTGTAAACTTGTACTGGGGCTTTGACATTGATGCTTCTGTGAATCTCCCTCTTTTTTTTTTTTTTCAAAGATTTTGCTTATTTATTTGAGAGTGAGAGAAAGAGCGAGCACAAGTGGGGGAGAAGGGCAGAAGGAGAGGGAGAAGCAGGCTCCCCATTGAGCAGGGAGCCTGATGTGGAACTCGATCCCAGGACCCTGGGATCATGACCTGAGCCGAAGGCAGATGCTTAACCAACTGAGCCACCCAGGCGCCCCTGAATCTCCCTTTTCCTGCACCGTCAGCACTCTATCTGTGTCTCTATTATCTGCCTTACCACACTTACTGTTTAAGTAGTTAAGTCTCTCCCCTCTGCTGCCCCCGAGCCCTTTGAAGGACACCAAGCTGTGGCAAACTTTGGGGAAACATTTAATGAGGAAGAGTAGGATGAAAAGATTTTCTGAAGATTGTGGAATACAGTTCTTCAAGGAACAGTGAGGAACTGAGCTGTTTGGCATTTTAGGGTTCTCAGATTTGCCTAATGCAGAACATAGGCTATTGATTGAGTCCCTGGGTTTTGTGGTGCAGATGTTTCCTTCAACCTCCCAGTTGGAGCTTAACTACAAAACTTTCTGGCAGCCTTTATCTTTGATGCACAGGCACAACACACTGAATGACATTAAGGAATCCATACATGTTTAGAACGAGTATTATTTGAGCAAAACGGAAGGAGGCAGGATTTGAGCTCTAAAAAAATAAAACCTTGACCCCAAACTAATTTGTCTGACGTAGACCTAATACTTTGTGTCAGAGGTGACAACAAACTAGCTCAGATGAAATAGTTTTTGTCCTTCTTCAGTGCCTGGGATAACAGTAAGAATCTAGAGCGCTTGGTAGTAGGATCCTTCTCCACTTCAGTTCTGCTATAAGTCATATAAGCTGTTGTTTTTCTACATTTTTTATAGAATTTACTTAAAAGGGTGATAAGAGGGGAAATATATAATCCGCTAATGATATTTTTGTGATTTTGCTGCAATATGAATTAGGTGTGTGCATGACGCAGGTGGTTTTATTTTCTATGGCACCAATATATGTGGGCTCTATCAGAAGGTACTTTGAATGTAGGTAAATTTCATTGTAATGTAAATTAAAGACGTTAAAGAAATGTAGCATGAACTAATTCAAAATAATAATATAAGGAATGTTATTCCCTATTATTTCCTGCTACATGGAAATAAGGAATGCATGTAATTATGCAGGACTCTTCCAGAACTGAATTATGACTCACTTAACTAGCATTTCATTGATGTCAATTAAAAATGAGTTGCAAAAGTATAAAGATTGCATGGGAAGTTTGGGTACTATTGTAATTAATATATTACTTCCTCTCTATATTTTTGGTTCAGTTTTCATTTATTATTCTCTCTTTTCTTCACACTTCCTCTCAGTAAGACAAGTTCTAAAATCCTAAGTGGTGTATGAGCTATTATGTAATCGTCCTTTTATGGCCTGCATAGACACTACCCTCTAGTACATTCCTTTGTGAAGTAATTTGGGTTACCTTGGATATGAAAGACAGTTCAATTGTAGCACATTCCACTGTGCGGCCAAAGACCCAACAAAAAATACAGAGTCCTGGAATGATCTCTGCAGCAAATTAAACTTCAACAATCCTTCATGAAATGTTGAAGGTTTCCAGCCAGCTAGATGATTTTGGCAACAGTCAGTATGACTTGATTGGAAAAATAGTGTAAAATGTTATTTAGGCTGTTACAGAGGTCGGGTGTTTCTGATGTGACAAATTTTAGTATTTCATTGGTGTTTCAGGCATCTCTGTAACCCCAGCACTTAGGAGCTTTACCACCAGAACAGTTTATCATTTCTCATCTTTCTGCGGGTCGATTGGATGGTTCTTCTGCTGTTTTGGCGGGGCTCACGTGTGCAGTTAGAGCTGGTCTGGGCTGGATATCGCAAAGTGGCCTCACTCCCATATCTGATGGTTAGTGCTGACTGCTGGCTGGGACGACCAGAACTCTGTCACTATATGATCTCTCATTCCGGGGGTTCTACACAGACTGATGGTCTCAGGGTTCCAAGGAGGTGAAGCTAAGTCTTCAAAATATCTCTGGAGCTCTTGCTATTGTAACTTCTGTTACATTCAATCCATCAAAGCAAGTCAAGGGCAGCCCAGATTGAACAGTGGGGAGAAATAGACTCTACTTCTCAACAGTATGAGCGGCAACATTACAGTACGAGTTGCATGGATGCGGGGTGGCATGATTCATCAGAGGCCATGATTATTACCATCTACTATGACAGGAATTTCAAAAAGGAAATGGATTTTTATTGTATTAGGTAAGAATAGTGCCTCCTCTGCCTATCTAAAAAGGAATGTCAGTTTGGATTTCAAAAAGAACTAGTATGAAATAGGAGATTAAATTTTATGTACATGTTTTTGCCTGCCATTTTCTGAAATTCATATTTAAACCAGGTTCCTTCAAGATTGCTCCTGATGTGCTGGAGTGGTCCTACCTAAACTAAGAACACAATATGGTATGAAGTGATGCTTTATCCCATGAGTTACAGAAAGTACTCTCACTAAACAAAAATACTCAGATGGCATTGGCCTTAGATTATGACAGAGAATGTGATGTTTGGAGATATTTTACCATAAAAAAGCAATTCCAAATTCATTGAATTAATGATTTTGCCTGTGTAACATTTATATTAGTTTAACTTTAAGAGGATGGATTTTTAAAAATTGTGCTGGAATGTCTAGTGAGGAGTCTTAAAATGGTAAATGATAGATGCCATTTTTGTGCCCACCTCTTATGTCAACAATGACATGTATCATGAATTGACAATAATCTTTCAAAGAATGAACTGACTAAATTTCTGCAATAAATGTCTTCCAGAAATGACCAGGCTTTATCTAAGGAAAAAGTAACTGATCAAACTTCTATACATAGTACAGAAACACATAGTAACATGTTTTAGAAAAGGTCAATTAAAAATGAAACCATATCTACAAAGTCTTCTAAATTATATGGCTTTTCTAACATAACATATAATATTTAAACAAACAATTTTGCACTTCACATGGACTAATTATAAGTCATTTTAAAATAGGTTAATACATTAGTCTATTAATTTTAAAGTATTAAACATAGTTTTATATAGACTTTTCAACTTTGAAAAATAGAAAAAAGCTAATTCTAGTTAATCATAAGAAATGTCCTTTAATTCTGGTGACATGAGGGAAGAGAGATTGCTAATGACTAACATTTAGATTTGTATTTGACTTGCCTTGTTTTCAATTTTCTTTATGTCAAATGTTAAATAATTATAAATGCCAAATCATCAACTAGAATAAAAAGTTCACTTTTCAATCATTCAATTATTCAGTAAACCAATCTTCATTGGGTACCAGTATTGCAGAACACCGGATGAGGCAATGATGAACACCACCAAGCCAGAGTTTGGCATTGGGCAACTCACAGCTGTATGATGCCTAAAACTGTTCACTCACATTTTTTAATCATTACTACCAAAGTTCAACTGAGAAATTTAACAGTTTGTGAAACTGAATGCAGTTGCTATTTTCCTCTTATAACCCCGCACTCTCGAAACTCGATTTCATATGCTTGTTTCTCTCCATTTTCCTTCCCAAAAGCTAAATCTTAGAGGAAAGTTCAGGTCTGAAATCTGGTCATAATCATTCAGACTGCTGACCTGCTGTGTCATTTTTAAAAAATAACCAATGCAGAACTCATGGAGAAAATCATTTTCTGTGATGAAACACTTAAAGTCTAGAACCAAAAAGAAAGGCAGTTTTATATATATACATCTGATGTTACTGGCCACCACTCTATTCTGCCACCTCTGAAATGACACCGTGATACCCACACGGAGTACTGGTGAGAGCTGGGGCAATAGACCACCCAGAATCCCTTTACAAGGCTCATATAGGGTTGTTTTTTTTTTAAGGCTAGGAATAAAATCTGGGTGCACAGAACAACAATTTTATCTCTGTGAGGTTAAATGGCCTATACAGGGAAAATGTGCCTTAATACCATGATTTAAATAACTCAATTAGTTAGCCAACACCAAAAAATTATATCTTTTAATAAGGGCTTGGTAATTGTATTTAATTAGGTAAAACAGAGTCTATGAAGCATGAGTGCTATACAAACACTAAGTCGGGGGAGAGCAACATGATTGGATGTTAGGGACATGGAAAGACTTCCTTAAGGAAAGAATACTAAAATGTTCACCAAAAAGAGGGGAAGAGAGATTGTTACCAAGGTCAATAGGCACAGGATGCTATCCTTCTTTTGTGTACACTAAATAGTTGGCAGAACCGCAGAGATTCAGGATGAAAGGCTAAGGAAAGTGAAACTCCTGCCAGTCTGAAATAAGGCAAAGCAAAAAAGGCTTTTGCAGTTGAAGTCAGAGCAGGACACCGGGACTATGGGAGAAGCACAGAGAGGGATAAAGGAGAGATCCCAAAGAAAAACATCTGTATTTCACTCATTAGCCTAGAGCCAGCCCTCTGTGCCCAAAGGACGTGCCTTTCCCTCTGCAGACCTGACATTCTCTTCAACTCTCAAGCTCTGGAGTCTGGGCTCCACTTCTATGACGTTAATGGTTCCCCATCTGCTTTGCCAACGGAGGCTAATTTTTAACCTTCTCTGCATCAGCAGCAACAGGAATCAGAGTCTGTCATTCAATCCACAGCTCTTCTAGCTAGTGCCATGTCAGGGCACTAAATCAGGTTTTACTGTGTTCGTGTGCTGTGATTCTTCAGCTCCAGCCCTGTTGGTCTCCCCCATGCTTTGATTCTTCAGCTCCAGCCCTGTTGGTCTCCCCCATGAACACACCGTATTCACTCCTTTTACCGGGCTTCGGCTCAGTTTTGTTTCCCTTGATCTCAATGCAGCCTTTTCTTTAAAGTCTAGATCAAGAACCATCTGTCCCATAAAGCCTTCCCCAACTAACCCAGACGGTTATGCTCTCACTCCCCACTCTGAGCTCAGTGCTTTCAAAGTCACACCATTAACTCTTAAATTGCTTCACAACTACGAGTCTTATCGTCTATTATTGTCATTTCTGAGGCATGGGACCACGACTTGGACTCTTTTCAATATGTCTACCATACCTAACATAGGCCTACACACAAGAAAGCTATTTATTAAACATTTATTGTTTGATGGAGTGACTCTTATCCTACATTCCAGTTTCTATCTCAGTTCCTAATTTCTCTTTAAAGAACGTTTCATGATCAGAGCAATGGAGTTTAGAATCAGATTTCTTGCTTTCTACCTATGTATGTATAAACAGCTAATCATAAACTTTAATAACAGAATGTGGCCCTGAAAGCTTTCATATTACCACCTAAATAAATACTGATGATGCACATACATACCTATGTGCTCCAAAGGGTTAATGCTCAATGAGGGGTTTTTTATAGTTCATTAATTGTTATATTGCATGCTTTTATCCAAATGGTTAGGCCCTGCTTAGTCAATTGAAACATATTGCTTTGATATCAAAGCTGCAATCCAGACCTTTATTTCTGGTGTATGCTCTATTCAGAAATGCAAGTCCTTCTGCACAGGATAGTGAAATCATCTTAGAGATCTCTGCAACTCACTGTGCCACATGCTCAAGAATAAAAACAACAAATTTGGTCCAATGACTAACATATATAAAAAAGTTTGCAATAAAACACACTAGTCAAAGGGCATACAGTTAGGAATCAGAGTTATATGATTTTCCTGGTAATAGATCTGACTTTGATTTTGGAATGAGCATCACAGCCACATTCACAAACACTACTACTTTGAAGAAAGAAGAAGCTACTGAGGAAAATAGGAAGAAAGGGGGCATTAACTAGAATAGCCAGATTATTGTCGATCAAGGATAAGTCATGTCTCAGTAAACTAAGGTTTTAGTCTGAAAAACAAGTTGTGGCATCTTACAGTAAAACTTAATCATGAGCTAATGAGCATTACAATGAAAATATGGTTCAGAGGGTGAAGTATTTTCTTCCAATTATATAATAAAAGTAAAAAGCAGATTCATTTAACCTAACTTATAGTCTATGCATCATCTCCTTACCTTAAGAAATACTACCCACTCAAATATTCTCACCTTCTCTTGCTACCTACGGTATGGTCTATAAAGATAACTCAGGCCATACAAGGATGGCTCAGCTAACCTGAGCAGTTTCTAGTTAATTTATCATTATGTTAACTGGTAAGACTCCCACCTATATCTCTAATTAGGTATTGTGCAACTATTCTAGTATGATCATTAAGCAAGTCAGAAAATAAGTATGTTGTAGAATCACTGATGTTATCATATTATAGATAGAAAACCTCAAAATGTCCTTACAAACCCAAATTCTGTAATAACCATCTACAAGAGGACAAAGCTTATTCAAATATTCAATTGTTCATTAGGTATGCTGCTTAATTTTTTTAAAAATCTACCCCAGTTTCTTTTAAGTCCTGGGAAACGGTGCAGGCAGACTTAGCAAATAAGTAAACAGACCCACAAACACTAAGAACAATTTCCACAGAACATTTGGGAAAAAGAAGGTGAGACTTGAATGGAATTTGAAAAGAAACAAAGAGCCAGAGAAGAAATCAAAGGACCCAAGACAGTGAGTTCTTCCAAAATGGAGAGAATAAATTGTCTGGGGCATTTTGATCCATCCTGAAGAGCAGAGAACAATAGCCTGGGGAAATTAGGGACAGGGGAACTGCAATAGCAAGAATTAATGATCAAGAACAAATAGAGATTTCAGTAGTGGAAGAGTCCAAGTAAGAATGCATTCTAGCATCGTTCCTAAGCAAATGCTTCTTTCTTCCCTTATACATTCTCATTTGTCAGCATAAGACCAGGTATCATGCCAAGATTTCCGACCTTGGATATGGTGTTATCAGACCCATCCTCAGGGAGTACTAACCACCTAGTCCTTCTCTCACAAATGTACACAGACCTCAGGGAAGACAAGCATACTATGCATCCATATGACCCCCATAGGTTCAGGAAGAAAGGTTTGTTTCTCTCACTGACATCTTTCCTGATTTGAAGTCCCTCCTAAAGTCTACCACTGCTTTTGAAACCAAGCTATCACATTTCTTTTCCCATGTTTTACATTTTTTTTCCAGGGGCATTGATAATAAAAGTCATAAGGGAAAAAATATGGTGTGCAAAGAAATATTTTAAAACAGTGTGGATGGCTCAGTGTATATACTTAGTGGATATAGGTTAAAAAAAAATCAACAAAACACTATACCATTTCATAAGAACACATCAGGAGCCCAGTCCTGAAATAACCTATGGCATTCTGAGATAAGTCAATAAATAAAAAGGCAATGGCATTTTAACCACATATGCTAACTAGGTCATCTAATAATGATGACATGATTCTAGTCATGCAAGGGTATCATCTACTCATTATGATTCAAGTTATGGTCGATGACATTGATATAACTTAGAAGAGTATAAGATAGAGGGAATATTTCATAGTAAATAGACCAAGAATGGTTCCCCTTGGAATAGTAAAGGTACAAATTGCTTTAGTTTTCATTTCCATGGTTCTAAATTTGTATTTCATGTGAGGGCCTATAATTGATGACTGCTTACTTGTCTGAGGCAAAAAAGGATAAAAAAATAGATTATGATTGTCAAGGTTGTTTGTGTTAGTAGCTAAAATGGCAAGCAGCACCCCGAAGTCTTTGTAAACAGCACACAAATATTTTTCTTTTTAAAGGAAACAAGAAAGCTTTGGCCAAGAAGTTACAAGCCAAAATACTCTATATCATCCAGCTGACATGGTTTATAGTTTTTCTCGGGACAATGATTGTATCACAGCAAAACAAACCAATGCATCCTTCCAGATCAGTCCTAGATTTTCTCAAAAGTGTTACAGGGTTGAAGATTTTTTATTTTTTTTAGAATACAAAATAACTGTAGTTGCTTCACATTTTGGTATTCTCTCTAAAAAAAGGTCTAAGTTGGTTAACAAAAGCACCTCGATGTTGCTATACTTAGTAAATAATTTAAAATTCATAATAATTACTTCTATATGTCAAATTCCCCTCTTCCCCAGATTCCCAATTACCTCTCATTATCTTAGATAGTCCTATTTCTAAATTTCTCTTGATGTGTTGTATATACTATTATGTCCTACTTCTGAGAATAATTCATTACCTTTCTGTGTATTGAAGTATTAATTTATATAAGCAAAGGGGCAATAACATTTAGTTAAGAAAAATAAGAAGCTATTGTTCTAGTGAGTATTCATTTGGGTTCCTACCCACAGAAGGTGTGCATGTGTACATGTGTGCATGCGTGTTTAAACTAAGTAACTGACAAATCCTCACTTTCTAAACCCTCAGTAAGTTTATTTCTCACACAATGAGAATACTATCATCTTAAAAAGGTTAATTTTGAAAATAATTATAAACTCTATAGTGACTTTTTATACTACCTGGTACTAACCCATTACAGCAGTGTTTCTCAAACTATGATTTTAAAAGAAGGAAGAGAGGGAGGAAGAAAGGAAGAAATCTTTTTTCAAGTTTGCAATTCATAATGGACTATGACTTCTGTTAAAATACAAAAAACAATGAATTTTCAGTTGCGTGTAATCATTATGAATGCTTCTAAATGCTTGTTGTCAATGTCTGTTTCATCTCATTGCAGACCAGCGACCAAGAGTAGTAGTGCTTTAGACTTGGTACCTTGCACCTATGAGACAACTTCTAAGTCTTCCTCAAATGAAAGGCATAGAATTCTGTTTTTAGAAAGCCAATTTAAATGTTATAGAAATACTTAAATTTATTTTTGTGAAAGCATAAAACTATCGATCATTTTTTTTTTCTTTTTGGCATGTAATGATAGAGATTAATGGTTGAGAGATAATTCCTTCTGGGTGATTTGAGTAAAAATTAAGGTGGGTAGGATTTGGAAGAAGCAAAACATAAGGAGGGGAATCCACTGGGTTTTGGCAAGTATTTAGAGTAGCAGGGCATGGGAAGCAGGGTGTGGGAGAAGATGCTTTGGATCTTATGGCATAGTTTACTAACACCAGTAATAGATATTTACAGTGAAGCTTTACCTGGGTAGTCAATAATATTCCTAACAGAACTTTTTAAAAATCGTATTTAATATTGCTAAGATTAACCCCCACATAAGCTGAATTGCAGTCAAATTTTACTCACAGAAAATCCAATTAAATAGTAGATTAATCGAAATAGAAGCTTATATTTACTCAAGTAGAAGTTGTCCTGATAAAATAGTTTCTGGTATTGGTTCAGTGTTGCACAGATCAGTGCTGCTGAGACCTCTGGATTTCTTGTTTGTTTTCTCATAGTCACAAAATGGTTGCCAAAGTTCCAGCCATCATATTTGCATACCAGGTAGGGAGAAGAAGGAAGTGACAGAGAGAAAGAAGTGGCATCTTTATCAGCAAAGGAGATAGCTTCCACTTATGTCTTATTGGACAGAACATGTTAAATGGCACTCATAACCACAAGGAAAGCTGGGAAATGGGTTTCTTTAACTGGATTTGGCTTGAACAAAGAAAGAAGGGAAGAAGGGAAATTAGGTAGGCAACTAACAATATTTGCCATATAATCTAACCGGACTGACCCAGGAGGAAGGTAAGCAATAACTATTGAGCACCAACATTTTTTTCCCAGGAACCATACTAGATGCTTTGGTTGCATGATCTCATTTCATACTCTAAATAACCCTCCAGGGAAATATCATGATCCCCATTTAACAGATGGGAACACTGAGTTTCTGAAACTGTAAGTGATGGTTTTATCATTTAAATGGCACATCTTTCATGCAGAGCTTGCATCAAACCTTGTGGTTTCTCTGCTGTGCCAGAGTTAGTCCAATTCCACCTGAGCAGAGTTTAGGACCATATGAGTTGTTGGAATCTCCACCCTGATTTAACTTAGATATAGCCCATTCGCTCTGAGTTTCTTAATCCGTACAAAAGTATATTGAGGATTATGTGAAACTTAATGCACATTTTAGACGACATTACAAGTAAAAGTTTAAAAAAATCTAAATTACATATAGACAAGTAACTACAAAAGTGTGATATATCATGATACGATATCATTAACAAGCTAAATACAAATATAAGTTTTATTTGGGACTGCTTAGGCCTATTACTGGCCCATATCTCAGCTGTCCTAGATCTTGGACTGATTTATACTTGCCTGCAGAGTTGCAGAATCTCTCTAGTTCCCTCTTCTGGAGAGGTGGAAACATCTTTTCCCACATGTCTTTCAGGAGGCTCACAAATGCATACTATATGTGTGGCCAAGAAACCTCATTTGAGCTGTATGTAGATGCACTCTGTGAGGGTTAATTTTGTGTGAACTTGGCTAGACGAAGGTATCCAAATATTTGGCCAAACATTATTCTAGATCTTTCTGTGAAGGCTTTTTAAGACTAGATTAACATTTAAATCAGTAGACTTTGAGGAAAGCTTACTCTCCATAATTTGGCTGGGCCTCATCCAATCAGTTGAAGGTCTTAATAGAATAGTCCCCAGGGACTGACCTCCCTTGGGGAAGAAGGAATTTTGCAAACAGACTACATTGGATTCAAATTAAGACATCAACTTTTCCGAACATCTCCAGCCCGCTGACCCACCCTACAGATTTCGGACTTGCTAGACTCTGCAATCATGTGAGCCAATTCCTCAGAATAAATCTGAAAATAAGTTTCTAGATAGAGAGAGAGAGAGAGAAACAGACATCCCATTGTTTGTTTCCCTGGAGAATCCTGACTAACACACACTTAAATAAGCATCTCTCTTGTCTCTTTCTTCTTTCCTTATTTTACTTCTAATTTTCTTCAGTTATATACTTCGTACAATGCAGCACGCTGTCTGTTTTTTCTTAAGCTAGGAGAGTATTTATATCTTCTATCAAACTCCTTTGTTTATGTGGGAAAGGATTAACTTACCACCAGAAAAATCACCCCACACATTCCTCCAGACCAAGAATACACATGCACATGCACACACCACACACACACGCACGCGACAGACACACCCTGGTTTGCATTGCTTTCCAGCTCACGTCTCGGCAGTAGAACCAGTGTGTTTTTCACCCATAAAGAACAGGCCACAGCAAGGATCGAACCTATCCCCTGCACATCAACTTAAATGCTGTCAAATTATTCTGAATCCCTTACCACTTACTCTATAGTTATCACCTGAAGACTTTGATTTACACAGTAACTTATTTTCTGTATTAGGAAAATAAGAGAAATGGCCTTTTGGCCTCCCTCTGATATAGAGGAGCTAGAAACCCCAGTCAGAGTCCATGCCTTTGGGACCTCCCCACCAAAGACGAGCTGCTTCACTCAGCTGTCACGTGCCTTCTTAAACACCTGCTCCCCACCACTGCTGTGTGTGTTGAATGACTTCTGGCTCACAGGTCCCAGCACTCCAGACCTCTTCTGCCCCTGAAGGAGCTCGCAAGGGCTCACCTCTATCACAGAAAGCATCTACACAAAAGCATGGCTAACCAAAGAACCATAATTTTTAAAATATGTATTACTAGTTTCTGAAAGCCCACTATTGAGCACTTAGATAATAGCACCATCTTTGTGCTTATCAAGCTTGAAGTTTCAGAGGTTATATTAAAGATACCAGTTAAGAAGAAACATATAATACACACACACACACACACACACACACACACACACACACACACACACATTAACTTAAAGCATATTTATAAGCCTGTACTATGAGTCAGAAAGCTGCCAGGCCCTGGGATGTTCCACATTGTCATGTCTCTGTATCTCCTCCTGCACTAGCATCCCCTAAAATGAAATCACGATCTGCTTTTCAGAGGTGCCAAAAGTGATGAGCATGTATAATAGGGATAGTGATTTATTCAAAGTTTTCCACAAGGCAGTTAAATAAGGATTCTTAATCCATGCTAAAACCACTAGAAAAGTTTCATTCTTCTGTTTATTTCACAAACAAATATGGAGCACCCACTAGATGCCAGGCACCAGGCTGAGTACCCAGGAGATGGGTACATTCTCTGTCTGCCGGTTGCTCCCAGTCTAGGTAAAGAAAAGGAGGATTTGATTTTATTTCTCCAGCTGAAGTTGTATTGCAGGATGAGATTTCACAGATTCACGGGCCTGGAAACGGCCATATACTCAACAGTCATTGATGGCTACAGAAGAAATTATACGGGGGGTGAGAACATTGTGAGGCCTCCTCTTTTTATTTTTTAATATGGCCTTTTCTGGCCCATCTTTGAGATATTTCTTTCATGAGTTGTCCGAGTGTTAGTGTAGGTAGAAGTCAAAAAAAAAAAAAATCTCAGGAGTCATGAGATGGCATTAGGAAAATCCCTTGATTAAAAAGGTCTTCTGCCTTATGGAGCCATTCACTGATGCATGAGATAATTGCCTACCATGTTAAAAATCACTTTGTGTTTGGAGGAGGGGTTGGAACACAAAAAGAAATAAAACCTGAACCCTTCTTTCAAGCAGCTTCTTTTCTAGCAGAGGAACCTACCCCAATAGCTTTTATGCACAGTATACCTTTGACTCTTGCATTTGTTTGCCTTTGTATGATAACAAAATGGCATACGGTCAAGACAGACAATCACACAAAGCTCATTAAGAAATGTCTCCCTATGAAATGTCTGCTGAGATGCCACGTCCATAGTGAGTAGCTTGTGGCCAGTGCGTGAATGGGGCAGGACGGGAACATTCTGATTATTCAACTACTCTCCACCCCGGTGTATTTATGAAGTAATTATTTCCAAACTTGACATCTTTCAAGGTCTTTTTTCTTCATTCTTTTTTCTATAAGAGATGATAGTTTTTAAATTTAATCATAGCAGGCGTGAGGCATAAATAAGAATGTGAAATTCTGCCATGAGCTCACACAAAATTTTGCCCTCCCCCCCAAATTCTGCCAGTTTAAAGGCCAGAGTTTGCGTTATTGAGATGACAATAATATGAACGTGCTTTCAGGAGTCACAGAATTGGATATGCCCAGGATGGCAGGGGTCCAGTACATGTTTATGCATCATATCCTTTGCTCAACTATGAGCTAAGCACTGCTGGCTTGGGGCTTTGGGCCTGCCAGGCAAGGCTGCCCCTTGGCCAGCCATCTCTCCTTTCAAATCTCCATGAAGGAAATTCGCAACTTCTCTGGGTATTTGTGACACTGTCTGGCAACTCTTGTGGAGGAAGCCAGGTCTAGGAAACATAAGAACATTTCTCTTCCCTACTACCCCACCACTCTTTCCCACAGGTTTCCCATTCCTGCATACTTTTACTTTCAAAGTTGAACCCCCCCAAATCCATAACTTGACAAGTGTTTAAGATCTTACATACAAGATGGAATATCTAAAGGTCTCCACAGGACACAGAAATAAATCTCTAATGGTGGAATGCACGGCACCAGAAAAGATATTTTGAAGAAGGGCATAACATTTTCTCCATGCCCCTCAAGTCATAACATGTCGATGGTTGTGTATTACACCTAAGCCATCTGTAAGAGATTTTTCTGGGACAGTCATAAGCCAAAATATTCCATCCATCTGTCCAATCGTGTGTCAGACCATGTGTCTCAATTTCTAGTTTAGAAAATATGGCCCCTGTACTTACCTCAATCCATTTACAGTCAGTTCTAATCCAAATGTCGCTGGGTTGTTGTTAAGGCTTTTGCTTTACCCTTGGCTGAGATGAAGAAAGCCGTCCTCTACGTCACCTTATGCTTGAAAGCTCATGCTGACTCCCTCCTTCAGCTTTCCCTCTCTAGCTAGACGACTTCAGTTCTTCCAGGTTCCCACATTGAGCCAGTACAGTCTCTGGCACTGAGAAACACTTAATAAATATCTCTTACATAAACAAATGTCAATCTTTTCTTCCTTCCCTTCCCCTCATCCCTCCATCCCCAGGAGTAGGAGCTCTAACAGGACTCCAGAACTCCATGGAATCTGCAAGCACAAATTATCAGGAAGACTTCACCGAGAGATGAAATGAGGAGCCTTCACTTCCACATGGCATGAATCTGAGCCTTCTGAATGAGCGAGGGTGTTGTGTGTAGGACAATGGTTACTGGAATTGCTACTAGGTGACAGTGAGAATATCAAAGCAGATCCCAACTTGAGTAATGATTAGATTAGCATAAACAGTGTGCTCGTAACTTCAATTAATCACCTATAAATATTTATTCTATATCTGTACAATGAACTGCACTTCCCTGGAAACAGTATTTCAGGAAGTACACGGGGGATATAGGCTCTGCCTCTTCTAAGTCTTGGGCCCCTAGTATGTTCTATGCATGTATCCAGATGCTGTGTGGGTGTGAATGGGCAATCAACACTACCTGTCCTTGATGATTTCTGGCACTTTTTGAAGACTTTAACTAAGTGGACATATTTAATGCTGTCAAAAATAATTCAACATGTATTTGTCCACTTCTTAATTAAAATGTGCCTTTATCGAATACCTACTATGTGCCAGAGATTATTTTTCTCGCTGGGGATAAAATGGAGAACAAGATAGATGAGGCCATTGCTCCCACATAATCTGCAACCTGGTATAAGGAGACATATTTAAACATATGCGTGGAAAAATAAATCATTATTTCAGGCAGGGATAAGAACAAAGGAGGAAAAGAGGGTCTGGGAAATCCATCCTGGTCTGACGTTTCTCTGAGTTCTCTTTTTTCTCTCTCCTCCCATGAGTCTGTGGCGTAAAACAAGGGTCAGAATGAAGCCAGAGCATTTATCTGCTTTTGGAGCCGGTAAGTGTCCACAGTGGCCCCTGGAGCCAGCTTCACTCAGGGCCTCTGCCTGAGTCTTCTCCACTCCCTGCAGAGTAGACAAGCTGGGGAAAGGACAAGGAGCAATGGAGTCCTCAGAGTTCATGGGAACCCAGCAACTACCTGGGGTAGTTTTCATTTGTTCATCCCTGAGTGCCCTAAGAAGTGATAAAAGTGATGGGCCATGCACACATACACACACACACATACACTTCATATACTTACAAGGAGGCAACGATTTAGGGACTCCTGCCTGTCATGTGGTTTAGAGTCCTGATGTCTGTTCATTACCTGACAGGCCCCTCCTCAGAGCATCCTCGAGAGCCCACCCCGCAAGTGTGGAGGGCACTGACCACTTCCTGAGAGGGCCCAATCCAAGCTTCCTCAGTCACTGTGAGCACCATCTGAAAACTCCAACCAAAACCTTACCAAACATAAAATCACAAAGGAAAAAGCCTTTTGTAATCAATGTCACATTATCCTCATTATCAACAGATGTATTTTGAAGGTCCACCAGGATTGGCTCTGTGCAAAGCCAGCCACAGAGTAACAAGGACATTTTTCCTGACCTCCAGTTGCTTAGAGAGGAAGTCAGGGAGATAGAACACATATGTGAAAATGATCAGCATGGAAAATCTAAAGTAAAGCAATGCCATTACAGAAGTACAAGAAAGAAAACATAGATGAATATTTTTCAATCTCAGGATGGCACCAATGACAGAAACCCTTACTAATAGTATTTTTCATGATGATTAGATACTAGTGATGACAATAATAAAAATCGTAGACTACCAGTTCTATCCCCACTCTGGAATTGAACTGACACAGCCCTTCCAGTGATAGCCAAGGGAAGGAGAGCAACTGAGCGATGAGGGGAGTCAATCACCTTCACCCTCATCCTGCTTAGAGTTTCTGATGTTACGATGTCAACAGGGCAAGAAATGAGCAGGGAGCATCAGCACCCCGGAAATGCTCAACTATGCCTGCTTGATTTACATATTTATTCAAAACCAAGCCCACCTCCTCTGTTCTTACTTTTGATTCCACGCCATTTCTACCTTGGAGTATCACCCTTGAGGCGACCTTGACCATCCCGGGCAGCCCCCAAGTACTACCAGTTGCCTTGCCCCAAGTTGGATCATACAGATACCTCCATGTATCACCTTTTTCTCCTAATATGGGGGATGTTTTGATGTCCCAGATTTTCTTATAGGAAGCCTAGAGACTTCTTTTTGGAAGACAATGCTGAGATTTTTTTTTTCTTCCAAGTGAGTGCAAACCGTATTTTGTTCCTGTGCTTAGAATGCTCAAAGAACCAGAGGTTTCTTTTCTGTTACAGCTTATAGATAGTATTAAACAGACTTTTTTCCACTCTCCTTGTACTTTTGGGCTTGGTAATTTGCACAACTGGTTTTCCCCAAAATGGTTCATTTTACTTTTTTCTAAAATACTATTTGAACTTGAACTTACAAATATATTTAATTTGCAATTTTCTTTGTCATATTTACTCTCAAATAATAACAAAAATAATTGTTAATACTTATTGATTCATATAATTACTGTTTCAGGCACTTTTCTTTATGTATTCAATGTCCATCAAGAGGTAAGTAACACTGTCATCTCCACATTACAGGTAAGGAAATTGACACACAAATATAGTAAACAACGTGGCCAAGACCACACAGGTAATAAGCAGCAGAGACAGGATTCAAACTTAGGCTGTGTGATTTGAAAACCTGAGTTCTTAAACACTGCACTGTACATTAAGGAAACTGCTGATAACTAAAATTATATAAATATCTAACACCTTAGGGGCACTTGGATGGCTCAGTAGGTTAAGCGTCTGACTTGGGCTTAGGTCATGATCTAGGCTAGGGGTCCTGGGATCCAGCCCTGCATTGGACTCTGTGCTCAGCAGGGAGTCTGCTTCTCCCTCTGCTCTTCCCCAACTAGTGCTCTCTCTCTCTCTTGCTCTCTCTCATACTCAATCTCTCTCTCAAATAAATACATAAATAATTTTAAAAATAAATAAATATCTAACACGTTATTAAGAGCCAAAAACAGTGATAACAACTTCATGAATAAAGTCACAAGACAGACAACAAACTGAGAAAAATATATGTATATATACATATTTCAAATAATGCATTAACATATAAAGAGCTCCTATCTACAGGAGGTAGACAAAAATGGTAATGGGAAACTCCCATAGAATTTATGTAGATGTTCGCTGCAGCTGTGTTTATATAAGACCAAAGATTTTTTTAAAAATCAGAAACAACCCACATAGTCCCCAGCAATGAATTACTTGAGTCAGTTGATTCATTTACATTATGGAATACTATGAGGACATAAGAAAGTAATTGAGAACTATATTTGTTGATTTAGAAAAAAAAGTTCGCTAAACAGTTTGCATAGTACCACTGAATTCTTAACAAATGAATATCTGTGTAGCAACATTAAGCTAAGTCTTAATGAATACAAAAATATCAACAATGGCTACCTCTGGGTAATGAAATCACTAATGATTTTTAATTTATCGCTTACATTTTTATTTCTGTTGGTCTAAGATTTTTCGGTAAGCCTGGATTCTTTTTATAATCATAAAAGAATAAAGCTGTTCCCAGACAGGTAAGTAACAGCACAAATTATTATGTGGTCAGTGTCAAATGAATGGCATAATTCAAGAAAGAGAGGCATCGTCTTCTGTGCTCTCCGGATTCCAGTGTTAAAAATGCTAAAATGTTGACGCAGTTCTCCCCATTCAGGACTGTGATCCCTATTCAATCGGAAAGTGCTCAGAAGCCAAGAACTGGGCCCTGCGCCTTCCCAGGGAAGCAGCTCCTCAGGCAAACTGCAGGAAGAACCAGAAGAAAGATGGCCAATCAGCAGCTCACACACCACGTGGCTCCCAAGAGAGAGAAAACCGGGATGTGTGCTTTTCCAACCCAGGGAGACCAGGCTAGGGATGGAAACAGGCCAGGGAGAGACAAAAAAGGGGGGAAAAAGCTCATTTCTCAAAAGTTTTATTGTTAATATTATTGCCAATTTGTCATTATGTACATTTCAGGTCCCCAGTTGGTCCTCTTGCTCATAACAAAAGGTCAGAGGCTGTTCTTATTGCCTCACTAATGCAGAATTCAACAAATGGACACTGGTGAACTGTCAAAACCCTGCAAACGCCAGTAGCTTCTTATTTACATGTGTATCTTTGTTATCCCGGGCACGTTCTCCCGGTCCTCAAAGGAATCGTAGAGTCACTGCGGCTGACAACGGCCAGAGCTCCTGGTTGTGGAGGCTGGCCCTTGCCAGGCTTTAGTCTTGGACAGCAGGAGGAGCTGGCTCTCCTAAGAGCATGTCTGCTGCTTGTCTATTCCCTCCATCTCCTTACAGTGCCGCTTCCTGCAATAAAAGGAAATCATTTCCCCCTCATATTCACTGAGTTTGAAATGACTCGCCCGTGTACCAAATGCTGTCAAGGGGGGCCTTTCGGCTGTGCCTCAATTAACACGACGCCAGAGAAACAGCTCCATTTGTGAACATTTCTCAAGCCTCAGGCATAAGACAACTTGGAATGGGATGTTCCCTCCCAGAGGCATGGGATGGTCTGCTCTAGATTGGGCTCTGCTTTGCATCTCTACCTGCCCACATGGCCAGGCACAGAAGCGGTGTCTGGTGCTTAGGTGCTCAATAAATACTGGTAGCATTGAATTAAAACTCATTTCTAGAATTTCTTTCTTACTTTGATGTGAAACGCACCTGGGGCATGAGAAAAACCAAAAGAAAAACTGAGCTGATGATCCCAAAGAGTCATCTGCCCTTTGATGGAAGGGCAAGAACCAGTGTTAATTTCTGCCTCGCTCCCTGTGCTGGGCCAGCAAAGCTGTCAGGACACGTGCCTGCTTGCGTCTTCTCCACACTGCTCTCTGTCCTCCAGAGCAGCCAAGTTCATCCTGGCCACTGAAGACAGAAACGCTTTGATCTCTTGGTCCTCTACGAATCCGGTGACCCTCAACCCCGATTTTCAATTTCCCCGGAACTCACCGAGCCATAGTGGGCTGTCATGTGCGTGTGTACATCAGACCTGGCAGAGCGGACGTGGCCGGGGATATGCCCGTGAAACCCACCTGCAACGCTCTGATGGCTTTTCTTATTTTTCATATCAGATTTTCAGAGTAAGCTATTTAAGATTCATCTCCCTATTTATGCCATAAACACTTTCATTCCTGAAACCTTTCCAGAGGCTGGTTCTATGTGGTGCCCTTTTAGCAGAAGGCCCTGCAGCCTAAGCAGTTTTAGTCACAATATCAAATGCACTGATTAAATTAAAAGGACACCTGTGAGGTTCTTTTTTTTCTCTCCTTTGTTTCTTATGAAATGCTCCAATAAATAGGTAAAATTATCTGTATCTGAAGGAGAAGCCAGTGCTCTCTCTCTCTCATTGGCTTCTTTCTCTATGACACTGCTGTAATAGAAACCAATCTTCATTTCATACATTGTCCCTCCCCCAATTAACAGCCTCGCGGCATCAAAATTCTTCTCCTAATTACCCAGTAACTATGACTTACCCAAAAAGTCACCCCAATTCATTTACCAGCCCTGTGCAATCGTACACTTTTCTTAGACCTCCGCTAAATCAATACCAGAGGGCATAAAAGTTGTTTTCCGAAGCACTGGGTTATTTATTGGTAGTTCTTTCTGGCAACTTCCTTTCGCTTGTCGGAGTGCCGGCCTGAACTTGGCCAATTATCACAGGCAAGGCCGACCGACTCTCCTAAGGAAAATTTGATAAGCTTGGTTTCTCCTTTCCATTACCTTTTGGTTAGAATTTCACAGGGCTTAAATCAAGCAGCATCTCTTAGGGACTTCAGAGCTGTTCCTTTCTCTGTGAGCACAAAGGAAAGGGCAGGAAATTGGCACTCTAATCGAATTCAGACTGTGCGATTGGCAATTAGTGGGTTTTCATGTTTGGATCTGGACTGCTTGCTCAGATTCAGTGGTAGGCCCATGGATAACAGAGGCCAATAAAGCATAAAAGTATATGGTATTATGCTGAGCGATATAAGTCACTCAGAGAAAAACATGTATCAAATGATGTCACTGATACGAGGAATTCTTAATTTCAGGAAACAAACTGAGGGTTGCTGGAGTGGTGGGGGGTGGGAGGGATGGGGTGGCTGGGTGATAGACATTGGGGAGGGTATGTGCTATGGAGAGCGCTGTGAATTGTGTAAGACTAATGAGTCACAGACCTGTACCTCTGAAACAAATAATACATTGTATGTTAAAAAAAGAAGAAGAAGAAGAAGAAGAAGAAGATAGTAGGAAGGGAAAAATAAAGGGGGGGAAATGGGAAGGGGAGATGAACCATGAGAGACTATGGACTCTGAGTGTTATACGCAAACAATGAATCATGGAACACTACATAAAAAACTAATGATATAATGCATGGTGATTAACATAATAATAAAAAAAGTATATGTCCTATAACATTGCTTCTCCTTGTTATCCGGAGGACCCTGGAGGATCACGGAGAATGGTGTAATTAGTAGGAATGTGCCATTGTACGGAAAGGGTAAGAGGAAAGAAGATGAGTTTATTTCCACATAGAAGTAACTTAAGTACAGCTTAATTCTGTGGCCCAGTGGACCATGGGAGCAGCGGAGTCAAGAATTGGAGCTAATCGAGAGGCAGGAAAATGGAAAAGTTTTATATGGCTTAACAAGTATATCTGAGTAAACACCAACTCTCAGCCAAAACATTCTCATTCGTGGCCTCTCAGAAGTTCTTCATTAGGAGCACCTGGGTGGCTCAGTCGTTAGGCGTCTGCCTTCGGCTCAGGTCATGATCCCAGGGTCCTGGAATCGAGTCCCACATCAGGCTCTCTGCTCCTCGGGAAGCCTGCTTCTCCCTCTCCCACTGCCCCTGCTTGTGTTCCCTCTCTCGCTGTCTCTTTCTCTGTCAAATAAATAAATAAAATCTTTAAAAGAAAAAAAAAAGAAGAAGAAGAAGTTCTTCGTTAACATCAGGGTACCGCGAAGAGAACTGCGCTTTGATTCTACGGTGGGAGAGTACATTCTCGGGGAGGGCTTCAGCCCTTGCGGAAGCGAGAACACGGAAATGCCTTGTTCCTCACAGCAAGGGAGTCATAATAACAGCAGCCCGTGTGCACTGCGGTCTTGGATTATCGTGCTCAGTCTGCACACACATTCCACCGAGTCCTGCTCGCAGCCCTACGAGGCGTGTTCCGCGGCGATCCCCCATCTTACAGATAAGGAACCCGAAGCTGAGAGAGGATGAGTAACTCGCTGGGGTCACAGAACTGCTAAGGGGCAGAGCCAGGATCGACTGGAAACGACGCGATGAATCACTACCCCTTATTTCCTTGGTTACATCTTCACTCAGAGGGAGTTTGCAGAAACGTGTCTCTTTCAGTGAAAAATTCTTCTTCAGGGAGGAGCATTTATTGCAAACCTATTAGCGAAACTGTTGGCTAGAAAAGCGGGGAAATGAGCCCGATCCATAAGATTTTTGCTTTTAAGCCACCATAGGACAATCAGTTGCCCTTGACCTTCTCCCTATATCACTGCGACTATGCATATTTATCCCACAGTCCTCTCTTCTGACAACTTCTGCTACTTCTATCGCTCAGAAAAATTACTATTGTGAACTTTACCTATCGTTTCATGTTCAACATTTAAATGGAGAGGAACATGTTTGGTAGCGATTGTATTTTCTTCCCCAAGAGCAGTCTCTTTCTTCCTAGATTTCTCTCCGCTTTTCTCAGATGCTCCCTACCCCCTTCTCCCTTTATTATCTTCTCTGCCACACTCTGTTCCTTGCTCTTTCCCTTATTTCACTCTCCTGAAATCATGACCCTCAGAGACTATATACACAATGCATTCATTAAGTTGATCTTTATTCTACCCACTCTCCTGTGACCATCCTAGGGTGTCTGTTTCTTTGATTTTGAAATTACATTCCTGGCATGAAATTCGCCAGGGTTAAGGTATCCAGAAACTGTACATCTATAGGGTTCTCCTTTCTTTAAGTACATTTCCTATAATCCAGAATTCTCTCTGAGTGGCTTCATTCCCTCTTTCTCCATTGCTGTTATTTTTGTTGTTATGTTTGTTTTTCTTCTCATAATTATTATTATAATTCAAATTGGAAAGAGGGAGGGGAAATGAGGAGGAGGTTTATGAAGAGATGAGATTCAGTGAATGTTGGGGGGTGGGGAGGACAGTCTCTCAGGCAGCACTGCATGGCCTTGGCTTTGCTCACTATCCCCTGCCCCACACACGAGCCAGCTGTCCGACACCCCACACACTCAGAGCATGAAGGGTGATCCAAGGTGCCAACAAGCTGATTTCATAAATAAACTCCTCCACGTTGAGATAGGAATGAATGTCACAAAGGGAGCGTGGGGCAGAGAAATAGCCCTCAGTCCTCCGTATTCTACTTGGCTTTATTAAGTAATGCCAAGTAAGAGTGTCCGTGAGGACAGGAATTTATGCATGTGTAGGACCTCAGAAGCCCAATTCCCTTGTTTATAGGTCCGGGCTTCAAAGTATGTCTGGGATCATGCCCCTAGATGATTGCCTTGGCCAGTTTTTAAATAATAAATTCTGAGAAAGAACCAAACCTTTCCTCTTCACAGAACCAGACTTCTATGCCTTTTTTTTTACAGGTCCTTCAGGGACAATTAGTGGTTTGTGCCTGTAGGATGGGTTCACCATGACTGTTTTCAGGCTGGCGATCCCCTCACGATCATTGTGGCTATTTAGTAAAGGCCAAGAACACAGGTTAGTCAGAAATTCTTTAAAAAAAATAAATCCTTGTCCTGCTATGGTTTTAGTCTTTAAAGTTGGTTACCCAGTGACCCACACCTCCTGCCATGTATAATCTGTCCATCCCCTCCCCTTGAATCTGGACTGGCTGCTGAGACTCACTTTGGCCAGTAGGATGCAGCAGAAGTGATGCCACGTGGCCTCAGCAATCAGGTCATAGAAGAACTTGCAGCTTCATCTGGGTCTCTTGGAATTCTCATTCTGAGGAAGGCCAGCCACTAGGTAAGAAAGCTGACTACTCAGATCACCACAGGCTACCCAGATGGCGAGGCTCTGTGGTGAGAGAGGCATGCCCAGCCAGTCCTACCTGTTCTGGCCCTGGAGGTGCCAGACATGTAAGTGAAGATGCTGTCTTAGACATCCAGAGCCTTCAGGTGACTCAGTCCCAGCCTCCGTCCAGTTGTACTTGCATGAGACGCCGAGCCCAGTCCATCTAAAGAACCGTGAGAGATAATAATAAATAATCCCCAAGATCTCCTTTCAATCTCCAGAGGATTCATAGCATATCAAGTTCCACACTGAGCAGTAAGAAAGAGCCCTATAGAACTGCTCTATAGCAAGAGACATAAAAGGTCCAAAGAGGACAGTTGTAAGATAGTAAGTGGCCTCACTGGTGTGATCCTTATTTTCTTTAACCAGGGTCTAAACCAGGAGCCTGAGAAAGAGTATATATCAAAATTTCAAAAAGTAAGTGAAAGAATTTGAGAAAAACAGAGCAATAGAGAGCATTCACGATACCCAAACTTTTCTCAATCCAGGATTTATAACTCTCATTTGCACCCACACTCGAGATTGCTTTCCGAATGCATTATCATCAGGAATGGAATGACAGATGTTCATTTGGGACAGCTGATAACTGCAAGTCATTCACCATTTTGGACCTTCTGCCCTCATAGAGGGTCAAGTTGTGAACCCTCCAGGTGTCCTTGATAAAGCAGGTTGAATATATCTTCTAATCCCACTTGTAGTAGGGAGTGAAAGGAGATCTGCAGGGAGGAAAGAAATCTAAGATGACCTGATTAAAGATACTATTTCTAAACAGCATCTTTGTAGTGTGCTCTACACCCAGGACTGCATAAATTCTTGCTCAAATCTAATTGTAAAAAAGAAGATATTTTTCATATAGTAATTATCTCTGTGAATAAATGTGTATATTGTGAGTTGTCAGAAAGTGAGACTTCTATAAACCAATGTCTTTGTTTGCCTTTGCTTCTAGAAAACAGAATCGATGTGATGCCCGAAACCCCTGATGGCTTCTCCTTCCTTCAGAGAGTTGATTTTATCCTGAAACATCATACCAAGTTTAACCTGTAAATTATCTCAAGCATTTTCAAAAGTAGGACAATGTCCAATGTTTAATAAATTCAGTAGGCTGTAGCTACCAACTCATCAGCAAAACTGAACCACCTAAAAATGTTGACAGTGTGTGTACCAGGACCAGTGCTAGATGTACATTTCTGGGCCCCTGACTGTTGATAATGTCCTCGGGATGCCCACCAAATCTAGACCCATACAGCCACAGCCAGGGAGTCCATTTCCATCCTGTGTGGCCCTAATGGTCAAACAACCTTTTTCAGACAAAACCATCTTTTAAAGGCCAAAGGTATCCCCCGCACATTTATAGCTAACAGAGTTCCTTTTTTAAAATGTGAATACTTCTGTGGAGAATTAGACCTATGAGGCCAATCACAGGTTAGAAACAGTGTCAGTGATGAGAACTCCTGCATCACTTTACTCCGCATGATCTCCTTTTACCCCCTAGTTTGTGGTGGAGTGTGGGAGGAGGAGAGGACAGCGGTGGTGCAGGCAGGGGCAGCTTGATGGGCGTATGCGGTCATCCCATCATTTGTGCTCAGCAAAGAGATTAGGCTTGGTGGTCAGACAGGCCTGGATTTAAATCTTCACCATGCTGCCAAGCGTACCAACCGGCCTCTTGGGGTCCGCTCCTCTGGAACAATAAAGGTAATGATACTCACTCATCCGGCACAGAGTGGGCGTTCAATGAGGGTTTGTAGAAGGAAGGGCTGTAGTACGGGTTAAATTAACTTTGCAAATTAGTCACTGAAATCTGGACAGAGCAAAGCTGTCTATCTTAGAAACGGTGCCAATCTTGGGGCTTCAGGGAATCTCTTAAAAATAGTAGTTGAATGTAGGCAAAATGAAAGCAGCACATATTAGGTATTCAATAAAATGTTCCTTCTTTATCTTTCCTACCAGAAAGGGCTTATACATGTGGGTGCTCTATACAAACACGGAACAACCCGCGGACCGAGTGGTGGGAGAGAAAGGGAACCAGCAGGTTTGGGGGAGGCTGCTCTCTATAAAGCCGAATGTAATAGGACCAACATTTTGTAGCTTCAGAGGTTAGAGAAGTCTACTTACAAATGCTCTTGTCTGATTTATATATGGAGTGCATTCTAATGTAACCGACACTCATATATTTCTACACATCTATGTGATTTTGCTATTCTTATTTAGCTAGAAGGAAATCAGGGCACACTCTAGGGTATAACATCTGCATCAGAAGCCCATATGTGCTGTTTATTTTTATGAATCAAGCACTCTGTTTATAGTAACTTGCTCTTAATTTGAGCCCTGAACTAGAATTCTTTCTTTTGAAGATATCTAGTTAATTATAAGAGCACATAAACTAGAGACTGAAACACATTCCAGGAATATTATGTATGTTTGTAATTTGTGTCTAAAACAACTCATTTATATTTTTGTAATCGATAGGAAAAAACGACAAAGATATCTATACCAGAAAAGCAGTAAACATTGGATTTGAAGTTGGTATTCTTAAACTATTAGCAAATTGTGACCACACTTGGAATTCCAAAAAAGAAGAAAACAAAGAAAAAAGAAATAATACATCTATTTAACACAGACCCATTGCAGTTGGGTAGAGGTTAGACTTATCACAATAACAAGCTAATGATATGATGATTTTTTAAAAAGATATATGATATTTTGATGATGGAACAAAAATGCCATCCACCAATGCCTCTTACCTTTTGGTTCAGCTGGTTTTCTGCTTGTTAATGGCCATAATGCATTAACTCTACTTTTTCTAATTTAGCACCATTTTTAAGCCATTCTACCCCTTAAGTGGAACGCCTTTTAACTAATAACATCAGCAAGACCCCAGTTCCCATTATGCTCATTTTGTCCAAGGAGAAAAACTGGGTTCCCCAAACATACACTCCACTTAAATCATGTTCTAAATGTGCTTTCCAATAGCTGCTCCACAACTCCTGTAAATGTCTGAACTTGCCAGACATATATCCTGATTTATTTTAGGTATGAAAATTTAGTCCTGATTATAAGGACTGAGAAAGAGTGAATATCTAAACTTGTTACCACCACTAAAAAATTAAATTCTAAACCAAAAACCGGAGTGAGAAAAATTAAGTTTTGAAATATTTGCTTTTTTCCCTATACTTGTCTAAATTCTTAAATATTTTTACAGTATAAAAATGTCTTAAAAGCAGTCGATTGTGTTTACCTTTTGCCACAAAGCCTTGATTTCTCCAAAATAATTTCTCAAGAGTTTGCAGTATAAAAATTTGTTCTGTATCTTTCCTAATCACCATCACTGGAATCAGACGATGCACTTTTGGTCAGATATTTCTTAACTGAGTCGTCTTGATAAAAACCAATAGCTTAAAAAAAAAAAAAAAGATGTATTTTCCACTCATTATGCAACATGAAGTGATTTCTTCGCAGGTTATTTTTTGTTTGAAGATCAAATGAGATCAGGTATGTTAGAGACTACTTTAAATTACAAAATGGTCCACGTACATAATTTTTTATCATCAATATCATCAGCGAATTCTTACCACTGCAGATCTCAGAATATAAGGTTGGAAGAAGGAAAGAAAAGTGGGGGAAAAAAAGATTTTCTACATGACAGTAGATATCAGAACAGACACCCCTTGGACCTAATGGTGGACAGAGAGAGTTTCTTCAGGTGTTTGGGCTGGCACAGCCTGCATGGCTGCCAGGTCCCCCCCAGCTACAACACGGGGCCATAGCCTTGACACCACATGGCCACCCATCCCACCTGCCTCTCTCCAGTCTGGGACTCTGCCATCTGCTGCTTCACACAGAAGGAACAGGCTTTCCAACAAGTCAGGAAATAAACCAAAGTGATAAAGAGCACAGAAGGGTTTTTTTTTTTTTTTCAGTCTAGGAAAGTCTCTGTTGGAAAGGCGATGAGAAGCTAAAATGTAGTATTAAAAGAAACTAGGAACAGTGGACCATCAATAGTTCAAAAACTAAGGCTGCTGATGCAAAGTCTGAGTTAAACTCTATTCAGTTCCTCAAAGAAGTTTATTCTTATTTTCTATGATTATTTCCCATAAAAGTGTTTTGGCATATATGCTTAATACTGCAGAAGACACCTACTTCGGGAAACACCATTATGCTCATCTTCTACTGGAGTACTCATAATTGGTTCTATTTCAGATTTTGCCTATTTCTCACAGACTATTGGAACTAAATTTAAAATGTGAGATTCTGTTATAATTCACATGACGAGGTAGGCTGGAGGCCCCGCATCCAGGAACTGGTGTCATCTCGATCACTTAACCAAATCCACTTCCTCAAAATCTCCTGAGTCCCACGTGCAGTTATTTGACTTCTTCCCTCACCATTCTACTGAAACAGCTTTGCTTGAGGCCACCTGGGACCTCCTAACTTCCAAAAGGTGCTCCTCTTCCCTTTGAGAGTGCTGCTGACCACACTTGCTCTCCTGAGCCACTCGCTGAGCTTTCAACATGACACCCTCCTTCCCCCTCTCTCTTCTTCTGCTAATTCCTGTCTTCTTTCTGTTCCCATAGGTGGTGATACTCAGCCAGTGTCCTTTCTCTATCTTCAGGTCTTTCTTCATCCCATCTTCCTCAGAAAACCCATCAAGTCACAGGAATCCCAGGATTTGCGGGGTATCTGAGGTTTCAAACTAGACTCCTCTTTTTTTTTTTTTCACTACACTCCTTGGTAGTGCTTCCCTTCAAATGCCTTGAACATCTCTTGTATGCTAGTAAACCCCATATTCGAAACTCTTCTCTCCAATCTGTCATGAAATCCTGCCTATTATACCTCTTCAATCTTTTTGACTATCCCTTTGTCCCCATATTCTCGCTGACACTGTCTTAAAATGGACCCTCTTCATTTCTCCTTCCTAACTGAAGTAGTAGAAGAAGGAGCACCCCTGACTTCAGCCTTTGGTCCTTCCAATCAATTCATCACACTGCTGCAGAGCAGTCTTCCTATTTCTTTCATTTTTAAAACAAGAATTGTATATATTTAAGACATACAATATGATTATTTGATAAACAAATATAGTGAAATGGTGATTACAAACTAATGAATAGATCTTCTCCTCAAACGAGAGCACCTGAAATCTACTGTCCTAGCATATTTCCAATACTCAATACAGTATTATTCAATATGGTCATCCTTCTGTACATTAAATCTCTAGATTTATTTATCCTACATACCTGCAACTTTGTACCCAACATCTCCCCATTTTCCCCACTTCTTCGCCCTGGTAACCATTGGTTTACTCTGCCTCGATGTATTTGACTTTTTGTTTGATTCCACATATAAGGAAAATCACGCAGGTTTTTCCCTTCTGTGTCTGGCTTATGTCACTTAACATAATGTCTTCCCAGGTGCATAAATTGTTAATCTTAGCACATTGCTTCCAAGCCTAAATTAGTCAGAGAAACCCATAACCCACAGGATGGAGTCCGGTGCTTTTGGACATGCCATTTGGATGTTCTGCAAAGCAGCTCCAAGTCAGCAAGAGCCCTGCAAGGCCCTCCATAGCTTAACCTCTGCCCGCCTCTCCCGGCTTATCTTTTTCTTCTCCCTCACATGTATCCATTTCTCCAACCAGATCCCAAATAGTCTATGCTCCCTTTTGCCTCTGTATTTTTTCATGTGTGATTTCCTTGGTCTTTCATACCCTTTACCTCCTCTTCTTGATTAACCTTTACTTGTTCTAAGACACAGCTCAGGTGACACCACCTCCAGGAGGCTCTTCCAGCGCCCCTACTCTGACTTGAGTGTCACTCCACTGTGCTGACAGTCTACCACAGACATGAGTCTCTGCGCCCTTAGCAAACTGCATTACATCATCTCCCTACCTGCTCTTCAAGGACAGAGACCACACTTCTGTGTCTTTGCCTCCCAATTCCAAGCCCAGCATCTGGCAAACCGCTGATGCCGATCACTTGGTAAATGAATAAATAAGTGAATGAATTGACCTACAATCTCATCAAATGACCCTCCAAATCTATATCCTGAGCCCTGAACTCCCCTTACAGTCCTATATTTTCAACCAAAAGCTGTACATATCTACTTTGGTATCCCACTGTCACCTCAAAATTCAAACACCTAAAAATAAATTTGTCATTTTCACTCTGAAACAAGTTCCTCTTCTGTCATGCCTACTTCTATTCCTGGTACCAGCCTTCTATCAATCAAGCCTCCTCAAAGCCTACAAGTCATCCTGGGCAGCCTCCTGCCCCTACCTCGCATAACAAGCTGGTTTCTGAATGACGACAACTCTTCTTTTTCCACCCTTGCCCCTTCCTTGCTCAACCTCTCTGCCTCCATCCAAGCCTTTCGCGTCCAATTGTGAAATCTTCTTGCTGATTTCCCTAGGCTCTTCCGTGGCCTGGACATATAACACACAACTGCCAGCTCCTCACTGAACATGGCTTTCATTTCATCAGGTCTGTTGCAAAGTCAGTCATTAGATCCCCAGTCTCTAAGGAATAGAGTAAAAACTCCTCAATTTGGGTTTTGCTCCACCTATAGTGCCCACACTCCTTGGGACAGATGAGCTCCTTGGGACAGAAACCCAGGTTCTGGTGTCTACCCACTGTCTAGCACTCTCCAGCACAGTTAGGCCCTTGAGATACTCTAGTTAAAGAGATACACCTGGTCTCTGCCTTCATTGCTTTAAACTAAATGTCCTTAGAAGAGGAAGGAACCCACCTTTCCAAAAGGACCGCATTCTTTCACACAAGAAATTTCAGTTTAAACTGAATGCATCTTCTCCCTACCTCCTCAAGAATTTTTATTGAGATGGTTCTTCTAGGCCTCTACATTCCTGTTTTCTGGGAATTCTCCTGCTTAGATGCCTTGCAATATCCTCTCCACCCATAGACAGCATACCCATCCTTCAAGTCCCACTTTCCTGAGTAATTACAGCCTCTGAATCAAAGCAGAGCAAGAGCTTCTGAGATTGGCAGGGGGCTCCCCCCGAGTATTCACCTGAGTTCCTGTCCATGAATGTGTATGAGAAAACTACATCCTGTCCAGGAAAGAATGACATGGAAGAATTAGAATTAATAGTGCCCAGAGCTCATATGGGGCTAGGAACAATGCCTGTTCCCACAGCCAGCCTGGAAAACCTTACAGCTCACAGTGTGTTTGGTAGAGTCTATGTTTGGTAGAGGTCTTGCCTCAGTAGTGGAGAATGATTAGCCCTGGAGTGAACACTGCTCCAGACCCATCTAACAAGTGAAAAGAAAAAAAGCAAAATTCAAAAGGATCAAACTGTTTCCACATAATATAACTGCATCCCAGAATATAAACATAAGGCTATTTTCAGGAATAGAAAAATATCTAACACTGAATAAGTTTAAATTCACAAGATCATATATCTAATAAAAAATCAGCAGGTATGCAAAGCAGCAGAAAAATATGACCCATAAATCAATAAATCTGATACAGATATTAGGATTAATATACAAAGACATTGGAAATGAAAAGATTTAAGTTGAACTCAGAAAACAGAAACTAGGATGTGTTCAATAAAAAATACACTGGGAGTAGTATTAGCTGGATTAGACATTGCAGAAGAAAAGATAGATGAACTTGAAGAAATAGTAATTAAAACTACCCAAAATGAAATGCAGAGAGAAAAAACAATGAGCAGAGCACTATATACATAGTATAATTGAAAAAGAGCAAAAAAAAATTTTTTTAGAGAAATAATGGCCAAAATTTTTATGCACTTGATGAAAATTGTAAGCCCACAGATCAAAGCAACTCACAGAACTCCAAGTACAAGAAACAGAAAGATAATTTCACCAAAACATGTCATAAACAAATTACTTAAAAACATTTACAATGGCCAAGATTTGGAAACAACATAACTGGCCATCAATGGATGCATGGATAAAGAAGATGTGGTATATATACAATAGAATATTAGTCAGCCATGAGAAGAAAGAAATTCTGCCATTTGCTACAACATGGGTGGGCCCTGAGGGTATCATGCTAAGTGAGATAAGTCACACACAGAGAGAAATAATGTATGATATCACTTGAATGTGGGATCTAAAAAAGCTGAACTCATAGAAACAGAGAGTAGAATCGTGGCTAGGTATGTGTCAGGGGAGGAGGGTGTCAGGGAAATATTGGTCAAAGGGTACAAACTTGCAGTTAGAAGATGAGAAAGTTCTGGGGAACTAATGCACAGCACTGTGATCATAGTCAACAATGCTATATTAGATACTTCAAAGATGTTAAGAGACTAGATTCTAAATGTCACCATTAAAAAGAAATACTAATTATGTGATGTGACAGAGGTGTTGGTTAATGCTATGGTGGGAATCAAATTATAATAGATAAGTATTTCAAATCAACACATTGTTCACCTTAAACACATACCATGTAAATAAATAAAGAGAAACTATACCAAATCTACACAAACTCTTCCAGAATATTGAAGAGGAGCAGCAAATACTTCCCAATTCATTCTATGGAGCCAACATTAATATCCTGACAGCAAAACCAAAGATATCCACAATAAAAAAAAAAAAAAAACTACAGAACAATATCAACAATATCCCTCATGAACAATGGATTCAAAAATTCTAAATGAAATTTTATAAAATCAAATCCAACAATATATAAAAAGAATACATCATGACCAAGAAGTAATTCCCCTTACGATGCAAGGTTGCTTGAACAATCAACAATCAGCTAATGCAATTAAAAAACAAAGCATAATATTAATATTATTAAAAATACTTTTGTTTTTAGTGGTTTTCATTTTAATATTATAAAGCAACAGAAAAGATCTTTAAGGATTTATTTCTTTATTTTAGACAAGCAAACTCCCAGCTAAGCAGGGAGCCTGACTAGGGGCTCAATCCCAGGACCCTGAGATCATGACCGGAGCTGAAATCAAGAGCCAGACACTTGACCAACTAAGCCACCCAGGCCCCATGCAAAAAAGATTTTTTAATATTAGAAAACAACAAAATAGGTATTTGAAAACTCTCATTATATAGTTTCTTATAGAAACTCTTAACAAACTAGAAATCTATTGAGAGACTTCCTTAATCTGATAAAAGGTCTAAAGACTATTATCTGATATATATATATATATATATATATATATATAAACTATAGCAATATCATACTTCATGGTGAAAGACCAAATGATCTTTCCCCTAAGGTCAGAAACAAGGCAAAACTTTGATCTTACCACTTCTATTCAAAATTGTAGTAGAGTCCACCCAGTGCAATAAAGTAAGAAAAAGAAATAAAGACATGGTATTGGAAAGGAAGTCATAAAACCATCTTTATTCATATACAGCATAATTGCCTATATAAGAGATGTCTAAATAAATGATGGAATTTACAAAAAAACACATAAATACTAAAAAGTGGGTCTAGCAAGATTGCAGATACAAGATCAATATAGAAAAATCAATTGTTTCTATACACTAGCATTAAATAATCAGAAATCAAAATTAAAAATCAGTAACATATACGGGGTGCCTGGGTGGCTTAGTCAGTTAAGCATCCGACTCTTGGTTTCAGTTCAGGTCATGATCTCGGGGCTGTGGGATCAAGCCCTATGTCTAGGCTCTGCACTCAGTGCAGAGTCTACTTCAGATTCTCTCTCCCTCTCTCTCTCCCTCTCACTCACTCTCTCAAATAAATAAATAAAATCTTTAAATAAATAAATAAATATCAGTAACCGTTACAACAGCAACAAAATTTTGAAATACTTAAAGATAAATCTCACAAAAGATGTGTGACATTTTATACACTAAAAATTAGGAAACATGAAACATGGCTGAGAAAAATAAGGAACAGCTAAGTAAATGCAGAAATAGACCATGTTCATGGGTCAGAAGACTCAATATTGTTAAGAGGTCAATTTTTCCCAAATTGATCTAAGGATTCAACACATTCCCAATCAAAATCTCCGCACGCATTTTTATAGAAATTGATGAAATGGTTATAAAATTCATACGGAAATTCTGTGGACCTAAAAATAACCAAAACAACTTTGAATAAGAAAAATTTGGGAAGTATTTGCTCCTCCTCAATATGCTAGAAGAGCTTGAGTAGATTGGTATAATTTCCCCTTATTTATTTATTTACTATTATTATTTTTAACAACCAAGGTAACATTATTTCATCTCAAAATTTGTTTTATAGCTCTTATAATTAAGACAATGTGGTATAGATACAATAGATTGGTAAAAAAGAGAGTCCAGAAATAAACCCCTACATATTTATATACCACTGATTTTTGACAAATGTAAAAAGGTAATTCAGTAAAGAACTGATAGACCCTTCAACAAATATTGTTGGAAAAATTGGATATCGTGTGCAAAAAAAAAAAAAACTAACTTTGATCCATACTTCACATCATACACAAAAATTGACTCAAAAGGACCACAGACCTAAATGTAAAAATTAAAGTTATAAAACTTCTAGAAGAAAACTTTTGCATCCTTAGCTTAGGTAGAGAGTTCTTAGATACAACTATTACATGATCCATAGAAGAACAAATTGATAAATGGACTCCAAAAAGTTTAAAACATCTGCTCTACAAAAGACTCTAAGAACCAGACTGGGATAAAATATTTTCAAATCATAGAGCTAATAGAGGACTTAGAGCCGGAATATGTAAAGATCTTTCAAAATTCAAGAAACAATTCAATTCAAAAATAGGGCAAAAGATTGGAACAGACATTTCACCAAGGAAAATACACAATGGCAAATAAGCACATAAAAATATGCTGAGCATCACTATTCACTGGGGAAATGAATATTAAATCACAAAAGGCTTAGATTTATTTTTAAAAAATTTCTAGAAAATGGAAACTAGTTTATAGTTACAGAAGGTAGATTAGCCTGTGGGAGGAGGTAGAGGGAAGTTTGGGAAAGAGAGATTACCAAAGGGCAAGTGAAACTTTAGGGAGAAATGGATACGTTCCTTATCTTGATTGTGATGATGGTTTCACAGATGGATATGTAGGTTAAAACTCAACAAAAGATACACCTTTAATATAAACAGTTTATTGTCTGCCAGTTGTTTTTAATATCTTTTTTTTAGCAAAGCTGTTTTTAAAATCTTTTTTTTTAAAGGATTAGAGGGACACCTGGGTGGTTCAGTCGGTTAAGCAGCCAACTCTTGATTTCAGCTCAGGTCTTGATCTCAGGGTCATGGGATCCAACCTGGCATCAGGCTCCATGTTGTGGGGGGAGGGGGGAGTCTGCTTGTACCTCGGCCCCTCCCCCACTCCTGCTCGCGAGCACGCTTTCTCTCTCTCAAATAAATAAATAAATAATCTAAAAAAAAAAAAAAAGGACTAGAATATATACTAGTCAGTATGGCTCCCCGGTGGCCTCTTTTAGAACTATAGGACATTTGAGTTGGTTTAGTCCCAGTGCCTCATTTTACAGAGTAAGCTGTGTGCAAAACAGAGGACAAAAGTCACTAAGCTTGGACTTCAATCAGACTCATTTCAGTTCAAATCCAGGCTCTGCTGTTTCCACCTTTCCAAACCCAAGTTTTCTCAACTCTCAACTGAGGCTAACAGAAGTTGTCTCTTATGGTCCCTGTGAGTATGAAACTTGATAATATATGTAAACCAATTAACCAACACATAGCATGTACCCTATAATCTGTAGCTATTATTAGGAACCTAAAGCCCAGGAAGATGAAGTGACTTATCCAAAGTCACACAGTTATGTCATAGCAAGAACCCTAAAGCCATCTCACTTGCCTCCTGTCACATGGCTGTTCCTCCATGAGCTGTGATCCTTCAACTGGTATTTTGCAACATCAAACATATTGCTCGAAAGCAAAAGTGACATCAAGAGGACCACCAGTAGAATATAACACCAAGTAAAAACCCAGCTGCAATGCCAAAGACTAATAGAGTTGATATCCAAAATTCTGCACAACCACTAAACCCATGCAACTGACACACATCATGTTAGGACCATTTATATGTGATACTAAATACAACCCAGCTTTCAGCTGGGATTTTTGGTGGGTAGAGGTCAGAAAGTGGGGCAGTAAAACTCAAGAACTTCTATGTCGCATCATGAATTCTTGATCTAAGTTTCAAGAAACTTAAAGGGGGGGGGGCGCCTGGGTGGCTCAGTTGGTTAAGCAACTGCCTTCGGCTCAGGTCACGATACTGGAGTCCCGGGATCGAGTCCCGCATCAGGCGCCCTGCTCAGTGGGAAGTCTGCTTCTCCCTCTGACCCTCCCCCTTCTCATGCTCTCTCTATCTCATCCTCTCTCTCAAATAAATAAATAAAATCTTTAAAAAAAAAAAAGAAACTTAAAGGGTTCATGAGTGATCTTTCAGGGCCCTATGGACCTCTTGAAGTAGTATGGAAAAAGTATATGCATACACACACACATATATATTCCTATACATACATACTTCATCTTTATAGCTTTTATAAAACTCTTAAAGGTAAGGGATCCTCTTAAAATATTAAGAATAGCTATTATAGGCAATAAGCTGATTTTACAGACAGAAATGTTACAAAAATTCATAACCATCATGAAGTCATATTGAGAGGCGCCTGGGTGGCTCAGTCAGTTGTGCATCTGCCTTCAGCTCAGGTCATGATCTCAGGTCCTGGGTTCGAGCCCCTCATTGAGCCCCTCATCGGGCTCCCTGCTCCATAGGGAGTCTGCTTCTCCTTCTCCCTCCACCTGCCACTCCCCCTGCTTGTACTCTCCCTTCCTGTGTCAAATCAATAAATAAAATCTTTAAAAAAAAAAAAGTCATATTGAAAGATAACTTGAAACAGTTAAGTTTGATCTGGTTCCTTTGATTAAATGTGAAATGAAATCGATAAGCAACACTAAAGCAACCTCTAGGGTTACAAGCAGAGGGAAGACCCCATCAAAGGCAGGGGCCACATAGACAATTGGTCTGACAGTTTGTGGTGGCTTGAACAGTAGACAGCTGGTTAAAACAAAATCCGTTAATTTTTTTACTATCCTAATTCCAATTAAATCTTAGTAAAATCCTTGTCTGAAATTGTTCAAAACAGCTTTCAATGATTCTGGAAAACAACGGTTATTCTCAATCTCAAGCATTTTTAGGCTGCTTTAAAAAATCGATGAGAGGGGTGCCTGCGTGGCTCAGTCAGTTGAGCTTCCCACTCTTGGTCTCAGCTTGATCTCGGGGTGGTGAGTTCCAGCCCCGGCTTGGCTCCATGCTCCTTTAAAAAAAAATTAGTTAAAAAAATCAATTAAAGAAATCCATGAGGTTTTTCTAAGTACCTACTTATCTAGCAATAGAGTAAATTCTTCATAGGATAAGAACACGAAAATACCCAGTAGAAAGGGGTCATGATTAAAGCTTATTCTCCTCAGAATGGATAGCAAAATCAAAGTTTAAAATGCTTCTACAGAAGGGGCTGGTGGAAGATTAATAATTAATGTATGGCAGCCATACAGAAATTTTGAAATGTAAATCTGATGAACAAAAAGTGGCAGATTATGACAAGCAGGAGCAACAAGGGAGAATGAGTGGAGGAGGGTCTTTTGCTGGGAAAGGAACAGAAAGCAGGACTGATGGGGCTGGTGGGTTTCCCTTTCTTTCCCCACAAACTTTCATCTGGAGGAAGACAGCGCAGAAAAGTTAGGAGAGAGTGAGGGGAGGGAAGACTCTTTAACCAAAACAAATGAGGTTCACTTGTAGCTTTCCCAAGCGTCTTTCTCTGAAGAGAAGAAAAAGAAGAAAGTTTAACACATCACTTTGATATGTGCTTTGCCCGCCAGTTCCCTGTACTTTCCCATTTTCTTCCCAGCCCCTTTGCTCCCGTTCTTACGGTTAGATTCTTTCTTTTTAAATCCATTTCAATTTTCCTCTAATATTTGTGTATAATTTTTCCTCCTTTTAACTAAGCTCCTTTTGAAATGCCTCCCTTTGTGTGTCTCCAGGCGGGGGGCAGGGTCTTTGCTCTCCTCTTTGGCCCGGTTTACGGGGGCTTGGGGCTTCACCGGGAGCTCTCAGGAGAATTGTGCAAATTGCACCCGGGCTTCCGTTGGAAGAGCCACTCATCCCAGCGACCCCGTGCTGTGCCCGAGTGCATCAAGGCCATGTCAACCCCTTGATGCTGCCACACGCTGTGATCTTCCTTTGCACTGTGTCATATGTCACGATGGGTTTTCCCACAATGCATTCTTTAGTTCAGTGTCAGGGAAAAAGAACAAATAATGTGCTCCTGTGGCAGCCAAACATGCTACCTGCAAGGTTGGGGAGCAGAACACATT
Source organism: Eumetopias jubatus (assembly GCF_037043125.1). NCBI lineage: Eukaryota > Metazoa > Chordata > Mammalia > Carnivora > Otariidae > Eumetopias > Eumetopias jubatus. The sequence continues at coordinate 61,400,027 of NW_028274812.1, read as the reverse complement.
TTCCTCCTCTGGGGTGAATTCCCTCGGCTGAAGCTGTCTCTTCCTTGCCATTATTTTCCCTCTGCACACCCCTCCCCTACTCTGACTTCAGCGGCTCTGCAAAGTGCCTTCTGCAGGTTAAAGCACTCATCTGGCAGGAAAACTTGGAGTTGCAGACAATCTTTGGGAGTTTCATTGATCAGTCTGTTTATGCTAAATATATTTACACAAGAAATACGATATATGGTGTTCCATATTGTCTCTGTAGAGCTTAGTCATGAGTCTGTGTGAAAATTGGCAGAGGGCAGAAGTTTCCCTCAGGAAAAGGCCACTGAGAAATCATCTCTAAACTCATGAAAATGTCTATTTTTAATTACCAGTTCATTATCACTGTACCTTTTTTAAAAATTACCGTGAAGAATTCCTCTTTTGCTATGTAAAATAGCCAAACACAAATTTGGCTGCCCTTAATCTGTCTTTCTGAGAAAGGAAAGAAGCCTTTTCCCTGATGATTGCATTTATTATCTGACTACATACAATCTCTCTTACACACGCCACATGCTGTAGCATGTATGGTGTTTGGAGGTGTTCATGCAAACTTCCTATACCCACCTGCCTCGTAGACAGAAGGAAAGAGACAAACAACATGTTAATCCTTAGGGCATCTGAGAGGATCAATGAAATATATCAGACTTCCTCTCGGGAGTGTCCACAGCTTACAATTAAGTGAAGAAAGAAAGAAAGAAAGAAAAGAAAGAAAGAAAGAAAGAAAGAAAGAAAGAAAGAAAGAAAGAAAGAAAGAAAGAAAGAAGGAAGGAAGGAAGGAAGGAAGGAAGGAAGGAAGGAAGGAAGGAAGGAAGGAAGGAAGGAAGGAAGGAAGGAAGAAAGAAAGAAAAAGAAAAGAACAGATCATGGGGCTAAGAGGCAGCTCTTCCACACCCCTGCTTTACGGGGGATTTGTTAGAAATGCGGGCTCTCAGACTCCTCCCCACACCTACCAATTCAGAATCTGCATTTTGACAAGATCTCCAGATGGTTTGCTTACACATGAAAGATTGAGAAGCTCTGCACTGCACTGTGCTGTGGTACATATTTCCGAAAAGATGTAGCTAGAGCCAACTGCATCTAGAACTTTTGCCCTGAGAGCAAACCACCTTGCCTGCTGGAGGTACAAAGCACCCTCATAAACTACAAATGGTATTCTTCATGTCAACAGAGGAAGAGAAGGCTAAATAAAAACACTTACTAGGTGCAAATATCTCTTTTCTATTTATGGAGAAATGCGTATGAAGTATCTATAATTTTATATATATTAATGCACATGAAAATGGCTTAGCAACAAAAAAGCGACAGATCCTGGGCTGCTATAACACTAAACAGAGGATGGAGAAACCTGATAAAGGGTAAAACAAAACAATTCAAATTTGCAGGTTGTGCTGACTGTATTATTCTAAAGGAGTTTGCAATATGATATTCTACATTGAATCATTTAGATACTTACAATGTACATAAATTGAAAATTGTTATTTTTTCTTCTGAAATGACCTGCTGAATATGTGTGAGTCCAGCTCTATAAAGCTTACTTGCTTTCTCTCTCTCTCACTCTCTCTCTCTCCCCCTTATCACTCTTGATATCAAACCATGAATGGCTGATGCTTAGTATGTCCTTTCACTTCACCGAAAGTATTCTTTAAACTCCTTGGTAAAATGCAGCCTCCCTACAGCTCAGTTCCACCTCTGCCCTTATATAAATACACTTACTTCACCAATTCTACTCTAATTTGTAACAAGGTGAATTATTAGGCAGTGTTTATTATTCATGCTTGTTTATTGGTACTTTTTTTTTTACCATATGTTTCTCAACATAAAAATCTTATTTCACTAATGAAAAAGCTAAGTTCAAAAAATTCTTTAGAAGTGTTACATATAAACAACCAGGAAAGAGTGTCCCCAACCCATATCAAGATAGGCCTTGTTTTCCTCCTCTTGAAATGCCACTCATAACAAACACTGGGTGAAATCTACTGATTAGGTTAATTTCTTATCATTTCACCTTACCCAGTTTCTTTCTTTCTCTCATTACCAAATACACATTTTTTTTTATTTTTTTTAATTACTAGACTTTGTCTGGGGAGCAGTTTCAGGTTAAGAGAAAAATTGAAGGACAGACTTATATATCCCCTCAAGCCCCTCCCACTGAGTTTTCCCTGTCATTAACATCTTGCATCCGTGTTGGACCATTACTGGTTGCAATGGTGACACATAATTAACTAAATTCCATAGTGTAAAGTTCACTCTTCGTGTTGTACATTCTATGGGTCCAAATATCCATTTTTTTCATTGCATCGCTGCTGTAATGATTTTTGGATTGTCTTTCCACCTAATTAAGAGAAATACCCATACAAAAAAGGGGCATGTTCCAATTGATCACCACATTACCAGAGCTAAGGAACAGCTGTGGTTTCTTCTGTTTTTATGTTCTTCTCAACTCTATAGATCAGCCTTTTCTCATCAAGTCATCCATTCAACCAATATTTATTGAGCATCTGTTGCTTTCAGAGGACCTTGGTAGGTACTGCTGGACTCAGGGATATATCTGACATGGACACCCTCTCTGGAACCTGGGCTCAATTAGGAGGAATAAAGCATGTTTAAAATAGTAAGACAAGGAGTGAAGAGAGCTCAGGAGAAAAGTCATGGCAAGTTGAGTGGGTAGAGAAGGATGGGCTCTGAGGGGACAGCAGCGTTTGAGAGCCTGGAAGCACCAGCAAAATTTGAAGATACACCAGTCAGGCATGGGGACTGGCTGGGAGAATCCCTCTAGTGAAAATACTGAAGATAGAGAAATGTGGATCTTGTAAGAAAGCTGGTTGACCACAAGATGAGTGAAGAGTAGGGATAGGCAACAAAGCTGGGACTGGATTATCCATTTCTGTGGTGAACACTCCTGGAACATTTAGAGATGTGCTTCTCAAAGTGAGGTAACAAGACACCCCAAGGCTGTTAGTAGAGCCAAATTTCTCTTAGTGTGCTACTTGGGTCACCAAAACAGAACCAGTCTCCTGAGGTCCTTATTTCCAGGCCTACCATACACTCACCTAATCAGGATCTGGGAGCAGGAGGTGAATGTAGAGACCAGGAATTCACATTTTTAACAAACACTCCAGGTGATCCTTACTTACACTATACTGTGAGAACCACTGATAATTTTCCTGAGACCGTTAGGAAATGTACAAGGACAAAATAGTATTTTATAATCCTTTTTAATTTAATTCAAAATCCACACAAGCTTTTAAAAATAAAGACCTCAAGAAATGTAACTGTGAGTAGATACACATTCACTCTCCTCTCTCATTAAAATTATTTGGATGGAGGTGCGCCTGGCTGACTCAAGTTAGTTAAGCGTCCAACCCTTGATTTCAGCTCTGGTCACGATCTCAGGGTGTGATCTTGGGTGTGGAGCCTGCTTAAGATTCTCTCTCTCCTCTTCTGCCCCCCTCCCCCTCCCCACCCCTGGCCCCGCTCTCGCTCTCGCTCTCTAAAAAAAATTTTGGTTGGAAACATATGAGTAGCACTGTATCAAAAGCAGACAGAAGACTCTAGTATGCTGCTAATGTGTGGAAATATACACAGATTCTTTGGCATAAACTCTGCTTTGTGCATCTGTATAAATATCATCTTTCTCTGCAATGATCAGCTTTTGCCTCCTCCACACCTCCCCTGGTTTGATGGCAGACCATAATAATGTCACTTGGCTATTCTTGAAAAACAGCTACTAAATGTTGATGATACTTACTGCAGCAATGTTTATGTGAGAATCCTAAAATACTTAGGAAAATGTTTTGAGGGTGCAAAGGCTAGTATAACCGTAAATTCTGAGTAATACCGCAGTTGGGCAGGGACATAAAGTTCCATCACCTCTGATCTTCTGGACCGTTTTGTTCATTGTTTTGTACACTCATGCAACCCTTCTTAGTCAAACTGGACATGGAGCTCTTCCTAGCCAATTAGTTATCAAACTGAGGAATTGAAGAATATCATTTCCCAAGTTTCATTTGCTTCTTGGGTAATTCTTCTCTACGATGAGGAAATCAATTCAATGGCCAGTCTCGGATTTCTTTTTAACTCAGATTCTTGAAGATTAAACTTCAGACTTTTCTGTCCAAACAGAAGTGAGAACAGAAGGAAAATCAGAGTCTTCAAAACCATGTCCATCGCAGGATGTGCTTGAACAAAATGGCTGTTGATTACAAAAATAGAAAACCCTCCCTTTGAAAGAAATATACTAAACAATGCAGATACAAAGATGTATGCAATTTATTACCAGAAAGACTGAGGAATTGTAGAGGGAAAAGCAGCCAGTGCTTGATTTAACAATTTAACACCAAATTACCAGCTATCCACAAGGACGAATGGTTATCTCCTACCCCCCCACCACCACTTCTCACCTCCCACCCACTCTGCTTTGGAACTTATTCCTCTGAATGGAGATGCAAAGCAGAAGATGGCAAAGGGAATTTTGCCTTTGTTCATTCTTCAAATGTTCATAAAAAGATAAACAATTATCCTTCAAGTGTGTTATGTTGCTGTTTTGTGTTTTCCACAAGTTGCTGCTATAGTGGGTAAGACCATGTCATTCTCACATTAGTAACATGGCCCCCTCCCCATCTTTAGGACATATCTGGAGCTCCTCTGAGGGCCACCTCATTAGTTATTTGGCCTCCACCCTTTATTCAATTGAAATAATTTTTTAATATCACATCAGATTTTCCTTAACAGAATCTCTTGGGGCACCTGGGTGGCTCAGTCAGTTAAGTGTCTGCCTTCAGCTCAGGTCATGGTTCCAGGGTCCTGAGATCGAGTCCCACGTCGGGCTCCCTGCTCAGCGGGGAGCCTGCTTCTCCCTCTCCCTCTGCTGCTCCCCCTGCTGTTCTTTCCCTCTCTGTGTCAAATAAATAAATAAAATCTTAAAACAAACAGACAAACAAACAAAAAACAGAATCTCTCATCTTACCTAAGTTGCTACTCTTTGGAGTCTTTGGTCAGAGAATCGTACCTACATTATCTCTGAGCTTTAAGAAATTTACCTTCCCAAAGTCTAAATTTTATCTGATGATGTCCAGTTTTCCAGCCCTTTGTCATATTAAATTTCTAGGATGAACAGCAATTTCTCCTACAATTCCATTAATTTTCACCTTCTTGACTACTCTTCTTTATTACTCCAAATAACAGGCCTAGATGACTCCTCCTAAACCCACCCACCTCAACCCCCCGCAAAAGGTGTCTCCAAACACAGACACACACACACACACAAACACACACACATTTCTCAGGATATCCCTAGACTACCCCAAAACAAATTTTCTTGAGTAGGGCCAAATATTTGGGATCATAGTCAAGAAAAGAAAAGGTCACTCAGGTTCTCAATAGTTATAACCTCACAAATAGAACCCAATTTTTGCAAGCCCACTAAAGAATGCACCAGGTTACATGCTATGCTTTGCTGGAGTGAAACTTCCAACAGAGTGCCAAATACGTGAAGTCCTTCACGTCGGCCTTACCTTAACTCCACCATTGTTGTTCCCTGAACCGTGATAGTTTATTCCACAATGTCTACCTGCTCAGGAGGCCTTCAGTTTAATAAGAAAAACATCTATTTTTTCCTTTGCAAAATAATCTGTGTATATATATATATATATATATACACACACACTTACATATAATATATAATATATAATAGTTATTACATATTTTATATAATGTGTGTATTGCATATATATGCATTATTATATATGTGTGTGTATATATTGCATATATATGTGCCCACAAACATATATATGCATATATGATTACATGATATGTATATATATATGATATACATGATTTTTGAAAATGTAACTTTACATTTTCAGAAATATTTCTGTTTCATATAAGCCTTTATTAACGACAAAGACTATTCAGGAGCTCTTTTTAGCTTCTTTGCGTCTTTCCCTGGTCAATCCAAATTTAACACTCATATTTAATAGTAATTCCACGTGAGAGCAAGAAAATGCCTCTCTACCCACCCTTGAGTGTAGAGCAGTAAAAGATACAAAGTTATGATAGTATTCTGGTCTTGAGAGACTCAGAATGCCTATTTACTTCTCTTTTGTGGAAGTGCACTTGAAAAGGAAAACGTGAAGCCCTACCCCAGTGTGAGATTAAAAGCAGAGGGAGGTTTTCCTCATAACTACAAATGATCTACCCCGAGAGAACAAGTAATGATGAGGTTTTGAAAATGATAAGATTGTAGCAATCCGGAGCACTGCAAGAAATTGGCAAATTGTAAAACGAGCAGAAGGAGTCACAGTGAAACTCTAATTTTGCGGGCTCTCCAGCCTCAGCAGAAAGAGGAGAAGCGGCAGCAGGGATGCTCTTCCTCCTTCCAGGGTGGCCAGACCTTCCAGACCATAGGATGCGAGAGGTCGGCTGCGTGGTCTTGGTCGCAGCGTGTTAAAGGGTGATGGCCGCAGAGCACAGGGCGGGGGAGAGGTCTGTAAACTCGTTTCTGTCATTGCTTTAGGGACACAAAATCCTGTTGGCTTTATCGAATGTGGTAACTGTCAGCATGTTATGAACATTAACAGGGTCTGCCAAAGTGACCTCCGCCGTCGACTAGATGGCTCCCTGGGGAACAAGGTTACGCCGTGAATCAGGCAAGGTGATGCTTGTTTACAGAGTGGAACTTCAAACTGGGGTAAGACTCCGGAGGGATCTGGAAGCTAATAATCATCTGTTGGTAAAACCCCTTCACACCTCTGGACCAAAATTCTGTCCCGGCTTAATATTCCTTATCTTTTAAAAAAATGAAACTAAGTGCAAACAAAGCCCTAGCGATGAAACCAGGAAGTACTCAAATGTCATAGGTACTTTGTAGATCCATTTAGACCCACCCCTCCCCCAAATTTTGAAAAGTATTTGGTATTTCTCGGTCATAGTCGTGAAAGAATTGGACCATTAAAGATTCTAAAAAAACCGTGACCTTCTTGTTCAGATCAAATCGACCTCCCACCAGTGAGCTGGTTGGGCAGGTCATCCTTCCCCACCCCGCCACAGGTGCTGAGTCGCAGCCCCAAAGACCCACACCCCACTTTTCCATATTGTACCTTCCTGACCCCTAATGTAGTCTCTTCACTGTGTTTGCAGAGTTGGCACTTCTGCTTCTCCTTCACACCCCAGCCCTGTCCCTACCTGGTCCCCAAGTCCTGTAAGACAGCCCCAGCCTCTTGCCGTAAAGCCTGCTGCACCTGATAACTACAGCAATCACCACTTCTAGAAAACTACCTTTTCCCCTTATTCACTGCAATCTAACAGCTATTTTTGTAAAGTCTTCCTTGCTAGTTCTTTTTTTTTCCCAAATGTCAATATTGCTTACTATTCCCTCTATTTTTGGTTCTTAAAGTAAAGATGTAAGCAATTAGCTCAACACCCTCAATGTGGTAAAATGTAAAATGAGCTTTATACAAAATTTCATGTCTTAATTTGGTTATTTTCTCTTGATAGCACAGACTTTATTAAAGGTCCCCTCTTCAATTCATGGATTCATTCAATCATTGATTCATTCATTCAACAAACATTTATCCCTCCCATTTTCTCAATGTTTGCATTATAAAATACCTTGTCTAAGAGAGTTTTGCTGTGATCAGGGAATCGTAAACTGATGCTTTTTATTCTTCTGATTATTTCAATGCAAACATTTCCAACCTGCTTTTTATTTCCATTGATTTTCACACAGATTTACACTTTCTCATCCTAAATAATGGATTTTTCTTTTCCTGTATGCCTATGTTTAAATATTTCCTTTATTTGTTACATGTACCTTTTCTTTGCAAAATAATTATAGCTACAGTGTATAATTATGGTTTAATCATTGCATCCATTCTGTTCAATGATCCCTTTACTAAGTGGAATTACATGTCGAGTTAACACCCTTATCAAGTGCTAGTTTTCAAAGAATAAGCTATGCAGTCTTGCTGAGTTTCTCCCAGCACTTGCCTTTTCCAGAACAAAGCATTCTTCCAGAGTGAATGGTTTACAAAAATCTGATAGCAATTCAGTCGGATAGAAAAAAAATGAAAACTCTATATTTTAGCTGTGTTGCAGGCAAGAAAGAACTATGAAACTGAATCTATCATCCTCAAATTTTAGAAATCGACTGACTTTAAAGATACATTAAATGGTTCACCTTTTAAGATTCAACTTTTTAAGATGTATTTGAAATGAGTTTTTGAAATGCCAAAAACTCTTGCTCTTCCAATGACCCCTGTTTTCTTTTTAAATATTTTGCTCTGAAGAAACTTCATTGGAAAAAAATAAAATTGGCATATAATCCCTACTTTTCCTTTGTTTTTTATTTTATCACCTCAAATCATTTTTTAAAAATAGAATGTAAGCCAATCAATAAATAAAATAATATTTTTATTAGTAATATTTAAGTTCCTATATGCTGGATACTCTGCTAAATTCTTCACATGGATCAGCCTCTTTGATCCATATTCAAAATAATGTTGTTCCTATTATTATCTTCATTTTACAGATAAGCTAACAGGTCTTTAAAAGGTTAAGTGACTTCCCAAAGTCACACAAGTACTGTGATTATAACATCAATAAGTGACCTCATTCGAATCCACATGCTGATGAGGTCTGTGAACTTTTGGGTTATATGAGTTAAACAGCACTTCCCAAGGTCATCATGGAAAAATCAAAATCTATTACCTTAAAATCACTGAGAAATGGGAACCTCACACTGTGTGCATTCTTCAGTATCCACCATAGTGGGTAGAGTGCCCGGGAAGACTTTTCTGGAATCACAACATGTACATCAGAGTTTATATCACTCTTGGTCTCTATGTTCAGTTCATTGACACCATCTAGCTGTTGTATTAATATTTTTTATTATAACCAAGGAGTTTCCTAACAATTAGACTACAGGTAAGAAAGACCAACCACAATTTACAAGCTTCAACCAACACCCTTTTGATGTGCTGTGTCATAAATGAACCACAAAACTGTCATATGCAGTTGACCCTTGAACAAGGGGGATTAGGGGCACTGACTCCCACCCCACACAGTCAAAAATTTGAGTATAACTTGGACTTTCCCAAAAATTAACTACTAAGCCTACCATTGACCAGAAGACTTACCAATAACATAGTCAGTTAACGCATATTTTGTATATGTATTATATACTACATTCTTACAATAAAGCTAGAAAAAAGAAAATCATAAGGAAGAGAAAATACATTTACAGTATGTATCATATTCATAGAAAAAATCTGCATATAAATGGATCTGTGCAATTCAAACCCCTGTTGTTCAATGGTCAGCTATATGAGTGTGTGTGAGTATAATACAGATCATATTACATTATATATATATAAAGGCTAGAATAATTTATTAGTTTGCGTGTCTTCAAAGAACATGAGAGATTTATTGTGTGCCTTTTAGTACAATCTCTTTTATTCAACATGTTCTAAATGTGAAATATTTTTGAGTAGTTCCATATTTTGCTTAGGAAGTCACCATACATGTCACAGAAATTATTTCTGCTCAAAGAATTCAAAAGCAATAAACATCAAGTCTCAATAAGACTCAATTTAAGGATTTTGCCATGTCTCAGGCTTATAATATAGATTAATAGCATCATTTCTTCAATGAACCGCAATTATGTCAATTAATGGAAATTTCCAGGTAACAAGATGCTGAGAATAGACATTTTAATATTCACACACACACACACACACACACACACACACACACACACACCACTCACAAATAAAATGGAGGTAGTTAAAGCTCCATTTCTTCAGCAAACTCTCAGTAAAATAACTCGCATTATTTGTAGTCTGGTTGCCCATAAAATTTTCAACAGTTGAATAAATACCTGGGTTTTGCCCTGTCTTTGTTTCCATTTACTTGGATACCTGTGAGCCCCTTTCCACTGCCCCCAGGTAGACCACCCAGAGCCCAGTGCCTGGTAGTGTTTGTAAGAGTTGAGTGCTTACTTTGCTGCATGCTGCATCTAAAAGCACCCTTATGTGTCAGGCTCCAAACGCGTGACACAAAAAGAAGTAAACACTGGTTTTATATGGAACCCTACATATACAAATGATCCCAAAGAGCTTTAAAAACAATGAATTCGACACTGGGATGGTGTAAACAAACGTGGCAGCCATTGAGTGCTCAGCTATAACTCACACAGACACCTCCTTGAAATGTCACAAAGTATACAGTAGATCGTCCCCAGTGGGCCCTCCCACCACAGTGTCTGCATATGCAGCTTGCTGTCAGTCACAGAACTCCACTCACACTTAATGTAAAGAAAGAGAAAATTCCTCATTTAAAGCATTGATACAGTAACTAGCATGGGAACTTCCCGCGGGGTGAGATGATGACTCAAGTGAAATCAGTGTACTTGGTGCAATTTACTAGCCCCACTGATTGCCGCTGGGTCGGCTTTCTATAGGACTCGTTACAACCGCTTGACCTACTGTCCCCAGCCCCTCCCGACACACAAACACCCCTCAATATCAGTTTCGAACAACCAGAGTGCTTTAGTACTTAGCTCACACTCAGCATTTGCCCTGCCCTCATTTTCTTATCATTCATTTCATTTCATGAACTGTGCGTGTCTTCCTCATCAAGTTAATAGTAAGAAATCCTGTCTTGTTGCTTTCATAGCCGCCACTTTCCACCGCCGCCCTGGGATTCCAGCACCTACCCAAGCTGTGCGGGGCTAGGTGCACCCCGGTAACAGGCTCTCCTAAGAGCTGACTAAATAAATCCAGCAAACATATTCCAAGACATAGGCATCAAAAGGAAGAATGTTACATTTTGCATCTTTGGTTCTGTTAGAACCTGTATCTAGATCATTACAAGAATGAGTTTTCTTTTCTTTTTTTAATGTTAGTGCAAAGAAACGAGCCTTTCCAACAACCCATGTACTCGGTAATATCCAGATACTCCTTATCAAAATTTCTGTCAAGTTCTTTCGGGTGCGCAACAAGCTGGCTCTGCTGGAATGGCCTGAAAAGCAGAACTTGCCATCATTGGTTGTTGCCCTGGGACGTTCTTCCAAGGCATCCCTTAAGAGCAAGTCATACGTTGTCCTCTTGGAACGAGGGGCCAGTACTGACAAGATTCTCGATGTCCATACCTGCTTGATAGTGGCCAGAAAGGAAAGGAGAAGAACATGCTTTCTTCTCCCCTTGGCTTTTTCAGAAATGCTTTCTGTGAGCTGGGGTCGTGGGTCACCTTGACACCTGACACACAGCATTTTTAAGGTCAGGAATAGGTAGGGGTGCAGGGCAGCCGGATACAATGACTGTCCAGCCCCACCTCTCCCTCCCCTCTGCACCTTGCTCTTCTCTGCAGGGGAGGCTCTCCAAGCGATCAGTCTGGGGCCACAGTGACCCTGTAAGTGCAAGAGCCTCTTCCCCTCTTCCAGCAAGCTTCATCTGGGGTGCTGCACACTGCTCACCCAACCCCTCTGGCCCCTACTTCCAGTTCTTTCAAAGCTCCAGAAGGTCAGACCTTAATTCATTTTCTCTTTTCCCCACACTGTGACCATCCGCTTCCCTCCCCCGGACCCGTTCCTCTACCCTCTCATTTTTGTTCATGGGTCAGAGACCCGTGGCAATCAGGGAACTCATGCATGGGCCTAAATCAAACCATGTTCTCTTCATTAAAGGGAACATATTTTGTCTTCTCAAAGAACCTTACATCATCAGAGGGAACTCTAAATGCTAAACTACAGTACCATCTCTGGAGCCACCCCGCCCAAGTTCTAATACTGTGTATTCTATAGGTTGTGTGACCTTGGGCAAGTCAACATTGACTGTGCATAGATAATAAAAATACTGTAAGCATAGATAATAAAAATACTTGCCTTATATTTTTTTTTATTTGGATTAATGATATAAGTAAAGTCTATGTGGTCCGTCGAAGCACTACCACCACATTGGTTGTTTCTGCTATTACCAGCACTGGATTAGACAATGCTGGCAACTGCAACAAGCCAACACTGAAACCTGCGTGTTTAACAAAACAGAAATTCCTTTCTTAGCTTCACAAAGTCCAGTTGTGGTGACTCAACAGCACAGGCACCCTCCATCTTGCGTCCGTGCCATCCCCTGGCCATCTGTTGGACCTTCTCCGGCCAGCAGATCAGCAAAGAAAGAGGGCAGGGTGCAAGGAGGGTTGTGAGGGCAGTGCTGAAGGACCTGGCCTGGAAAGGACGTGCCCTACCCCCTGTACATCCCATTGGCTAGCACTCAAGTCACATGGCCTCATGGAATGGAGGGGGAGCTGTAGTCTGGTTGTGTGCCCAGGAGGAAGAAATCTTCGGTGATCCTATGTGAGTTTAGTTTCTCCCACAACCACCTCATGTCCCTCAAGGGAAATTGTTCCTGAACAAACCTCAGGGCTAACTTAAGACTGAAGTAATTTAGACACTAATTAACTCACTTTGAGTTATCAACTGTTGATATTATCTCCTATCAGCCATAAGCTGTCCTCCCTCTCATTTCCTTATCCGTATCACCATGAAGCAATGAAGTCTTCTAGCTGGATGATTTCGGGGTCAGGGAGCAGGGAGGGAGAGAGAGCCTTAGACTTCCAGGTTGAGTGTTTCTGTCATAGGGAACTGTACAAAAATAGGAGGCACTAAACCAAGTCTGGCCTGGCCCTCTGAGGCTGAGTTGTAGCTGCATACAGTACTGGGAAATGGCCCCAGGACTCCACATAATTACTGCATCTCCCAAATCCCAGCCCGGCCCCTCACTGAGGATTCCTGCCGCTCACTCTTCAGCTCTACATTGGATTGTCAAGTGGAATTTAAGCAGCGTCTGTTTTGCAGGGCCAGGAACAGAACCATCTCTCCGTGGTCAAGGAGCCCCTTACCGTGTCTCCCTCCGGGTCTGGATCTCCTAATTACCTCCTAAGGACCTCCTTCCTATCTAGAGATTAAAAAAAATATATATCCCTACTTGTTGAAGGTTACTGGTTTTATGCTCAAAAATTGAAGGATTCAGTTCCCATATTCCTACCACCCAAAGTCAGTTGTGACTTTTGTGTTGTAAGAATTCGTCTTCTCCAGATCCTAACCCTGGCCTTGGTCCAATGGTTGCTTTTGGTGGGATTTTTCTGAGGCCTAGAATCCTCTCAAAGGATTCAGGACCCAAAAGGCTTGGTGCTGATATTATATGGATTATTGGATTAGTTCACCCTTCTTGCCACTGCTTCCTTCAGGCAATATAAGAGTGTTTAAGAGCACAATTCTGAAGCCAGACTGCATAGGTCCCAAATGTTGTCTCGGTCAATTCCTCTGACAAGTCTATGTGACCTTAGCCAATCGCTGGTCTTCATACGCCTCAGTTTCCTCTCATATTATGGGAATAACAATAATATCTGCCTCATGGACTGTGGAAGCATTAAACATGAATACATACGGAGCACATAGAGTGGGGTTTGGTACATAGTATTTGCCATCAAAATTATAAGGTAGGGTACCCCATTTGTTCACTGTGTAATAGACGTAGTTGCCCTAGAACAGAAATTGCCAACCTCTGAGCTATAAATGGATATACTGAAAATATAGACTCTCAGTCCTCAGAGAGGCTGGGCAAGGCCTTCAGTCACCTCCTGCCACGAGCAGCCTCAGGAACTTCTCCCCAAAGTCATATACAAATATTATCATTATTCTATGTGCCACAGTGTGACAAAGCAGGAAAGTACTCCCTCAAAATTTCCTATAGAGACTATGATCAAAAAAAAAAAAGGAAGAGAAAGAAAGAAATCTTGTTCCACTAAAGTTGAAACAGCAAGAGAGGATGGACTCAACCAATTTTCCACCACATTAAGGCCATTAACTTCTGACCCAGGTTTCTGAGAAATCTTTCACAGGGCAGAGGATCATACTAGAAGACAGAACAGAGGATGCCAGAATTTCTTAAGCACTGACCTGAACATTTTCAACAGTGGTTCCTGAACTGGGAATTATGGACAGTTTCTGACAAAGGGATACTCGCTGCGGGGACACTTTTCCATTCTCAGGATGACAGAACTCACCCCGAGCCTGGCTGGGATCCCCATAGGAACACTCAACACACACCGCTACGCTTGGAGGTCTGATCCTCCCAGTCTTTGAGTCTGTGGGCTCCCTGGCACCCGTGTGCTCACAGTGAAAGCTGTATCCTCCAAATCCCCAGCCCTGTCTGATTCTTCAAGTCATTCGTGGAGGAGACAAATTCAGGCAGTGGCTCCCTAACTACCCACATGTCAAATATTTTTTTAAGTATGTGCGCAAATTGTATCCATAGCTGTGGACTTGAAGACAGTAATGTTAAGACTTGTATAACAGATGGAAGAATTTTACCAGACAGAATCACTGGAGCACTGGTTCAAAGCCAAACTCTGACTTCCTTCAGGTCTCCTTAAATGAGCCCTCCGTCAAGTTATCCCACCACCAAACAGGTAATTAATGTAGTACTTCCTGCCTCAGGCTCACTATATGCAAAAACATCTTTTGCTGAGGAGCGCCTGGGTGGCTCAGTTGGTTAAGCGACTGCCTTCGGCTCAGGTCATGATCCTGGAGCCCCAGAGGGACTTCTCCCTCTGACCCTTCCCACTCTCATGTGCTCTCGCTCTCTCTCTCTCTGTCTCTCTCAAATAAATAAATAAAATCTTTAAAAAAAACATCTTTTGCTGAAAACAACAGTCATAATGCTTTGTTTTGCACAACACTTCACAATTTAAATAATGCTTTCACGAGCTTTGATCATAGAAAAAAACCAGAAATCTGGAGAACTATTTCCATTGTAAGGCCCCTCCCAATGCTAGTTTTTCCTGGTCATTTGGGAGGGGGTGATGTTGAGATTCTTGCTGGAATCCAAACACCAAAAAAGAGTTTTCTTTTATAAATGATTACGTGTGTGTGTGTGCGCGCGCACACGTATATAATAACTGATCACTATAATTACAGAGAGCTATCATTTCCTGAGCTCTTACTAAGTGGCAAGAAAATGCCTCTAATAGTTTTGCTCTCTTCCTCACTAAGGTATAAACCAAGTGTCCTTTAAAGGACGAAGGGATTCACATTTTCTTGATCAAGCAGCTTGAAACTTCCTTGAAATGCCTTGTTAATCCCTGAATCCCTGATGACACGTAGTAGGTTTGAATAAGCTTTTGATAAACTAATTTTTTAAATTAGTATAATAATCTTCTCTGAGCTCTTCAAAACTTGATGTCCCAATCAAATATGTATCAATATTTCCCACTTAGAGTCACTGAGATTTACAATCAAAGCAATATGCTTTCAAATAAACCGGGGAGTTAGTTCACACACCATTCAAACCATTTCTTCTCTATTACATTAATTTTCAATGTGATACCAATAACTTATGTAGTTCATTAGTTCAAAGATTTTAATATGTATAAAATATGCATTTTAAAATTTGAGTTGTCCATCAATTTTTATACAGTGCATGCTTGTTGTGATGAATGATTTACTCAAAGCTGCTGTAGTTAATGCACCTGATCAGAAAAGTGAATGTACTTCACCAGTTTATCATCCGGTACTTTTATATTAGAATTTTTAATCAGCTCCACCTTAAAAATTTATCTAATACCTTTGTTTTCAACCTTTGTAGTTCCAGAGAAATGTGTTTAAAATAATCATTTTAATAACTTAATGGGTTTGATATTTTATGTCTGAATGAAATTTAGTTACCAATTTCATACAAGTACACTTAATGGGTAAATCAGGGAGATTTAATTTATCTGTTTTAATCTCTCTTTTGGTGTTTTGATTCTGGTTTTTCTTTGACTTTTATGTCATTTTTTTACATTCTTGTTTGTACAAAGCCATGCTAACATTTAAGAATGTATACACTATGTTATTTGCATGAAAATCATGTTACCACCAGATAATGATTGAAGCCAAAATTAATTTCACCAATATTTGCAATGGAGTATTTACCATCATTTGCAGGGTTTTGTACTTTCAATAAAAATATGAATACTGCCATTTTTGTAGGTCAAAACAATCTAATGTAGAATTTCATATGGCTCTATCTAATACAAATACACATTCTAGCCTTAAACTGCAGCTGCTAATTTGTTTAAATTCTGGGAGGATGCATAGTACAGCACAAAGAATATGAACAAGGAAGTTAGTCAACCTTGTTTTGAATCTCGATTCTTCATACATACTAACTCTGTGACCTTGTAAATCTTCTTAACTTCTCTGAGCCCTGAATTTCCTCACGTATCAAATAGTAATTACCACCTGGAAGGTTATCATGAGAATTAAATAAAAAACACATACAAAGCACCAAGCACAGTGCCTAAAAGAAAATATTCACAGAGTATTTTGTTTTTCCTCTTTCTTCTTTTTAAAAAAAATGGAAATCAAATTGGCTCTAAAAACTGTAGTGCAAAGGGCAAATGACAAATTGATCAAATAAGTGTCTCTAATTTGTTGTATGAATCAGGTGTGTGTGCGTGTGTGTATGCATGCGTGTGCACGTGCGTGCATGCCCACTGAGATGAGCTACATGTGACACTAATTTAATTTGGCTTTCTGGCAAGAGTTGATCTTATGAAATGCCTCCCACTTATTTTTATCTCAAATGTAAATTCAGGAAATTTTTCATTTTCTTGTTATGAAAAGACTGTTTTATGAATTAGTAATCATTTAGCAAATTCATTAGATTATGAGGTTAAATATATAAAATATATTAGGTACTTGCATTTAACTATATGACACCGGGGATGTTATCTTTTCAGGTGATCCTGATTGCTCACATTGAGAAACGAATGGGCAGCAAGTTTCACTCCTTTCTCAAATGGAATTTTCCTGTTTTTTACACATCCACTAAGAATTTGTAACAGGTCTACTTTTCCAAAATTGCTTTCAAAGAAGATACAATGAAAAGAGCAGCAATTTTTAACATACCAGCGTTCACAGGGCCAAATGTTTTGTTTGTAGCTTTGTATTCTTTGTTTAAAAAAAAAGAAAAATCTGTCCAGTTTCATTTCTGAGTTTTACTGAAACCTAACCAAGTTTTTGGTGTAGGGTCCAGCGCTTTATACAGTCCCTGTTTTGTTCTTTGATCTCCTGCTTTAGTCCTCCAGAGTCAAAGTAGAGGTCGAAATAAACCCTCCTCAATTCCTGACTTTAAAGGATGAGAAGATAGAGGCAGTTAAAATGTAAGAGAGAAAATATTCAAAGCACTTATACCTTACTTGATCAGGTTTTCAATTCTAGTCACTATCTGAAAGAAGGGATTATCCTATTATAGACATTATATTTCAACTATCTGGGGTTGATATTTTTCTTATGTCAAAGATTACAGTGTTATTTCATTTATCCCAAGACACATTCAAGAGCAGCCACTGAAGTGATCTTTATATGAGACATAGAACTATACCATCTCCCTGCCAAAAACTGTTATTGGCCTAAATAGAACCTAAATAAAACCTAAATTTCTTACTGCACATTGGTGGCCATCTGACTGCCCAGCAACAGAATTCCCTACCTATGTGGAAAGAGATCCCATTTGGTGAGTCTTCCCGAAGCCAAGGGTCCAAGCATTACTACTGCATCCCTGGCCGGCTGGGGCACACAGCCAAATTTCTATGTTTGGCCAGTTGGACCCCTCCAGCTGGGATTCTGCATCCTGAGAGAAGGCCAAAAAGCTATACAGATAGGTGGGAAATTCTTCCTTGTTGAGGTCAATTAGCAGCATGAACTATCCAATGGAGGCACAAACACTGGCATTATCCTAAAGAGAGAGTTTCTCCCCCTACCCTCCCTTAGTTCCTGGCTCATTCTCCAAGCCCGTTTGTTCATCTTTTCCATCCATCATGGATGCTCTCCACTATATTACAATAATTTCCTTTCTGTTTAGGATGGCCATGGCTGCCTTCCCTTGTTTGCAGCCAAGGACCTGACTGACACCTGGCCTGTGAATCTTCCTTTTTACCCAACTTTTTCCAGCGCTGACTGCATTCAGGCTGACTGGACTTTTTTTCATTTCCTCAAATATTTGAATCTTTTCCTTCCCTTCTGCTGAGAGCTCTTTTTTTTTTTTTTTTCCTTTTTCTTCTTCCAGGTCTTACTTTGAACATCACGAATTCAGGTACTAAACATACCTTCCCATGTGGTAGAGATGATCCTATGCTCATGTTGCCTCCTTTTTTTCTCTGCCTCTTTCTTCTTCCTTTGCATGTGTATTAGTCCATTACTTGCCAATTCTTAATTTCTGGGAAGCACACAAACAATAGACTGCATATTCTTGAGATCATAAATGAATAAAAGATAAAATTGTATATCCATTTTCACTATCATTTATAATCACTATATGTTGCATGCAGAGTGTACATCATTTTGAACATGAAATTTAATGTTAACAAAGGTATAAATATCACACTTTGTGTAAATTTTCTTACTACAAGTTGTCAGGCATAATCCTCAAGCCATAAGATAAATTATCTGAAGAGTCAGGTTTGAACAAAAGGAGACTGGAAACTTAGAGATATTTGAAATTCTAAAACTCAGAATGTAGACTTTAATCTGAATGTTATAAACTTTATGCCAAAGAACATTTTCTTGATATTTATTTTAATGCCAATAAAACAAAAGACTGATGTCTCTGGATTCTTTAGCTTCTCTATATAAGCAAGCTTAAAAGGACTTCTGCTGGTTTTTGTTAAAGCAATAGTATTACAACGTTCTTATATTTTCCCTATGCTTGGAGACATTAAAATGAATATTTTCCTACTGTAAATTGGAAATCCTGGGACTTGGGGGACACTGAATTAATCTGTGCTGAAGAAGAAGTAAAGATGACAGTAGAGATTGAAGGATCACCTTGGCTTCCTTGAGGCCCCTGTGGTGGATATATATCATAAATACGATATGTATAGTATATATGTAACTGTGGGACTTTAGCATAGAGCCTTCTGAGAAAGACACAATAGCAATCAGCAATAGGCATGCCAAAGAGCATGAGAGTTGAGCACAATGCCCGTTTATGGAATAAAAAAAATTTTTTTTCTCCCTGGAGCAGCAAGAAGAGTGCCTCCATACTTTGTCAAATCCACTTCAAATTATTATGCTCTTCACCCCCTTCATTAAAGCACTGGTATGCAAGTGATCATTCCTAATAATAGGCTCTCCACTACTAGAAGTGGGCCTTTTTCATTTTTCACCAAATTATGAAATAGCTTCCCATTATAACTTATGTTCTGTATACTCCAGCCAAGACTTTTCTCTCATCTTAAAATGCTCTGCTTTAAATGGGCCTCTAATGTATAATTTTATTGTTTGAGCATTTCATTTTCTTTTTGATTTATGTTTCTTTATAGCTGGTTAGACAGCTCTTTGTGATCTTTTGATGAAAGATTCTACATAAATAAAATTGAGTGAGAAGAGGGACCTTGACAGTAGCGTTAGAGAATGCTCTCTGCACTCTGCAAACTTAAGATCAAGATTCAAATCTCAAATGAAAGATTCGAAGAATGCTCTAGCTTTCCATCTTTCTAATTTTTACTTTAAAAATTCAAATTAATGCTGGTAACTTTACCCTATGCTAGATTTAATCTGCAGTATATTGACTAAAGGGATGGTTTGAGATTTTTTTTTTTTTACCAAAATGTGTCTGTATTGAACTGCCAAGGCTAGAATAAGTAAGTAGTTACAATAATGATGCCAACAGAATTCAATATCATTAGCCTTTAAACTTCCAACTTTATTTATCTATTCATACATTCCCACATTCATTCATTCATTCATTCATTCATTCATTCATTACTTGTTATTTAGAACAGACAACCAAATAGGTGCCAATCTTTTCCAAACCAATAATCATCTGGAAAAACTGAAAAAATTTTGAAGTCTTTATGTTATTTCCAAAATCTTTTTAACAATTTTTTAGTATTTCCCTATATATATTCCACACTCATTTAATCCCAGAATATCAACTAGTTTTAATTGTCAGTGAATCACTGATGCAACCTAAGAAAATCCCTTCCTTCTACACTTTCAGATACTCATGAATGCCCTGATTTTTTACCTTTCATCTAGTGTGCTCAGTCAACAGGATCTGCCTTGCTTAATGCAAAGATCTGAAAATTTTCCAGTGACCTTTAGAAAAATAGTGTATACTTGTTGTATTTTGTGCTTTAGCCTAAACATTCTTTTCTTTCTTTTTTTCTTCCCTCAGCTTTCCATTTTAAATAATAATAGTGCTATTATTAACAACTGTTCTTGAAAAATCAAAATGAAAGATACATTAAAAGGAAAAAATTTTAACCTCACAAATCTAGGTGTTTAGAAGCCGCTCAACCCATTTACATAATAACAGGAACAACAAACATTTACTGAGCATGTACAATGTGTTGGGCACTGTGTCGAGGACTTTAAAGTGAACATCTCATTTCTATCTAACCAAACGAGTCTGTGACATGGGTATCATGGTGGTCCAGTTCAACAGAGAGTCAACTGTGTTGGAACTTGAGCTGGGAAATGTCACAACATCCGTCTGGGACATATTGAAGGAAGGCCATTCAAGATGTTCAGTAGAAAGTTGGAACAATAGATTGAGGGCTCAAGAGAAAGACTTAACTTTGAATATGTAAATTCAGGAATTTTCTCTACTGGAGAAACGACAAGAGTAAGATGAAAGAGCCAGAAAAACTAAAAGCTCTGGACTTGGAAAGAAAGGGGACAGGATGATTCAGAAAAGGAGGAAAAGGGGCGCCTGGGGGGCTCAGTCGGTTAAGCATCTGCCTTCCACTCAGGCCATGATCCCAGGGTCCTGGGATGGAGTCCCATGTCGGGCTCAGGGAGTCTGCTTCTCCCTCTCCTTCTGCCTCTCCCCCCTGCTCATGCTCGCTCCCTCTCTCACTCTCTCACTCTGTCTCAAATGAATAAATAAAATCTTAAGGAAAAAAAGAAAAGGAGGAAAATCAAGAAAATGAATGATATCACACGTGTATTCACCAATAAGACTTGAATATCTACTGTATGCTAGGTGCTGTGTAGTTTAGTCATCAATTGGAAATGGAAAGGAAGCTGAGAGTTAAATAGTTGAATACCAATCAGATATTCAGAGGGGCTCTACTGGGAAGTCAGAAGGAGACAAAAAAAATTACTATAACCTGAACTTGGAGCATACCCAATCACCATAATTCTGTATCCTGCTTATTAAATCTCTACCAGTTCAGGATTGAGAGTAAAGAACACAGCTGAAGGTGAGTCAAGGTTTCAATTCTTCTATCTGTATCAAGAAAATATTAGAAGTTTTTCATTAACGACTTATTTTTGATTGTTTATATCCTAAGAGTCAGAGTCGGGAGTGGGGTGTCAGGCAATTGCAAAAAGTCAAGGAGATAGGAAAAGAATAATAATTCATGTAAATATTTCCATTTATAAAGCACTTTTACATACATTTTAACAACAAATTCCCAGAATAAAGCTATGAAAGAGGTACTATTATTGCTATTTTACAGATAAGGAATTTATATGATAAGAGAGAAAGTGGGACGAGCCCACTAACACAGTATCTCAGAGTCAGTGAGGGTTGAAGCCATGACTGGAACGGGTCTTGCGATTCCAATCCCACACCCTTACCACGGCACTGAAGGGGCTGACTCCTGGAAAACTGGAAGGCTCGGGGAATTCAGTGTATGTAGCCTTGGGGGTTTGAGGCTCTCAGTGCAATTGCAGGGGTGAGTGTCTGTAGTTCCCTCTGGAAGCTAAGAACAAAGAGCAAGGGTGTTGGAGGGGAAAGAAGAGAAAGATAGGTGGATATGATCAAAGAGATAAAAGCCAGAGTGATGAGCAAAAATTTTTTACATATTAACTATATTTTTCTTTCTAGAATTTTCGCCCTCTCTTATATTTCCCTCACCTAACATACACAACCTTGTCGCGTGTTCATTGCATTAGGGAAAGCAGAGAAAAGGGCTTTGCATTTCAAAAGACTGGATTCTAATGGAACTCAGGATATAAATACACATTGGGAGAGAAGACGTGAAGAGAAAGAACTAGACTATCCCAGCCTGGGGCTAGAGAAAAGATTCCCCTACACAGAGAAAGTGCTGTTGGGTAGGGAGAGATGGGTAGGGATGGTGGAATTCCCAGATGGGTTTGGGAAATCTGAGAGGAGAGGAACCTATGGCCCTTTTAGGGTAAATATCTGAGTTGCATAGGAAGACCAAGAGGAAGACCATGGGTTGTGCCCAAGCAGAAAGAGGTGTAGACAGCCTCATGGAGTAATCTATAGTGCCAGGTGAAATAGGATACACTACGGACAGAAAGAACTTGTCACTGGGAGCAAAAGATGGCACAGTAGCAACTTGGGCTGGTTACTGAATCGAACAGAAGCAAGAACACCCAATCTATGCAACATGGACAATTAACAATGAAGACCAGACCCTCCCCATCACTCTGCACAAGTGTGTCCTCCCCCAACCCAGAACTTAGACGCAACAGGGAGAAAGGTGGAATCTTGAGCTGACCAAGATTAGGCTCTACCACCTAGGAAATAAGAACTTAAAATAGAAATTAAGCTCAGGAACGAGACTAATGAAAAAGTTGAATTTCTAGACTTAGATTCAGCCTGCCAGGCTGAAGTTGTCTTACAGCAGAAGTGGAACACTGCCTTGGAATCTAGAGATCCAGGTTGGATATGCTGCTAAGTAGCCGATGTCAGGTGGCAAAGGACAGTGCAGCATCATGGAGAGAAACAACTACGAGGCAGAAGAATCCAAGGGGTGATAAATAAGAGTAGAGACATAGCTAAGGACAAAGCTGAAGATGAAGCTAAAGATAGTGGCAGGAAATATGTGGGTTGGGGGTAGGTGAGAAAGGGTGCGCAAATCCATGGCTGGAGTAAGGCTCCTTAGGACAAGAGAGTAAGAAAGAGCAGTCAACAACAGAAGTAGAGTGAGAGGTCATGAACTTCAAATGGAAAGTAACACAGAAATGATGTCACATGAAATGGCCCTGAAGATCAAGGCCACCAATACCAACCCCAAGAACCAGAATCAGTGGACACTAGTGTAATCTACAGCAGGCAGAGGAAATTGCCAGGAAGCAAAAGAGAGAATTGAGACAGACAAGGGAGTCTTGGAGGAGGAGTGTAAATGCATGTGAAGTGACCACGGGGTGAGCCCTTTGGGACTCAGACAGGGAGAAGCAGCGTAGGAAACCACGTTAAAAAGTAAGCCCTGGGGATGAAGAAGCGTTTTGTTTATAAATAAATTGCAAAAAGAAAATTGGATATATTGGATTGGGTTGATAGGCATAAAGGACAATGCACAGGCTAAGAGAAATGTATTTAGTCATTCAAAAAGGTATGTTGACCCCCGTAATCCTTAAAATTATCCCGAAACTTGAGACAGGTAAAGCGAGACATGATGTTGGCTTTCCATGAGACTGCATCGTAGGAGAGATGGTGGACAAACCGGCAAGTCAGTGACACAGTTCATCATCAGATGAAAAAGCACTGCAGATGCTGGAGAAAGGGAGAGGTGTGCGCGTGCGCACATGCCCTCATAAACATAATGTAAGCCAGACCCCATTTTCCTAATGCGTAGAAGCATTCATATCAGAGACTCAGTCAGTTACTCATGAAAAGTAGCTCTGTGAATTTACTTTCATTCACTTGATCAGACACAGACTGTCATATCGGTTATGCATTACTCTTAAAAGGCAAATGAAAAGTATTCAATGATACGTGACACCAAAATTCCCGAAAGTAAAAAAATCTGGTTTGTTGGCAAGTTCTTGCCCTTATGTCTTCCAGTGATTTTTCCTCCCATGTGACCTCCAGGGTCTCCTCAAGGAAAAGGGAACGCTGCAATGAAATCTACCTCCACTTCGACAATTCCAGGACGATTCTTGCCTGCTGGCTGGAATAAGATACAGCACCAAGAACAAGACATTAATAGTTAGGTAAGTCAACTTTTAAACAAATACTGTGGAAGAAAATGGAAAATTGTAAAACTTATAAATCCTAGTAACATGTACAAAAAATACGGTCCACATAAATTAAGGTCATAGAACTATAAATGTTCTACTGTTACTATTTTTCTGTACGTTTTAAAAGTATTGAGGAACAAATATATTACTTCTTATTAACAGTGATGAATTAAAAGTCATCTTTATTTTTCTTCAGGGGTTTTTAGCTATCAATGTTATGAAAATTATAAATGTATTATTAGACAATAAAAAGATATTGTCAACACACATATTAAAGAAAGGTTATTTTTAATTAAAAACACACAAAAATTTTAAATTAGATTTCCAACAAAGGTTTAGGACAAGAAATTCATTTTAGACATTATGTAGTAATTTAATTGAGACCACTGGAAAAATATGTATATTTTCAATTTCAAATGGAATGTTCTACGTAGAATACATTAAAGTAAAATAGATGTAGTTCTTGCCTTATTATACATGGACTAAACCATTATACTGTAGAATTATTTCAAGGCCAATTTCAGTTTTATGGAATATTATAAATTAATTCCAGTGAAAATAGTATTGATGTCTGCATTAAGATAGGAAAGTCTATGCTACGGTAAAAACAAAAAAAAACCAACCCCCAAAACTCAGTTACTTAACATCACAAGGGCTATTTCTTGTTCACACTAGATGTCCAAAGCACTTCAACAGTGGGGTCTGAAGTCGCTTAGAGATCTGGGCTGGCAATGGCATAACCATATCAGTTGGAAACACCACCTCCTGGGTCACTGGCAAGGAAAGTGGAGGAGAGAGAAAGAGAATAGCTCACTAGCCATCAAATGCCTCATCCCAATGGGAAAACTAGCCACATGGCCTTGCTTACCTGCAAGAGAGCTGAGAAGTATCTTTTTTCTTGATTCCAGAAAAGAATGTGATATTGGTGGGGGTTAATTACTCTCCCACAATAGCTTTTGTCATTTCTTATTGCTAAATACCCCAGTAGCTCTTCATCCAAGATTCTAACTCTACAGCAAGGTAGGGAAAGAGCAGAGGACTAGCAGACACAGCTGTGCCCCAGGCTTGTCTTTTCTACAGACTAGCTGGCCATGCAAATGTGGGCAGGTTAGTTCAACTCTCGCGATCTGGGCTGCTATCGTGATAAAGTGAGAAGGCTGTATTAGATCATCTCTAAGACTCTTAAGGGAGTAAAATTTTGTGAATCTATTTCATACGTTTATATCAAATAAAATAATAATTAACCTCCTCATAAAAATATTTTCAAAAGTCATTTACTTCGCAAAATTCCATTGAGACTTAATTTATTGTTTTGGCCTCCATTGTATATCTAGAGATAGATAGAGGCAGAGACAGAGAAAGAGATGAGAGAGAGAAATATTTACAGTCTTCATTTTCTTGTTCCAACATCCATAGATATCTTTTGACTCCTCACTTTGGAAGGGGACAATATTAATAATCTTATGCTTCCCTTTAGCTTTCTTTCACTCTCCAACTTTTACCTTTGCTGGTAATACTTACGTTGCATTGTGATATCATAATTAGGTCTATCATAATCATAACTGCGTTGTCTGTAGGTTCCCTGCTTCAGGGAAAACCCAAATGAAATCAGCAACAAGCAGCTTTGAGTTCCTGTTTTGTGACATATTATAGTCCATCATTTAATCTCCATAACAACTCTCTAAGGAAATCTATGGTAAAGATTAGAATTATATAGTATATCATTTAATTACAGATGTGGAAATGAAGGTCAGCAAGTCAATGGTATGCACAGATTCTCACTCAGGCCGCCTAAGGCCAGGGTCCAAGCTCTGTCATCTGTGCCCTGTGGCCCCGTTCAGACTGTGGGACTGTGAGGGCCTCCTGGCAGCCTCTACTTGGCCCGGAAGAAGGCGCTGAACCCTCCTTGGTGCACACAAGCATTGAAAATCTTTTTTCTTTTGTCACTTCAAATTCCTTATAAGCCTACACAGTGTTCGTAAATAAATATATTTCTTCTATACCTTCTGCCTAATTTTCAATAAGCCAGCCCTGATTTCCTTCAGGCCTTCAGCTTATAGGCCAGTGCTTATTTTCATGGCTGATTAATGGTTCTGATCAGTCCTCCAAGCAGGAAATCCAATATCCCTTAGGGGAACCCTAAAGATGCAGATGACCATGAATTCAAGGAAGCCTATTCACAGCAGAAATCAATGGAGAAAGGAGGCAATGTTAATGTGGACAACAGTTCTACCAGTTTCTAAATGCAAGCCCTCCAACAGAGGGAGTGGAGGGAGGGGCGGGGACAACAGAGAATGTATTCAGAATACCAAATCACAGTTGCATCCCTCTAAAAGCCAGCTTTCACAGCTCCCTTCCCAATGTGGAAATTTAAAGCTTCCTTTTTGTGAATTTTGACTGGTTTATGGCCCCAAAAGAAAACTTCCCCCCTCTCGGAGACTACCTCTTGGATTGAATGTGTGTCCAGGTGCCCGAGAGAGCTTGATTTCACAGAAGCCACATCCCAACCACAGCACAGGCATCATTAGAATAATTTTGAGACCGTGGAACTTTATTAAAAACCCTAGAAATGTGAAAACTATAATATTTTCTGTAACAGGTAGCTTACCTGAGTGCAGATACCACAAGATGATAAAAAATATTCTAATGGGTTTTTAATAGAATGGATTTTTTTAGTCCAACAAAATATAACTCTCCCGTAGCCCCAATTTCATATTCTATTGGTTAATCCTTTACAGATACTGGGACACCCTTGCATCTCTCCCACTTCCTTCTGACTGTCCTATGGAGACCAACATGAAGGAGAGGGAAGTGCAGGTTTTTCAAGGTCAAGATTACAAGGGAAAGGGCTTTACTCAATAACTGGTTTTCTCTCTCCTCTCCCATGACTGACTCAGCCATGAAGGGCCATATCTTCAGAGATCTTCTTTCCTTTATCCCTTACAAGCTCTATTTAGGCTGTTAGGTAGCAGCCTGAAGTCAGAGGAATTTTACTTTGTTTATGCATCAGAAAATTTTACACCTACATTTTGAAACATTGATCAACAATTATCATGCTATCGGGTACCTGGCTCTGTGTTAGACAGTAGGTGGGACAAAAAATGACTATTTTCTCTTACATTGAAATAGTATATTACATATGCATAGCTTCAAAATTGTGTCACCCATCCTGTGCAGTACCAAGAAACCGATGAGGAGGGGCAGGGTACAGAAGTTGTCAGCTGTCTAGTTTTACCTACATCAAACGTTACTTAGTTTTATTTGGCATTAATTCACACAATCCTACTATAAAGCAAAAACGTCTCCATTAGAAAACACAATCAAGAATCAGCATAAGGTGGAGGCGTCTGGGTGGCTCAGTTGTTAAGCGTGTGCCTTTGGCTCAGGTCCTGATCTCAGGGTCCTGGGATCGAGCCCCACATCAAGCTCCCTGCTCAGCAGAGAGTCTGCTTCTCCCTCTCTCTCTGACACTCCTCCCCTCTTGTTCTCTCTCTCTCTCTCTCTGTCTCAAATAAATTTTAAAAATATAT
Source organism: Eumetopias jubatus (assembly GCF_037043125.1). Lineage (NCBI taxonomy): Eukaryota > Metazoa > Chordata > Mammalia > Carnivora > Otariidae > Eumetopias > Eumetopias jubatus. The sequence continues at coordinate 61,372,490 of NW_028274812.1, read as the reverse complement.
TTTATAGGGGAACCTAGGTGGCTCAGTTGGTTGGGCGACTGCCTTCGGCTCAGGTCATGATCCTGGAGTCCCGGGATCGAGTCCCGCATCGGGCTCCCTGCTCGGCGGGGAGTCTGCTTCTCCCTCTGACCCTCCCCCCTCTCATGTGCTCTTTCTCGCTCTTTCAAATAAATAAATAAAATCTTTAAAAAAAATAAAACAAAGCAAAGTGTTAAGGATCAAACTCACACAAATAAACTTTAAAATATATATATATATTTTATAAAAGAGAATCAGCATAAGGTAAGATTGGGAGCTCCATATCCGGGTCTCCCCAAGGAGTAGATTTTCCCACTTCACGCCAAGATCCCTTCCTTTCTCTCTACCCCTCCCCCACCACCATTTCTTTCACTATCCTGCAGCTAAGACAGAATCACCAAAGTGCCCATGGGGGGACATCTGTTGTTTTTGCCAGCCAGCATCCATACTCCAACCTGGCCTTGAGAAACCACCCTAACTCTGCTCTCAACCCATGCATTTGGGCAGGATTAGCCCCACCGCAACTCCAAGAATAGGTCCCAGTTGGCTAAACCAATTCACACATCTCATTCCTCTCAAAGACATTAGGGACAGGCACGTGATCCATCAGAGCCAATAAAACTTTTGCTGAGACTTTGGGGACAGATGCAAGGATTCTTCCCAGATGCACCTGCACCTTGAGGCATGGGATAGAACCGCTACTGTCATCTTTACTCCACATGAATTCTGAGAAGGAAAGCAAAGCCAACAAATAGAAAGAAACCAGATAATGATCACCTTCTCTGAGCCATGATTAAAAAACAGTGTTCTTGGACGATTTTGTTACATGAGTCAGTAAGACAGCTTTTTGGTTTAATCCAGCTTAGACTCACTTCTCTGTCACTTGCAATCTAGAGTCCTAAGTGAAATGTTGTGTATGTCCTCTCTTTCGCTCCCAGGAACCCAACAAACCTATATAAACCTGGCAATGATGTGATTGCCCCACAGCATCCAAATTCCTGATTATTACTTGTCTTATTGGTACTTGGCACCTATACGGGCAGAGTGACGGGCTTAATTGTTCATATTGGCTGTGTCTTCTGACTTTACACTCTCCTTCCTCAGACATATAAATAAATACCACCTCTGTCTCTAACTGCATGGAATTATTTCAAAAATGCAGACAGGACTAATGTAAGGAAAACAAAGGTGAGTGCAGGGCTGATTCCTTCAAGTCTAAAACCTAGAATTTTAGGGAGGTATGACATAGTCTACAAAAATCAGTAAACTTGGCATAAAAAATTAATTCACATAAAATTCAAAGAACATGTCACTTCAGAGTTACAAGATGGATTTTAACAAGCTCATCAAAAGTTTTCCATCCAACTATGCACTGCCCCCTCCAAAGGCAATACTATATAGCAAAACTGCTGCCTCTGTACCCAGTATTTGGACGTGGAAAGCCAGTAGCACATTCATTTGAGTATTTTTCAACTATGGAAAATCTTTATTGTTAAAGAGAGGATTTCATTTTTGGAATTAAAATGTATTCAGTGCTGAATCTTGTGAATAAGAAGCTTGAATGAGCTGACTAATCCTGTTTTGTTCAAAAATAATATAGAATTAGACTAATTTTTGTGTGTGACTTGAAAATGACTATTTTAAAAGTCATATTTTGAGCAAACATTATTAAATACATGAACTTCCAAAAATGGCTTTTTAGAAGAAAGTAATGCTTGGGTAAACATTTAAGAACTTACATGCTTATAAAAAAAATACCATTCTCATTATTTTTGGCCTGGTCCATTGAACTTAAGATTTTATCCCCTTCAAGATACCAAGTTACAAAATAACAAAATTATGCAGAATTTGGCCTATAATCAAAGCTATTTATGTCTTTAGTCTTCCGGTCCTGCATATTTTAAGAGTAATTTGAGAATAAATTTAATAATGCAATTTCACTAACAATTCCAATCTGTAATTATCCATTAAGCAAAGAAATATCGTTCATGATATTTTCCTCCTGAATATTTGGATGATCTGAAAACTAAACCAAAAATGTAAATTTTGAGAAAATATTTCTAAAAATAGACCAATTGGGCCGAAACGCAAATTTCCATGTGAATGTCATGCATCCCGAGGCAAAAGAACATTTTAAAATTTACACCTGCCTGAAAGAGTTTAGTGAGCTGTTATTAATATAAATAAAGATTTCATTTCTCAGCAAAAAGGAAGCATGCAACTGTTTTATGTTACTTATCGACATACCCATCAGCGTCAGCCCAGCATAGGGCCATCTCCACAACAAGATGCAAGATTCTAGCCCTGAGCCAGTGGCTGGGTGGGAGGAGAAGGCAAGTAAGAACATTTCTCCGCCATCCTCCCTGAAACCGCTAAGTCTGCTACTACACTAGCCCAGCTTTGCTGGGTGGATGTTGGAAAGACAATGGTAGCAGGTGCATTCTGGTCAACAGGCTCAATTTCAACACCTCAGACCAAGCACCTCTCTTAAGCAGATAAACACTGTCCAGCCCCAAACAGGTTCCTGCCCAGCGCCTACCAAAGTTACTGCGTAGCACACATCCAATCGTCAAGCTAATTTCTTGCCTTGTAGATATATTGATTGATTTTTCAAATCGAAGACCAGGACCTACTGAAATGTTATTGAGCAGGTTGGCATCTGTATACTGAGAAGCCACCATACAAATTGCCACAGGATTCTATTAGAATATTTAAGACAAGAATTTTTTCCTTTGGAATGTACCTATAGGAAAGGCCAAATCAATGTCTGACTTACTAAGGAAGCTTATAAAAATAAAAACAAATGAAGAGAGGCAATAACCCTCTGAGTGTAATAAAGAAATTCAGTATTTTTTAAAAATGTTATTTGAACCTATTTTTATTTTCTCTGATAAATTATATGGTGCCAATTCGTTAAAGGTAAGAATAATTTGAAGGATACCTAATGTCATAAAAGATATTGGTGTATAATATATGTATATAAATGCATAATAATGTACATAGCCTATGAAGATAAAAGTGTAAATACTGGATGTATCATGTTTTAGTAAATAAAGATCAAACCAAAAATCTTTCCCATCCCAATTTATTCCCTAATAATTGTAGTCTCAATTATTAAATTCGATGCAAATGATTTTAATGTTTTTACTGAAATTTTTTAAACAAACTCAAATTATAGTGAACAACATAATAAGCCCTCATACACCTGTTATCCAGTTTCAAAAGATATCAACATATGGATAAACTTGCTTCACCTGTGCCCTTCCCAACACACATTGCGTTTTCATCTCATTTCCTTCATAAATACTTACATATGTATGTCGAAAAGATAAGGCTTTGACTCTTTTTTTTTACACATGACTTCAACAATATCATCACACCTAAAAAGTCATAATAGCTTCTTGGTATCATCTGACATTTAATTAGAGTTGATATCCTTGATTGTCTCATAAATGTGTTTTGCTTTACTTGGAATCAGAATCTAAATGAGGTTGATATATTGCATTTAGTTGAGTTATCCCTTAGGCCGTTTGTGATAGCACAATCTCTCTCCATTCTTTTTTCTTCCTTGCCGTTTATTAGTTTAAAAATAAGGTCACTTGTCCTATAGTTTCCCACATCCTGATTTTAACCAATTACATCCCACATGTTGTTAACGTGGTCCTTTTTCCTTCATAATTCCTGAAAACTAGTAGAGCCAGAGGCTAGGTCAGGCTCAGGTTCAGTTTTGTGGCAAGGATACTTCATAGGAGGGGGCACCTGGGTGGCTCAGTCAGTTAAGGGTCTGACTTTGGCTCAGGTTCTGATCCCAGGGTCCTGGGATGGAGCTCCTCCCTCTCCCTCTGCCCCTCCCCCACTCATGTACTCTCTCTCCTTCAAATAAATAAATAAAACCTTTAGAGTAAAAGAATACTTCATAGGAGGTGCTATGTATGTTCCACACATCACATCAGGAAGCTCATAATGAATGCTTTTCTCTTTTTGTGATTTAAGCTTAGTCGGTGAGTTCAGCTGTTGTCAGAGCCTTTGCATGGGTGATGAAGTTTCCTGTTAGGCTTCCACATCAGATTTTCAGCAGCCATGGATGATCATTGCCCAGACTCACTACCTCCAAAATCATTTTTAAACTAATAAATATATAGCATATGATATTTTAAAACACATCTTTATATCCAGTACCTCATGAGATGTCTCATTGAGTTATACTAAGCCTCTATTCTGATAACTACAACATGGATATTCTATTATTTTTTTCTGTATTTCAGTAAACTTTTATGACGTTACAGGTATGTTTTCTGAAGATGACTTAGGTTTTTCCAACTTCACCAAAACTTTTATTTATATCTCCTTAAATTCCTTTTTAGCATTGCATATTTACATGTTTACAGTTTCATTTAATATTCTTAATTTAAATTTTTAACTTTGTATTAAAGTATCACTTTGAAACAGAAAAGGGTATAAATCCTAAGTACAAGGTGCAATTATTTTTCTCATAAATATACATCTGTATAACCACCACTCAGATAGAAATATAGGACATTTCCAGTGTCCCAGAAAGCTCCCTAGTAGCCTCTCCCAGTTAATACCTCCCAAAGGCAAGTACTAATCCAACCACTACCACCATGGATTAATTTTGCCTGGATTCGAACTTCATATAGAGTCATACAGTAGGTACATCTTTTGTGTCTGGCTTCTCTTGTTCAACGTTATAATGGGAGGTCCTCCACGTTGTGTGTGCACGGTTATGATGCGTCGTCCTTAAGTGAAAGAAAAAAACAGGCTGTGAAAAAAAGAGTATGTGCAGTAAGGATTCTGTTAAGTGGTGTGAGTGTGTGTGTGTGTGTCCGTGCGCACGCTCCTGAGCATGGGGAGGCATTCGCTGCTTTAGAATACCCACTATCCACCCCCTTTCCTTTTTGATAACAATTCTCCCACTTTCATCAGGTACCCATGCTTCCCCCATGCAGCCCATGTGCTGAGAGAGAAGTTGCCCTCTCACTCCGCTACAGGCTGAGTCTTGTCTGACGTGAGCAAACCCCCACATCCATATTTGGATCAGGGATGGGCACACAACTTAATTCAGACCCATGAGACACAAGATTTTTGAGGAAGCTTCTGGATGGAAGGAAAAACAAGATTTTTAGTTCTTCAGAGAAAGCAACTGAAAGAGCTATCCTGCCTTCCTCTGGTTAGTACAGTGTAAGCGCATGACCAGAACTGCTTCAGCCATTTCTACTCTCAGGAGAGAGCAGCCTGAGGCCAGAATCAGTGCCCAGCGGGGGCCAAGCTGGGAGGACCCCACAGCAGTGGAGTCAAAGTCCCGAGGCAGGCAGGAATGCCTGGCTTCAACTGCCTACAGCCAGGGACCCATCCCTGACCTGTTCGGTTCCGCAAGCCAATTAACTCTCTTCTGTTTAAGCCAGTTTTGGTGAAAGCTGCTACAACTTGAAGAGTTTTAATTGTACAGACTGTGTACAAAGATTGGGAGTGCCTGGGATTTGCTTTTTATATTTTTCTCTAGTTGGCATATTTTCTACAACACACCTGTTATTTTATCATCAGTAAGAACAATAAATATTATTTTGAGTAGTCTATTCAAATGCCCGACGTTGAATATATTTCTTGATTATTTATATCAGATAGTATACTGAGCTCACCACGGAATTGAAAACTTAGTCTTTTTTGCAGAACCTCAATATTTGAGATAATGATCATAATAGCACACATTTGGATAAGACTTGATTGTTTTCATGCATTTACCCATTTGGTAATCTGAGCATATATATGAATTAGGTAAGAGAGGATGGCAGAGACCCCTGAAAGTTCACAAAAGTGCATTTTCTTTTCTTGCCTGGCAGACAGATGCACGATATTTTGCAGCCTCCCCAGCAGCCTCCCTGGCAGGTGGGTGAGCCCACAACTAAGTTCAGCCTAATGGACTGTGAGCAAAGTGATGTGTGCTGGTGCTGGGCCCAACCCATAGAAGCCTCCCACAAATGATCTTTCTTCACTCTTTCCATGCCTGCTGGCAAGGTACTGGGGGTTTTCACCTGAACTTTAAGAAGAGAACTTCAAGGCCCTAGAATTAGCTAAAGCCACAGATGGAAGGCACTTGGATCCCTAATTAACTTAGTAGAAGGCCATGTGCTAACCAAAAACATCTTTGTTGGCATTTACAAGAGCAAGAAATAAGATTTACCTTACTAAGCTGTATTAGTCAGAGTTCTCCAGAGAAACAGAACAATAGGATATGTGTATGTGAGTGTATATACAGAAAGAGAGAGTGGGGCGGGGGTGGGGGGAGATTCTAAGGAATTGGCTCACACAACTGTGAAAGGTGGCACGTCCAAAATCTGCAGGTAGGCTGGCAGGCTGTAGTCAGGCTAAGAAAATACCTTCATAGACACATCTAGAATATTTGACCAAATATCTGGATACCATGGCTTAGCCAAGTTGACATGAAATGAATCATCACATAGGGGAATGGTCAGTACTTGGCTGGGATTGAATGTAATTTGTGCTGAGGAATCTGGGTTCTGGGAATTTTCTGATAAATCCCATTAAACATCCAGTATGATAGTCATTCTATTTAGTTATGAGAATGTCCAGCCCTCTCAGTGCCCTGGAAAATGGCAACATTGTCTTACTACCCTTCTTATCACTACTGGGTATATAAGATTTCTGCTCTAGAGGGTTTTCCTTAACTTTATGTAAAAAGACTGCCCTCAGTTCACTTTTCTCCAAAATAGGATATTAGGGAGAATTGGTTTTTGTTTTGTTTTCTTTTCTTTCTTTCTTTCTTTCTTTCTTTCTTTCTTTCTTTCTTTCTTTCTTTCTTTCTTTCTTTCTTTCTTTCTTTCTTTCTTTTCTTTTCTTTTCTTTCCTTTCTTTCTTTCTTTTTCTTTCTTTCTTTTTCTTTTTCTTTCTTTCTCTCTCTCTCTTCCTTCCTTCCTCCCTCCCTCTCTCCCTTCCTTCCTTCCTTCTTCTTTTTTTCCCCATTCACCTTCTTTCCCTCTGCATTGTTTCTTGAAAACCAGGAGCAAAGTAAGAAGTAACACCTCTCTCCACCGTAATCTTCCATTTTTTTCTTTTGCCCCTACTTTTTAAGGTTTATTAATAAAAAGCATACCCTTTTCCTTACTTGGCTAATGTTGGGAACTTAGGGCCAGCCTTTTTACAATGTTTTTAAGTTTTGGGAGGAGGGACATTCTGTAATCCTTCTCTATTATGCCATCTATATCCCTAAATTCTGACCTATTGTATCCAGAGGGAAACTCTTCTGTAAAAATATGTCAGAAGAAAGGTTGCGCCAAATTGCAAAACAGACTCACAACCTGATCCAAAATAAAAGTTAGGACAGAAGATAATCAAATTTGGAACCGAGAACTATATGCAAGCCTTTTCTAAACCATAGCACGAATTCTGAAAGTTTTGTCATTAAAAAGTGGTTTTGTTTCAATATATATCCTTGATGGCTACATTAAACTATTTCTTTGTACCATGTGATGATGTGATTGCTATTTATAAAGCCAAGTGTAATTTGAGAAAAAATATTTACCATATGGGATTTAGACAAGTTCCAAAAGAGTCATGTATTTGCTAGAAGACCATTCATTATTTTGAAACTCAGTTGGAAATAATGTTACTTTTAGATAAGGCTGTCATCACCCTTACTCACCGGCTTGTGCCGCTCACTGCACAGTGCTTCATGTTAGCTGTTCCCTGTACCAGCAGAAGGATGAGCCTGATGGCCTCTCAAGGTCATCTCAAGCCTTTTGATTATATGCATTGTGTGCTGAAAATTACACGCTAAAATATCTCCACAAAAGCTATGTCATTTTCTTTCTACAACTGTCATCTTTAATGCTACCTCAGGTTTTATATTTAAGATGTATATCCTTGTTTACCTGTTCCTAAAATGCTTTAAAAACGGTTACAGGCCTTTCTCAACTTTCAATAGGAATAAAGGCAGATTTCATACAAGTAAAACAAAACCGACTATGAATGTTGCATTTTATATGTGTGGCTATAGCTCTCAATTTTATTTATGTATGTATGTATTTATTTATTTATTTATTTAGCTTAATGAAAGCCAGAGAATCTAAGATATCCATATCACATCAATTTTTAAAAATTTTTATGTCTGTATCTTTTCATTCCTTAAGAAACTAACACCATAATTAATGTCCCATAAAGGAAAAGTATTCATAAGTTCATTTATTAAAGCAGACTTTATAATATAAATTAGGTTGCCATAATTAAGCTTTTTCAATAGTTATGTCTTTGTCTGCATTAAGTAGCCACCATAATTTTGAAAAGCAAATGTTTCACCAACTGATACTTATTAAATGATAACTTTGCTAGTATTTTGGGCTCAGAATTGGCAAAACCAAATTGGCATTGTTGACAGGCCAGTTCCTCTTAAGCACCTAGAATTTCGTGCCCAAAACTCTAGATTTGTGATGGAAAGTCCTACTAAAACTTTAGATGACCTTCTCATTACACAGACAATTTCTTTTTTTTTTTTTTATTGTGGGAAGAACCCTGAACACGATATCTACCCTCTCAACAAACTGTTAAGTATACAATATATTACTGTTGACTATCGGTACAATGTTGTATAGCAGATTTCTAGAGCGTATTCATCTTGCTTCACAGACCCTGTATATCCGTTGATTAGCAACTCCTCATTTCCCCTCCACCCAGCCCCAGGCAACAACCGTTCTTCTCTTTGATTCTATGAGCTTGATTATTTCAGATTCCTCCTATAAGTGGAATCATGCAGTATTTATTCTCTATGACTGGCTTATTGCACTTGACATAATAGCCTCAAGATTCACATGTTGTTCCATGGTGTGAACTTCCTTCTCTTTTTTAAGGCTGAATAGTAAGTTTCCCATGATCATGAGATATCATCTCACACCTGTCAAGATGGCTATTATCAGAAAAACAAAGCACAATAAGTGTTGGTGAGGATGTGGAGAGATAGGAACTTCTGCACACTGCTGGTGGGAATGCAAAACAGTGCAGCCACTAGAAAACCGTATGGAGTTTCCTTTAAAAATTAAAAGGGAACTACCAAAAGATCCAGCAATCCCACTTTCAGGTATTTATCCAAAAGAACTGAAATCAGAATCTCAAAGGGATACTAGCACTATGTTCATTACAACACTATTCACAGAAGCAGCCTCAATGTCCATCGACGGAGACCTTCTTTTGAGACAGATTTCTTTCCTCTGTTAGACCTCAGGTTACTCTTGATAAAACACTTAAGACACACTGTCTTTCTTATCCAAAAAGTCAGTTTTTCTCCCTCTGGTCAATTTCCTTGAGTCTGATCTCAGAATCTTTAGTACTTTGCTTGCCCCCTTCTTTCCTTTGAGAAAAAAAGATCCCAGTTTCCAAAATGCAACCTTCACCTACCCCTGCAATTTCCAAAGCAAAAAGCTCACTGAAAGCCTCAAGGACACACAGCATCTATTCCCAGCTGCCTTTTTGTGTCCAGGAAAAGTCCAGGTGCCTTTGTAGCTAAGCTTTGTTTTACTATGTTTTCATTTCTCCCTCTAGCAGCCTTCGACCACTAATAATTTTATTAGGTCTCCTTTAATCTTACTTTCTCTAACATATTATTCTTTATGCCCTGTATCTTGTTTCAGCTATAATTCTTAAATTACTAGTTGGCTAATTCACATAGGCATTGTCATGACTTTCCAAGAAATGTTATTGCCATGTCTTATTTTTCTTCCATCAGTTCCCAACCTATTCTCAACAATTTCTGCATTCTGTTAAAACTGGCCATTCCAGAGTTCACTTGATTCCGCTCTGTCTTGTTTCACTGTGATTTTCATCCTGATCCCATACACAGTGAGATTGGGATCGCTATTTCCCAGATTCCTCAGAACCATTCTGCCTGCAGTCAGACCCCATGCATCACACACAATGCCCGGGCTCGTATTGTTTCTCTTGCTTATTGGCCATCGCCCGCCAAGAATGAGAAAGCAATCCTATATCACAGCCTACAAGCACGTGGCCTGTCTTATCTGGTCTGCTTCGTAACACACAGTCTGTTAAGAAATAAGAAATTCAATTCTGCTGACCACTACTGGCCCCTTGGATGTTTGCATACTTTTTTTTTTTTTTAACTATTGCAGTAATTTCTTTATTCGAGTGCTTTTTCTAATTGTGGGACTTATAAAGGATTCCAGTAAATAATTGTACTAAACTTTCCTGTGAAATTGCATAGTTTTAGGGTCAAAGAAAAAGATTTTTTTTCTGTTAGATGCAATACTATATATTAATCATTTTGCATTATTTATCTCTAAATTGATAATATTGAAGATCCTTTCAATCCACATCAAAACTGTAAGATGTGAAATAGCTTCCTCTAGTTTTTCACCAGAGACAAGATTTTCAAGATCCCTAGGTTGCTGAAAAGAACCTTAAATTTTTAATTTAGAAAAGAAGAAACACAATGAAAGTCCATCAGTAGGGTATAGCTGAAAAGGTATTAGCTACCTCCAGTTTATGGACTGTAATGCTGTAATGTAATTAAAAGAATGAATTAGATATATACCAATCAATTTGAGAAATAGTCACAAGGTTTTATTAAGTGAGAAAAATAAGAGACAGCCAAAAAAGTATTTGATCTTACTGTTTGTAAAAAATTGAAAGAATCTTTATATGTGCATATATATCAAAAACAATGATCATATATTTATTACATATTAACTATATTTTGAATTCTTTAAAAAGCTTGAAGAAAACATGGAAAAATACAAAAGATTAATAGCATGGGTTCCTTTAGGTAAAGGAGAATGATGTGTAGTAGGCGAGAAATATAAGAGGAGGAGGGAGAGATAAGAAAAAATAAAAAATGATTTAAAGTCCAAGATTAAAAGATAGCCTGTGATATGATCTCCTTTGTGTAAGATGATGTATTAAGTGTTTGTAGGTATATATAAAGAGGTGCATGTAAGAACGTTCACCCAAATGTTATTGCTACCACCTCAGGGAAGTAAGTTTCAGGTTGATCTCTATTTTCTCGATGACTGCTTTTTTTATAAAGTTTGAATTTTTTTTTTTTTCCAGCGGGTAGGTATCCACTAAATGATCGAGAGGGCAAAATACAGCTGTTTCCATTGTGGATGAAAAAGAAGAAAGACGTAGACGACTTTCCTGTGATCACGGCAATTCTGTTCTGGCTCTGAAACACTCTCATCCCTCTGTGTCAAGACCCTCTGGTGGAGGTGTAGCCAGCCTAGAGAGGAACTGACTGATGCAGAAAGTTGGACCCACGTGCTTTGTGTGAGGCTTGGACATGTCAGAAAGCAGAACAGCGGCAAGAACTCTTCCAAACTTTCCTGTTGGCAAAACCAGCCGATGCTAGCACAACCTCCTAAGTGAAGCTAGTAATTGTAAAGGGACTGGATTTTTCTTTCTCCAGTGTAGGCGGGAGAATTGTTGCCAACATGCTCAGCCACTGACCATGGGCCTGAATGGGTTGCCAGGTTCAGATCCTCTTCCCAGTTTCTTCACCCATGAATCAGGCATAACCATATAACCTAGTATACGAGAGAGCTGGGAGAATTAAACCTCAATATACCACCCTGAAAATCGTCCCTGCCTCAGTGTAAGTGGTCAGTAGGTTAGCGACTATCCTGTGAGCCTGTCATTTAAGAGAGCATAATAATAAAGACTTAATTTAAAATATTTCCTTCAATTATTATTATTTATTTAATTAACCATTCTTATTCAACTATTCACAGCTTGTAAATCCATGTTTGAGGAGAATGGGAGCTTGAAATCACCTTAAATATTTAAATTTTGAGACCAAAGCTTGGAATGTATCATTTATTCAACAAATACTGAGTCTTACAATGTCTGCATGCTCTTACCTCCAGGATCAGGCTATTTGGATATAATAAAACTTGGCCTTTCTTCGTATCTCCAGCAAGTGAGTCCCAACTCCCAATCTATATTTAATCAAAGCATACGCATTAGTTTACTATGTTTAAAGCATGTTCTTTCCCTATCTCAACCCTCCTTAGATTAAAAAGAAATAGTAAATGAGAATAGAAAACCAGTGTGGAAAAAAAAAAATTTCTCAAAGTTGGTGTAAGAGTAGATATTGATCACTATTCCCTCCTGCCTCTAAAGGTGGCCTTCTCTTCATAGGTAACAAATCAAAGTATGCATAAAAAGCCACAATGCATTTGAGGGCATCTAAGCCATTCTTGAGCAGGAGATAAGTTGCAGACTGTCAGCTGTTCTCTTGGTCTACCATTTCCTTCTTAAACTTCCTGCTAGAGTCCATACGTTCTCTAAACTCTGAGACAATTCCCAGTCTTGAAATCCAGTTTAAGATTCTTAAGTGGTGCCTATCCCCATCCACAGAAAGGCCAAAGAACTTAATATCACTACGTTTGAAGTTGAAAGGGTTTTGCCCTACTTTCCACTGGCATCATTATTCACAAACATCAGAGCAATGAACTTCAACAGCTGCTACCCTGATTGTTCTAGGGTTACTAGGGAGGCAGGGGGCGGGGGGGGGGGGTGGTTAGTGCACTTCTCCTGCACAGGGAAATGGACTAAGCTAACGCCTTCTGGCGTCTCTTCTCCCCTCATTCATTCTTACTCAGGGAACGAGGCAGGATGTATGTGGGATTGTTAATTTAAGATAGTGATCCTCAAGGTCTCAGGATCCCTGTGCACTCTTAAAATTCATAAATAAGGGGCGCCTGGGTGGCTCATTCATTAAGCGTCTGCCTTCGGCTCAGGTCATGGTCCCAGGGTCCTGGGATCGAGCCCCGCATCAGGCTCCCTGCTCCGCGGGAAGCCTGCCTCTCCCTCTCCCTGCTTGTGTTCCCTCTCTCGCTGTGTCTGTCTCTGTCAAATAAATAAAATCTTAAAAAAAATTCATAAATAACCTGGGGCGCCTGGGTGGCTCAGTCATTAAGCGTCTGCCTTCGGCTCAGGTCATGGTCCCAGGGTCCTGGGATCAAGCCCCGCTTCGGGCTCCCTGCTTGGCGGGAAGCCTGCTTCTCCCTCTCCCGATCCCCCTGCTTGTGTTCTCTCTCTCGCTGTGTCTCTCTCTGTCAAATAAATAAACAAAATCTTTTTTAAAAAATTCATAAATAACCCCCAAGAACTTTTAGTTAGGGGGGTTATATTTATCAATATTCACTGCATTCGAAATTAAAACTGAGAACTTAAAAGATTATTTTAAAATAACAAGAATAAATTCCCCATATGTCAACATAAATAACATTTTATGAAAGAATGTATCTGCCAAACAAGATTGTAGTGAGAAGAGTGCCATTGCTTTACACTTTTGCAAATCTCTTTAATGTCTGACTTAAGAGAAAGCACATGAATTTTTTTTATCAATCTTTTGTAATATTACACCTATGTGGCCTCCGGAAAATTCTGCCATACGCCCTTGAGAGAAAGAGAGGGAAAATGCAAATACTTTTGACCTCAAGGAACTGGTGACCATACTCTGAGAAACCTACACTGGTATCCGTGGCTTGGCCACTTGGTCCACTTCTTTTGGGATCTGCCTTCATCTCGAGAACTTTTCTTTCAGCTCCTCCTCTCCATCCAATGGATGGTTCTCTCCTGCTGCCTGGACTGGAGAGGCCCCACTCTGAGCTTGGTTTAGGAAGCATGCCTCATTGGTAGCCGATCTCACCTGTTGCTCTGCAACATCTCCAACAGGAATAAAGCTGGAGTCTTCATCTTCATCTGCCTGACTCTTTTGCCTTTCTCTCGGTTATTTATGAATGTGGTGGAGAATGGGAGCCACTTATAAGACCCCCTAAACACCAGTAATACCGACCACTTTTATACCCATATGGGCCTCAGAGCGCTTAGCATTCACCGAGACCTGCCTCAGTGTCCCAGGTGGGACGCTGAGGGCAGAAAGTTCACCCTGGCCTGGGGATCCACCAAACCAGAACACAGGAGGCATCCCTGAGTACTTTCAACTTGATGTAGACATCGGCGCTGCTAAAGAGCAGGCCGTCTTGTAAACAAGTTAAAAGGTCGCCATGAAGAGGGCCCACGTGTTTTCTGCTCCGGCAGAACGAGAGAACAAGAGAATCGGAGCAAGCTGGGAGTAAAGAAAAACTACGGGATAATCGATGAACTCTCGGGATTTTCTGCCAAGGCCCCAAACCAATTCTTTCTCCCACTTTGCAGCACACACAGAGCGGGGTGCTAGTTTGGTTCTGACCATCTCCATGCCTGGTAAAGTACAAACAGAGGGGGAGGAAGGGGCTCTGCGAGCTGCCCGTGAGGGGGCACGTGGACCACACAGTGTTTCAGCGCCTGCTGGGTAAGCAGCGCCTCATACACACACACACACCATCTCTAGGGGCCCAGTTTCTGATTTACCATTCCTTTGTTTGCTCACGAGAAATGATCTAGAGGAAGCCTGAAATCCCCATTTTATGGTCTCTTTTTTACACCATGGACCAACTCCTTTCCATTCCAGTTATTCACCAAACATAGCATTCAGGACCTCCACCCATCACCAATGGCATTTTTAAAAATGGTGCTACCCCATGATGCTTCGCAGTCCTAAGACTCCTTCATAAGCAAACAGCCCCACAAACAGCCCCACATCCTGAGGGGACACTCTCACATCCTGTTAACCTCTGCTCTGCCTGGCCTCACAGTGTGCCCTGAACAGCTTCAGGGCACAAGATACTTTTTCTTTAAGGATTTCCTCTTGTCTAGGAACAAAGGTGCAACTTAAGGATTACTTTCTCAAAGTGAAAATGTAAAAGTCTGCCCTAGTCCATCTACATTATGGTCACCATGGCCCTAAAATGTTGCTGAGTCAGAGATATTTTACATAGTCTGTCAAAATAATACCCTTCCAGTCCAAACCTTCTCCCTCGGGCAAAGCTAGATCTCAACATCAGAATAGAATGGTTCTGATGGGTTGGTGATTTATCCTCACCAAGCCTATGAATACAGAATTAAACTTGGCTAGTTTATCAGAAGGAAATGGAGCTTGACTCATCAACACCTTGACTCTCATGGTGCTCCTAGAAATAGGGCTAGGGTGTAATAATAAAATGGCAACCATTCTAAATAGCATTGACTTTCATTTCAGAGATAGAGAACGGCTTCACTTTGCTTTACATGTCTGGCCTGAACTTAATGTTCTTAGACTCAGACTCTGCTAGTTACTTAATTGTCCTATAGTCACACTTGTCAAATGTAAACCTGAGGGCCTTTCAGCTCTCTTCTCCGATTTCAAAAGGCAGCTTCTTCAGGAAGCCTATACCAGGTTCTGAGGACCTATATCTCCACAACCCCCACCTGGGGGAGCTCCAGGGACAAGGAGCTGATTATACTTGTCTCCGTGCTCCGGAGAAAGGTATGTGTACAAGCAATGTTAGGCAGCATGATACAAAACTGATTTCATCCATCTTCTTCACTTCTGTCCTTGGCATCAATCTTGGTCCACCTCTTAAGAATGTCTTGCCACCCCAAGTATTGATGTTTTTATTTAATGAACATGTACAGTACTTAATATGTGCAGGTACTACTGGAAGTATTTTACTAATAGTAGGTCATTCCATCTTCATAATAACCTAATGAGTCAGATACGGTTATGATCCCCATTTACAGACAAGGAAACTCCCATCCAAGTACAAGGAAACTAAGGCACAGAGATGCTAGGTAACTGTCTACCGGCTGTGCGGGAACTCAAACTTGGGCGTCTGGCTGCAAACCCTGGGTGCTTTGGACTCTACTAGCCCTGCCCTTGGCTGAAGGATCCTGTGCTGGAGTATTCTGTAGAAATCTCCAAGATAAACAACTACACTGGTCTCTGCACCTCCCAACCTTTCCTTTTGTAAACTAGACACTGCTCCCCCCTCAGTATATATATATACACATATATATATATGTGTATATATATATATATATAGCTCTAAATGTCTCCCACAGAATGCTTCTTGTTCCTTCCCTTTTCCAAATGTTCCCTTCACCTAAGATAAACACAAATGGCCACCAGCAAGCAGGGCCTCCGAAACTAGTAAAACATTTGTCACTGTGCCACCTAAGTCTTCCACAGACCTTCCCACAGGGGAGATTATTTAAACGGCTGTAATACTCTGAAGGACACAGACATGACATGCAACTTCCCACTTTTAATTCCAACGTCTAGTTGCAGCACTGGACAGCCCTCCATGTCACGGGGCTTTGATGACAAAAATGGAGACCATTATAATCCTCCAAGTGTTTCGTTGTAGGCATATTCAAAGTGTCCTTCACCTGCTGGTCTGAAGTTTCTGGCTCGCCCTGCCTGAGCTGAGGACTAAGTCAATATCCTGGACAGTCCTTTCATCTGCTTTATCTGGTAGACCCTCAACCCAAGTAAACTCTGAAAATATATCAACAACCATGAAAAGGCATTTACACCCCCTGTTACAAACTGCCACTGGCATCCATATGCAGCACCTTGATTATATTCCCGTGAGAGAGACCCAGCAGATGTGTTGGCAACATGCAAAGTGGCCCACTCAGGCATTCTGCTCCAACAGTTGGCTCACCTTTCCCTCCCCCTGAGGTCTCCAGAGAGATACACTCTAAACACCACCACCACCCACCACAGTGTAAGTCTGATTTAACAATCAAAGAACTTCAGAAGCCTCTGAGGAGTGTTTAGAAGAGCATCTTTATTTCGGACACCAATTCAGGCTGGGGGAAAATAAGTGAATTCAATATCCAAAAGATGAGTTAAAATTGAAGTCTGGGTTAGTTGGCCATTTATACTTCATCAATAATAGCCGAGTGTTTCTGTAACATATGAGAGTTGCATACATTTAGGGTGAGAAGTATTAACAAGCTCCTGGACAAATTTTGACGAAATTTACACTTCTCTAACTCATCCAAACCCTTTATTTAAAAAAAAAAAAATGAACCAATTTAGCTGTCAAACATAAAATATTCATTTTGTAATTTATATAAGTAATGATCTCCAGCACACAGGCTAGTTTAATTTTCTATGTGAATTTCATTATTTACATTTTCTTCCTCCCTAGTTGCAGGCAGGATTGTGACCGCTGTCCAGAGGCCCCAATTAAACACCTAAACTGGTCCCTATTATACCCACTAAAGCACTTAAAAATCACCACCTGAAAACAGCCTTCACTAAACAGCTTCGGAACACATTCTGACCCTCCCCATCACCAGCCGTAAAAACGCACTCACACAAGCACACAAGTTAAGAAACTTCTACTCTAATAAGTAGGGAACAAAAGACAAGCAGATCCAAGTTATTTGGGGTCCCAGTTCTTTATTAAAGAAAAAACCCACGCATCTTTCCGATAAGCATGTTCTCTGGAGAGACGTTTCTTCTAGAACCCCAGTGTGTCCATTCAGTAGGCATGTGGGTGGTTCTGGTTATGTGTGTCCCCTCTCAGACCGCCCAGCCTGCACTCGACAGCCAGGGTACATGGCCACGGGGCCTATCTCTCAGGCCCTGAGACACACTCTTGGAACTCAGAGACATGCTCAGCACTGCTTCTGTTTTGGAGCTTACAGCAACGTTCATGTTTAATTTCTTCGGGATTGTGTCCTGACTGGTTGTGGCAGAGCCGGCTTTCACCTGCACCAGAATCATGAAGTTCTTCTACTTACTCCATACAAGTGTTAAAAATTAAATAAATGCTCTGGAGCAAATTTTAAGGGAATACTGAAAGACCATTCCACCCCAAAACAAAATAATCCTGCCAAGATCATGAAATCTCACTGTGTTTTCCTTCCAAAGCTGATGCAATGAGACCAGATGAAGGCCCTTGTCACAGGCAAATCTCAAAAAAGCATCTAAAAGCCAGCAATCAGGAGAAGTCAAGCAAGGCACACCATTTGTTATTATCACAATTGGGGTCAGTCTTCAAAATCCCATTGCTCTTTTTTGCAAAACAGAAGGAAAGTTATTCCTATCTGTCCATATAAATCTGCCTCCATTTTCTCAAATGGCTATTTCGAATTGGGACGCCAGGCAGGTTTTGTTTGGTGGGTTGGCTGGGTTTTTTATTTGCAGAAAACTTTTAATACTCTAAGATCCTTGGTGTTGTGAGTCAATGCTAGGTTGGTAGGAATATTTTGCAGGAATGAATCAGGGCTGCTCATTCTTTTGAGAGAGTCGAGGCAGGATTGGTAAGGAGATACTGGTGTTTGAGGTGGGCAGAGTTGGTGAATAATTATGTCTTTCCGGTGACTGATTAGATTCTAGTGGTTGATTGATCTGGATTATACTTGTTGGATGAGTTGTGATGAATGGATTATGCAAATTATGTCTTTGACAGTCCTCTAACTTTGGAGACTATTTCCAGATTTTGCCGGAAAGCTTTGCTTTATACAGCTTCCTTCTCCCTCCCTCTCTCTCTTCCTTTCTTTTTCTTTCTCTCCCTCTCTCTCTCTCATGCCCTTTAACTAAATGATATCCAAAAAGTACATGGATATTTATGAGCCCTTTCTTAAGACAATTTTGCATTTACTTCAAAAATTTTACATACAAGGAAAGATGTTGATTTATTTAAATTAGTGAAAGAAAATTCTGCAGAGAACCCACTTCAACTACAATTCCAATTACTTTTTTCCTTCTGTCATCACAATCATTTGAAAATTATAGAAGTCTCAGCACCAAAGTTTGCAAACTCAAGAAATAGAGTATTTTCAAGTACACATGCTTTAAAAATAGAAACAAACATTCCTTTAAGCCATCTCATTTTAAAGGTGATAGAGATGGTCCAAATATATTATTTAGAATTATTATTTTATGATAATAACAAACACATATTGTGCCACAGTGCTATCCCTGATAAATTACTTTCTGATAATAAAAAAAAATGTTTTATATGAAGGCATATCTAGTATTGGTTCTCCTGAACCTTCCAGCGGACACAAATTCTGTCTTTCCCCATAGATCTGCACTATTACTTAATACAGTGGCCACTAGTCATATGCACCTCTTAAAGAGGGCACATACTGAATGTAGCACTGGGTGTTATATGAACACAATGAATCATGGAACACTACATCAAAAACTAATGATGTAATATATGGTGATTAACATAACATAATAAAATTTTTAAAAAAAGACATACAACTGGATAAATAAATAAATAAATTTAACATAAGTTAAATTAAAAATCCAGTTCCTCTGTCATACTAGCCACATTTCAAGTGCTCAAAAGCCACATGTGGTTGGTGGCTACCTTATTGGACAGTACAGATTATAGAACATTTCCATTACTGCAGACAGTTCTACTGGACAACACGGCGTTAGTTTCAACCGTGAGGTCTTTTATGTTAAGAGACCATGGTTATTTTTCAATAGAGATAAAGCAATTTTATGAGAATAGAACATTTAGTCCTAAAGCATTCAAAGTCCAATGTGTTCCTTTCATTTTGCAGTTGCAAATTCCTCCACATTTTGATTTAACAGTTAACTTAACCACACTTCCTGTCTCCTCACTAAGCTGGAAGCTTCTTAAGGACAGGGACTACATATCAAAAACCTTTATTCCTTTTCCTTGTCTCCCAGGTTAGTACTAAGTGCAAGACATTTTCTTTAAAAAAAAAACAAACCTTCTTGAAATGAATTAAAATGTAACGTAGCCTATCTCCCTACTTATTCTAACACTATGCCCTGTGGGTGCAAAAATTTCTTGCTAGTTGGCTAACCCGAAAGTCCCAATCTGGGTAGAATCCTCATGATCCTTCCAGACTATTTTCCCAAATCTATAGCAGCAACCCTTACAAGAGAGCCAGTGGTTGCTCACTGAGGCAAAGGAGTGACCACAAATTCCATGGCTGTGCTCCTAGCAGGTAGATTCCCCTTTGCTCCTACTGGGAGCTACATGGGAAGAAGCCCGGAAACCCCAATTTCACTATTCAGAAAACAGAACCCTTGTTTGTGGACCCCAGTTAGCTTACTCTTAATTGTGCAGTCCAGCCCAAAAAAAGTTCTCAGCTTTATCTGAGGTGATCATTTTTCTAACCCTGGCAAGCATTCTAAAAATATTTGTTCACTCTACCAATGGGTATTAAAAACCTCTTTTGTACAGAAAGCATTGTGATTGACAGTGGAGACAAAACAGAATAGGGAAGGTAGATAACAAATTAGTAGCAAACCAACATATCATTTAAACCTGTGAAATGCTCCAGTGGAGCAGGACAGAGTGGTCTGATGAGGGATTATAGGAAGGCAGGGGAGGGATGGATCTCAGATTCGACGACCTGGAAAGACATCTTGAGGAGGAGACATATACCTTGAGAACAGAAGGATGAGAAGAGTTTGCCATGCAGAGAGCCAGATGGAAGAAACAACAAATGTCAAGGCATTGAGATGGCAGAGAGTATGGTTTGGTAAAGAATGGAGAGCCAATCAGTGTAGCTCAAGAGAGCATGGAGCTAAGTGGCAGGAGGTGAGGGAGGCAATGACCGTCTTTGGCCATATCATGGCCAACTTGTGCATGACCTTACCAGCCATGATAACCAATGGGATTTTCTTTCAAGTGCTTTGAAAAGCCCCTGAAATGTTCAGATCTAGAGATTGGGTGAATGAGTGGATGAGTGAATGAATGATTCCAACTACTTGATCCTTGGGAACAAGAATTTTTAAAACGGAAGGAGTCATATATCACTTTTAGGTGTTTGTTTTCCTTAAATAAATACTACATTCCTCTCTTGTCTTCTCCCCTCTTTCCTTCAGATTGTGAGGGTGATATATTTGACTGACTTTGGAGCAGCCTCCAAGATATCTGTACACTTGCTTTTTAGAAAGAAAGCAACATTAACTGGAAGCCTTCCCTGACCCCTTCAGGCAGAATCGGGTCTTCCCTGCTCTGTGCTCCTGCACTGCTTAGCACAGTCCGCTATGCAACAGTTACTACTTTGAATTATAAGTATTTTTACAGACTGTGAATACAATGAATGCATCTCTGAAACGGCACTTCTAACACGGTGCCCAACACACAGTGGGCCCCCAATAAATGCTTTCTGGATGAGTAAAAAAAAAAATGAGAAGAAAAAGATGTAGGTCTTCTTAAGTAAATGCAGACTCAGAACCAAGTTTCTATGCTAATTAGTACTAAAAGAAGATTAATTTACTGTCTCTGTAATCAGCTCCTCTGACCTGATTATGTATTGGAGTCCTGAGGTTCTCTACAAATATTACTATTTATGCAGCATGTAAATTAAGACAACTCTTAGAAAACTGAGAGGTTTGAATTCCCACTCTGTAATACAGGTCTTCTCAATTAATTCAAAGTACCCTTTTGTAAATAATAGCCTGAGAAGCGCTAAGGCTTCCATCAAGCAATTCCTACTCTGTGTCAATGCTAATACTGTCCTGTATTTATTCAGAGTGTGGTCTTTGATCCTCCTATCCATGGGAAGTGGGCAAGACAAACAGTCTTATCCCTATTTCATCAATGAAAATATAAGCCCCCCAAAAAGAAGATCCATTTAAAGTTACACGGCTTGTATGTGGAGAAGCCAGTGATACTAGAATCTGTTTCCTAAGACTTTTTTCTTTCTCTTACACCACAATCCCTGGATCAGTGGTTCTCAAATTGTGGTTCTTCGCAACTAGCAGCACCAGCTTCACCTCGACCGTGTTCTAAATGTAAATTCTCAGACCCCACCCCAAACCAGCAGAATCAAACCCCAGGGGGGCCCCAGGGAGGTAGGGGTTAGAAGGGAGGGCCAGGGATGTTCTGACAAGCCTTCCAAACAATGCTAAGGCACACTTAAGTCTGAGAAGCACTACTTTAGGTAATCTGTTTTTTAAAAAAAAGATGAATAATTTAAAAATTGATTTAAGCCATACACAGTTTATTTCATGTAGTACAAAATTGCCTAAATTGAAGTTAAAATCTTACCTGAAAATTTGTATATATTCATTACCAACTCATTATTCATCAGTTTGTTACATTGTCACATAAATTCTGTTTGTGCAAGGATGTCAACTTTTTGCTTTACATAATACTATTTAGCATTTTGTTACAACTTTCTAGTTACAGTTAAACTTGAATGAAGTAACTGTGATAAATTAAAAATTGCACTTACACTTAATCTGATCTCATCAACATTAATATCAGCCTTTAGTGCACACATTTACTTATAAAAGTAAAAGGATGTAGCAAAAGCTACATTACGGAGTCCATTTCAGGAAAAGATACTTACTGGTTCAATAACGAAATAAATGGAGAAGGGTAATGCAATTTTCCATAAATATGACTACTGAAATCTTTGCTGAAGAAATTCACCCAAAAAAGAAACTTGGCAGTATTCCCCTTGAGGAGTCTGCTCAGGTTTCTAAGGGTGACTATGTCCCTGAATGATCCCTGAAGTATAGCCTTCAAGCAACTGAGAACTAATCAAAGGTCTATCAAAGGGTATCATACAGATTCTACTTGCAGAGATATAAGCAACATGTGCTATTAACATGTACAGCAGAATAAACCATTGAAATTGTGTAGGAAAAGGAGCAAATGTTCTTCCAGTGAATTTCAGTTATCAAATATTCTTAATTTATAGAGAAGGTGCTTAAAGGTGGTATGTTAATGATCTTGATTTTGTATTTCCAAAAGAGTACACTCTCCTGGGCGCCTGGGTGGCTCAGTTGGTTAAGCGACTGCCTTCAGCTCAGGTCATGATCCTGGAGTCCCGGGATCGAGTCCCGCATCAGGCTCCCTGCTCAGCGGGGAGTCGGCTTCTCCCTCTGACCCTCCCCCCTCTCATGTGCTCTCTCTCTCTCTCTCTCTCTCTCATTCTCTCTCTCTTTCAAATAACTCTTTAAAAAAAAAAAAAGAGTACGCTCTCCAGTGTGGTTGCACAATAACTGTTAGTCGTCTAGGTTAAAAAAATCTTAGTCTTCATTTTGAACCTTTACTACTTTTTTAAAAAAAGTGATTCAGGTAAGCTACTCCAAGAGGAAAAGAGATCAGCAATGGAATCTAGACACAAGTCACACTATTTTGGAACTGATAATCCAAACTAAATATTATGGGCTTTTCACATTTGCCTACTAAATGGCATCCTTTTAATCCCCTATCTCTTCTTCTCCTCTTCTCCCCTTAACTATAAGGGGTTTCAACAAGCTGTTAATACTCCTTGATTAACTTTGGCAGATTCTCCACTCTCCAAATCATTTTCATGGTGGCACACTGCATTCTGGGACAGGTTATCCATTCTGTGTCCTAATAACTGTCTTGTCCTTTTCCATTCTCAACATTTACTCTCTTTCCAAGGGGGATTGATCCTAACCATAAGGTGGAAAACTATTTGGGGAAAGTGTCTAAAAGGTCTGAGTACAGATAAGCACAAAAGTTTAGGCTACCATAAAGATATGAGGTTACCGGAAGCCTCAGTTATTAAGACAAGAGCTAGGATGAAGTCCACCATCAATTAAAGCTTGAATGGGTGAAAATACTAATAGTTATACCTTTTATTGATGACATACTCCTTTGTGCCAGGCCCATTTCTAAGCAGTTGACTGATGTTATCTCATTTAACCTTTACAAAAACTCCTCCTAGATAGTGGCATCATTCCCATTTTACAGCTGGGAATCATTCCCATCATTCCCATCTTACATTCCCGTTTTAAGCTGAAACTGGGAAAGAAATCATGCAATGACAACCATAACCAGACTTTTTGGGAGAAGGTTCAAACCCAAGTCTTCCTGACTTCATAGTCTCTGCCCCATTTACAACACTACGATGAATGAAGGAATAGTTGCTTTTTCATTCTGGTTTCCAGTGGCATTTAAGAGCACTGACACTCAAGGGCTCCTTTACCCATAACAGAGTGAGGTGGAGGAGCTCTTCATTAACAAAGTGTCTCTTACAGGGTCTTGGTAAAGGCTATGTTATTACCGGCACCGAAGTCTCTCCTCTGGGTCAAAGACTTGCATTCTAGATGCTGCAGTGCAGACTCTTTACCTGAGATGGGACCAGAAGAACTGAGGTTTATCTTGGATTGAATGCAATAATCACTGAATTTCCAGAGACAGGAGGAGCTAGGAAAGGCATGTAGAAGGAGTCCCGAGGAAGATGGTTGGCAGTTGAGGCTGGAAAAAGCAGAGGTCATCAGGAGAGCAGAGGATCCCAGAAGGAAAGGAGAGTCTGGGAGTGGAGGTTTTGAACTCCAGACTTCACCTACTTTGACCTTTTGCTCAGCAAAAGGCTCAGCAAAACTGCTAATATTTGCAAGATTAAACTCAAAAATTCTCACAATATCTAACTGTGGTGCTGAACAACTTTCCTGGTAATGAACAAGGTTTGAGTGCAAAAGGCAATAATGCATCAAAAGAATTATGCAAGAGAAGAGAATGAATTCTCCTTTAACATTTTTTGTCTAGATATTTCCTCTTTTTCAAATAAAAATCAAATAAAGCCTAATCTAAGCTCATTTTAATCAGGGTAACACTGTATTCATTTTGCTCACATCAGCAGGATAAAAGTTCCCAGAGAAGAAAAATGTTCATCCTAAACAAACTGTGGACTTTTTTCAAGTCACAAATTATTAAATCTCCTTTGGAATACTACTGTCTTTTAGAAAAAAAAAAACCTTTTATGGTACTGAAACAACATGAGCCCAAGAAAAGAGAGTGCCACAATTAATCCATTCCTTTAACAAATGTTTATTGAACACTTTTTATGTGATAGGCACTGAGGGAAATAAAAAGATGAATAAGATCATCTACCCCAACAGTCTATTTGAGGACACACATACATAAACAATTGCAAAACAATTCAACAGGGGCTGTAATAAAGGTTTTTATGAGGCCCCACTGGAACATAGAGAAAGGAGTCATGCATTTAGCCTGTCTCAAAGAAATTTCACCAGAGAAAGGACATTTAAGTTGCTTCTTGAATGGAACAACCCCACATTTGCAAATTTCCAAAGGCAAGACAAAAAAATATGTGGCCTGTTTGGGAAACAGTGAAATTCCATATGCACACGGAAGAAGGGTATTTTATTTATTTAACATTATTTAGCCAACATTAACTCTTCAAAGCACTTAACATGCATTAACTCATTTGATCCTCAAAATACCTTTCAAAATAACCCAAATTTTACAGATGAGAAAATTGAGATTTACATAAATTAAATAATAGGTCCAAAGTTTTCGTTTGGGCAAGACTAACATACAAACTCAGATAGCCAGATTCCAGCATGGTTTTTTGTTGTTGTTGTTGTTGTTATTAATATATAATAGACATATTACATTGTGCAAATTTAAGGAAAATGTGTTGATTTCATACACTTATGTATCACAACATGATTACCACCATAGTATTAGCTAACACCTCTATCACATAACATATTTATCAGTTCTTTTTTTGTGGTGGGAAAAATTAAGATCCAGTCTCTTAGCAACTTTGAAGTTCTTAATGCAAAATTGTTAGCACATAAATGTATAAAGCAAATATTAACAGAACTAAGGGGAAGCGTAGAGAGCAATACAATAATAGTACGGGACCCTAGCACCTCAACACCTACATCACTGGATAGATCATCCAGACAAAAAAACAACAAGGAAACATAAGCCTTCAATGACATGACCAGATGGACTTAACAGATAAATATAGAACATTCCATCCAAAAGCAGCAGAATATACATTCTTCTCAAGCGCACAAGCAGCATTCTCCAGGATCTATCACATATTAGACCACAAAAATAAGTCTCAATAAATTTAAGAGGATTGAAATCATATCAAGCAGCCTTCCCAACCATAGTGGTATGAAACCAGAACTCAATCATAAGAAACCTGGAAAAACACAATTATGGGGAGATTAAACAACAGGCTACTGAAGAACAGGTGGGTCAATGAAGAAATACAATCCTTCCTCAAGAAACAAGAAAAATTTCAAGTTAACAACTTCACAACCAAAAGAACTAGGAAAAGAACAAATGAAGCCCAAGTTAGCAGAAGGAAGGAAATAACAAAGATCAGAGCAGAAATGTATGAAAAAAAGACAAAAGACAATAGAAAAGATAAATGAAACTAAGAGCTGGTTCTTCAAAAGGATAAACAAAATTGACAAACCTGTAGCTAGACTCACCAAGAAAAAAAAAAGAAGTCTCAAATAAATAAAATCAGGGATGAAAGAGAAGGAGTTACAACAGATACCACAAAAATACAAAGGATCATAAGAGACTACTGGGAACAATTATACACCAACAAACTGGACAACACAGAAGAAATGGATAAATTCCTAGAAACATACAATCTTCTAAGACTGAATCATGAAGAAAGAGAAAATCTGAATAAACTGATTACTAGTAAAAAGACTGATCAGTAATCAAAAACGTACCTTAATAAATAATAGTCTAGGACCAGACAGCTTCACTTGGGTAATTCTACCAAACATTCAAAGATGTAATAGCTGTCCTTATCAAACTCTTCCAAAAAACTGAAGAGGTGGGAATGGTTCCAAATTCATTTTTACAAGGTCAGCATTTACGCTAACACCAAAACCAGATAAGGACAATACAAAAAGGAAGGAAGGAAGGAAGGAAGGAAGGAAGGAAGGAAGGAAGGAAGGGAGGGAGGGAGGGAGGAAGAGAGAGAGAGAGAGGAAGGAAGGAAGGAAGGAAGGAAGGAAGAAGAGAGAGAGAGAAAGGAAGGAAGGAAGGAAGACAGAGAAAGAGGAAGGAAGGAAGGAAGAGAGAGAGAGGAAGGAAGGAAGGGAGAAAGAGAGAAAGAAAAGAAAAGAAGAAAGAAAGAAAGAAAGAAAGAAAGAAAGAAAGAAAGAAAGAAAGAAAGAAAGAAAGAAAGAAAGAAAGAAAGAAAGGAAAGAAAGAAAGAAAGAAAGAAAGAAAGAAAGAAAGAAAGAAAGAAAGAAAGAAAGAAAGAAAGAAAGAAAGAAAGAAAGGAAGGAAGAAAGGAAGGAAAGGAAGGAAGGAAGTAGGAAGGAAGAAGGAAGGAAGGAAATTACAGGCCAATATCCTGATGAACATAAAGAAAAATCCTCAACACAATGTTAAGAAACTAATTATTCAACAATACATTAAAAAGACAATACAACATGATCAAGTGGGATTTATGCCAGGAATACAAGGATTGTTCAATATCTGCAAATTAATTGTTGTGATACACCACATTGACAAAATGAAAGTTAAAAATTATATGATCATCTCATCTCAATAAATACCTAAAAAGCATTTGACAAAATTCAACATCCATTCATGATAAAAACACTCAACAAGTGAGTATAGAGGAACATAATCAACATAATCAAAGCCACATATAACAAGCTCACGGCTAACATCATATTCAATGGAACAAAAGATCAGCAACAAAACATGGATGTCCACTCTTGCCACTTTTATTCAGCATAGTATTGGAAGTCCTACCCATGTCAATTAGTCAAGAAAAAGAAATAAAAGGCATCCAAACTGGAAAGGAAAAAATAAAACTGTCACTATTCACAGATGCCATGTTACTATATACAGAAAACCCTAAGGACTCCACCAAAAACGATTAGCACTTACAAATGAATTCAGTAAAGCTGCAGGATACAAAATCAATATACATAGATCCTTTGTGTTTCCAAACACTAATAACAAACTATCAGAAAGAGAAATTAAGAAAACAACCTCATTCACAATTGCATCAAAAAAAATCTTGGAATAAATTTAACCAAGGAGGTGAAAGACCAACAGACATGCTGAAAACTATAAGACATTAATGAAAGAAATTGAAGAAGACACAAATAAATGGAAAGACATTTGGTGTTCATGAATTGAAAATAATAATAATGCTAAGTGAAATAAGTCAGACAGAAAGACAAGTACCTTGAGATTTTACTTATACATGGAGTCTAAAAAACAAGACACATGAACAAAAAAAAAGAAAACTCATAGATACAGAGAAGAATATCTCTGGTGGTTATCAAAAGGGAAGGGGTTTGGGGGGCAGGTAAAAAGGTAAATTTGTATGGTGTTGAATGGTAACTAAAGGTATTGGGGTGATCACTTTGTACTATGTGCAAATATCAAATTTTTAGGTTGCATATCTGAAACTAATATAATGTTATATACCAATTTGACTTCAATTTTAAAAAGTAATAATAATAATAATAATAGAAAATTGTTGTCTCTGATCACAATGTGATAGCACAGGTCCTAACCATTACATAGCATCCCATGAGGATGGAAGGACAAGTTGTAAAGAACTTCATATGGGGCGCCTGGGTGGCTCAGTTGGTTAAGCGACTGCCTTCGGCTCAGGTCATGATCCTGGAGTCCCGGGATCGAGTCCCGCCATCAGGCTTCATATGTCCTACGATAGAGTTTGAACTTGGTAGAATATGATCATCAGAGGTTTCAAGGCAGAGAAATAACACAATCAGATTTTGACTATGGAAATGTTACCATAATGTCAGCCTAAAGAATGGGTTGGATGCCAAGAAAACTGGAGGCAATAGATCTGTTAAGATTTTGTTGCAAAACCACAGGCAAAAGGTGATGAGGATTTTAGTCATTATGATAGGTCTGCACAGGAAGAAATAGAACAAAAAGATATTTGGCAGCAGCATTAACAAGGTTAATGTGACTCTGGGAACACAAGGTAGAGAGTGGAGATTAGAGTGTGGGATGACATAGTTTCCAGCCTGAGCCACCGAGGAGATGGTGATTCCCTTGGTCAAGCATTAACCAACATGGAAATGTGAGAAAAGGAAGTTTGATTTAGGATGTTAGTAAGTTCACTTTGGGACATTTTGAGTTTGAGTTACTCCTGGAAAAACAGCTCAGGTGTTGAGGAGAGGTAAAGCATGAAGATATAAATTTGCTTGTCATTGCCATAGGCACAGCTGAAGCCAAGGAAGTGAGTGAACCTAGCAGTGATGCAAAATTTCATGCGGGGGGAAGAAGAGATCACCCAGGATGTAAACCTTGGCTGTAAGAGCGGACATGAGGAAGAACAGTCCACAAAGGAGGGAAGAAGGGAAACCAAAAGGAGAATAAATGAGAAAAATTTAGAATCTGACCATCTAAATGGAGATTGGGATTAAAATCTCCTCATATTTCATTTTCCCTTCCTTTAACTTGATTATTTTTTTATAGATGAATAGTAACTACATTATTTGCAAATAATCAACAAGGAAATCTTCTGGGCAACAAATTCTCCACCAAGTCAATAATTTCTTAAACTTACAAAAGTTCAGGAAAGACCCAAGAGCATTAAAAAACCTCTCAAAAAATGCTTTTATGTAGAAAAAGTTTTGACGTTTTCCACCCTTGTCTTTCCATGAGAGCAAGTTCAGACCATTTAACAAATAGGTAAAAAATTTTTAGTGAAAACTGCACCAGTTAAGCAGACATTAACACAACAGTTCTCAGCTTGCAACTTGTCTCCACAAATTAAAAGAGAGATGAATGCTTGCATTACTGATAAATCGCTGATAATCATTAAAAGTCACATTTTTCTAATAAAAAATGATTTTTTTTAGAAATACTTGTTCAAAAATATGAACATGAATCTACGTGTATGAGAAATTTTTACATACTGTAACACTGTATCAAGATAAGCAGGACTTGGGGGCCCTGCGTGGCTCAGTAGGTTGAGCGTCCTTCTCTTGATCTCAGCTCAGGTCTTGACCTCACAGTCATGAGTTCAAGACCCACAGTGGGTTCCATGCTGGATGTGGAGCCTACTTAAGAAAAAAGAAAAGTAGGACCTATATTTAGTATCCAAGCATTTGTCTTCTGGACAAGAGTACTTGAGTCCAGAAACAACCAGAGCAGGTGACATCGATGAGTCTCACAGCCAGCACCAGCTTATTTGATCCCAAATGCATAATAATAGTGGTTTAAAAGCCAGAACCATGAACTATGAATGACAGCTCCTTTGGCTATTTTACTTCTATCTTTGGTTGTTTGTTCTTCCACTAGTTAGATTTCAGTGAAAATCAAAATTATAAGCAATACAAATATTATAAGAGATATTATTTTGCATTTGTTTGAATAGGATAATAAAATTTAAGAAGCATACATTATCCATACGTGGGTACAAATGTCCCTCACATTATGTATTCAATATATTCCTTCCAAGTGTTTTATAAGTAAATTATGCTAAATGAGCTAATATTTTAAGTGCCTGCTATGTAAAGGAATACTATGTTTCTATAAAGTATAGCATTCTCTAATAAAATAATCATTTTTTAGGCTTGCTTATGGATGTAGATGTTAATCCCTTCATAGATGAATCAATCCTCAGTTTATATTTTTAGCTAACTTAAGCTTTCAAACATCCGCCCTAAAGTAGAGCACGAGTGCGGCCACACTGCCGATACCATCAAATCAAACCAGTAAATAGTCTTTGCAGCCGCAGCAGGATGTAATGACTCCTGTAACATGATCTGATTAAAGGACCACAGGCTGCTGTGTGGAGAACGGCGTGCAGGGGAATCAAAGGAAAGCCCACTTAGGAGGCTCTTGCACTGGTCTGGGAAAGATGACGATGGCCCAAACTGGGAAATGAAGAAAATCAGATAGGTTAGAAGTATTTTTTTGTAGTCAACAGGACATGTTAGTGGATTGGGTGTTGGAAAGCAAAGCACTGAGTGGAGAATAACCATGAATAGAGGGCTGCTTCCTGAGATGGGGAAAACTGGATCTGAGCAGATCTGGGGCAAGGGTTCTTACCAGATGCTTACCAGATATCCATGTGGATGTTGATTCTGTCTTGCATTAAGTACTGGTGACAATGTGTACCTTGGAGGGTTGCATAGAGTACAAATAATGTATTGCAATCACCTAGCAGACTGACTAATCCACAATGGGTGCTTAATAGCAGTAACTATCTTTACTGTTATTGGAAATGCACAGAAAGTAGGTAATGTTATTGGAACTAGAGGTTGAAAAAGTCAGTTATTGATGTAAATTCTGGAATCATCTGCACAGCTCCAGTTCAAGGCAACAGACCTCTTTGAACACCTACCAGAACCCAGGCGTTGTGCCACATATGAGGAATAGATATATAAGAATGACAAAGAGAGGGGCACCTGGGTGGCTCAGTCATTAAGCGTCTGCCTTCAGCTCAGGTCTTGATCCCAGGGTCCTGGGATCGAGCCCCACATCGGGCTCCCCAATCCACGGGAAGCCTGTTTTCTCCCTCTCCCACCCCCCCTGCTTGTGTTCCCTCTCTCGCTGTGTCTCTCTCTGTCAAATAAACAAAATCTTAAAAAAAAAAAAAAATGACAAAGAGAGAGTTCCTCCTTTCATGAGGCTCAGTACAAACTGTGGAAGAGAATAAAATGCTCCAAGGGCAGAAATTAGAGAAGAAAAGGAAGAGGTTTCAATTTGGTGAGTCCTTGGTGGAACATGCAAGAAGGAAGTAGAGCCAATGGAGGAAGCTGAGAAGGAAAAGGCAGGAGAGAACCAGGGTAACATGACCTGGAGAAGCTCAGGCTCCTTACCACCACAGCAGCAGTGTGTCTCCAGAGTGTAGAGTTGATGGACAGCATTACCTAGAAAGAAATTTCAAGGTGAATCACAGCTAAGAAAATGTCAGAAGACCACAGGTGGCCTTCGTTATTTCTATGTCCAGTGAAAAGACCAGAAGCTAGATTGCCAAAGACTAATAAGAAAGCAGTTAGGAAGCAGCGTCCTCTGGGATGGGGGACGCATCATAGCAGAAGATTGACAGGGTAAAAAGGAAAGAAGGAAATGAGCGCTGCTCACATAGCAGAACCTAGGATTTAAGACTGCAGGCCATTGAGGACACAGATGAAAGATTTTCACCTCACTCTCCAAAGAGATAAAGTAAAAACTGGGCACAAGTCTGGCCCCAAAGCAACTAGAAGAACTAGCAACTGTTATCTAACCCAATGCTTCATTTTATCTGCACGGGCAATAGACTATACATATCTCTAGATAAATGGGGGTAGGGAAAGAGAGAGAGAGGAACAGGGAGACATATATGTACGTACAGACATACATACGCACACTGAAGGACCTCTGTTTAGCAATTCTTTTCACCGTATGAGAAAATTGGAACAGTGTACCATAAATTCATGGTTAAAGTTTCAAAAAGAATACCACATTTCCTGTTTTCACACTTGAGGGTTTTTTTTCCTAATAATATATTGTAATGTTTTATTGTGAACTCAGGAGAGCCACAGAATGCTGGTTCTCTATCCTGGTTTTAGTATTAACTGAGATGTGTCTCCAGACAAATAACTAGGCCTTTCTAAGCTTCTATTTTCCTACTTATAAAAGATGGTTGGAAATCTCCTTCTCTTTGGAAAAAGGGATGTGACCACCTCTGTCTCAGGTCACACTGTGTAGATGAAGGACAATTTCAAGCCTCTAAAAATTAAGGAAAGCTCTAATTTGAAAATTCAGTGAGTCTGATAATGCCAGGTTTTAGAGATGGATATAAAAGCAGACATGGTCAGCATGATAGCTGAATTCACTGCTGGTGGTGCTGGGTGAGATCACTGTAAGAACAGACAGGAAAAAAAGATGAAACAACACAGGTCAACGTATAGAAGGGCATGTTTATATTATTCAAATGGGGAAAGTGTTCGACAAATTGAGTCATGGTTTCAATTTAACATGCACAACTGGTTCATAAAAGTGGGTAAAGACATGGCCATTTCCAGCTAAAGATACATCTCTAGATACAGATGGATTGGTGACAGACAGGTAGATTAGGCTCCTATTATTTACTAATGGCCACATCCAATATGTTGACAAATAAGGAGTCAGTTGGGTGTTTACTGCCAGGTGTTGTTCTGAATACTTTCCGTGTATTAATTCAGTGCTCACAACCACCACATCGGGTGAGCACTATTACAATCTCTGTCTTATAGATAAGAAAGCTGAATATAGAGAGTTGACTAACTTATCCAAGGTTATACAGCAAGTAATTGGCAGCCTCAGAATTTGAACCCAGGTAGTTTGGTTCCTGTTCATTTCCTTACCATCACTCTACACTCTCTGCTACAAATAATGATTAACACTTAGTCTAGTCTAAGCGTTGTCCTAAGCACTGGGAGCACAACAATGAACAAGGCAGATAGAGCCTTTGCCCTCGAGGATTTCATGAAATAGTGGGAGATATAGATGAATAAGCAATTAAAATACAGTATTCTAAGTCAGCCTAGAGGAACTATAGTGTGCACAAGTCAGACATTTTTGGAGGGAGAGGGAATCTCAGAGAAGAATTCCCTGAAGCAGTAAGCAAACCCTGGAAGGATGAGCAGGAGGTCACCCGGAGAAATCAAGCTGGACGTGAGAGGGTAACGAGGAGGGTGAAAGAGAATTCCCAAAGGGGAGAGAGTGCATGGCGCATTTGCAGAACTGAAAAGCACTTGAGGCGCCCTCAGGCCCCCAGTCCTGCATCCCCACAGTGCTCCGTGGCCCTGCTCCATGGCCTTGCCCCCTGCCCTCGGAGGCCAGCCCCTGTGCACCTTGCTTGCCTCCCCTGCAGGGGGCCCTGCAGCAACCCACGCCTGGGGCTTCCGGGTCTGTCAGAATCGTCCTCCTGGCCTCCAGCGAGTAGGAAAGAGATACCTGCGGAATGCAAAGACCCCCACACCTACTTGGCCATGATTGTCTTGGTGATCCGGGCTGCACCCTCCCGTAGGCTAAGACTGGCCCAGGTCATCTGTAGGGTCCAGGCCCCTGTCCCCAATTTCAGGGACGACCACGAGGGTTGGAAGGATTCCATCTGCCACAACCTCTCCTCCAACCTCTGCTTCTGATGCTGCCACGGGTGCCGAAAAACCCTGCGAAGCCCCAGGCCAAGGGCAACTTGTGGGCGGCCGGTCGCCGTGAGCTGGATCCCTGGCTACGCGCCGCGGCTGCAGAACATGGCCCTGTGCCAGTGCTGGCAGGGCAGGGGCGTGAGAGGAGCCTTCGCCAAGGACCTGGGCCCCTGCGTGCTGCCCGGCTGGCCCCACTGGCGGCCCAGTCCCCAGCCGCCGCCCAGTGAGGGCCTCAGCCTAAAGTCTCTGCTAGGGGACCTTAGGATGGGGGCACCAGGAGCAGCCCAGGTCGGGCAGGCTCTGGGCACGGTACGGAGGAGGTAGGTGCCCACTCCACCCCTGCCCTCTGAGAGGACTTTGTGGCCCCTCTGTCTCTCCCTGGGGCAGGAGAGCAGAGGGGGAGACTTCTCGGGGAGAACCAGCAGGCCCTCACCCCCACCCCTCTCCCCTGAGCACAGAGCCTGGCCCCTCTACTCACGGCAGGACACTGCAGAGCCTGGACGATTGTCTAGCAGGAGTCACAGGGCCTCACCTCAGGGGCCGGTGCCCAGCTCCTCCTGCCCACCTACACTGCCCACCGGTGCCCAGCTCCTCCTGCCCACCTACACTGCCCACCGGTGCCCAGCTCCTCCTGCCCACCTACACTGCCCACCGGTGCCCAGCTCCTCCTGCCCACCTTCACTGCCCACCGGTGCCCAGCTCCTCCTGCCCACCTACACTGCCCACCGGTGTCCAGCTCCTCCTGCCCACCTACACTGCCCACCGGTGCCCAGCTCCTCCTGCCCACCTTCACTGCCCACCGGTGCCCAGCTCCTCCTGCCCACCTACACTGCCCACCGGTGCCCAGCTCCTCCTGCCCACCTACACTGCCCACCGGTGTCCAGCTCCTCCTGCCCACCTACACTGCCCACCGGTGCCCAGCTCCTCCTGCCCACCTACACTGCCCTCTGGTGCCCACCTCCTCCTGCCCACATACACTGCCCTCCGGTGCCCACCTCCTCCTGCCCACATACACTGCCCACCGGTGCCCAGCTCCTCCTGCCCACCTACCTACTACACTGTGGTAATGCCCTTGGCTCTGCTACCACCCACATTCTGTCCCCAGTGCCCACCTTCAACCAGCCCAACCTACTGGGGGGTGACCCCTGAAACCCATGAGCCCCCTGGACTGCTCTGGGGTCTAGATGCCCTCTTCCAGGGAGTGCCACCCAATAAGAGCATCTGTGACATATGTGTCAGCCACACCTCAGATCCAGCTGCCTCCACCCCAGGCTGGCTACTCTCCTGAACAGCCTGTGAGGCTCCCAGGGCAGGGGCCACTTTCCCGGTCTACCCCTTCCTGCCACCACTGGCTGGCTGGGGAGCCAAGGCCAAGCAGACCAAGAGGCGTCTGTGGCCACAGCAGCCTCGAAACTCTAGGCACCAGCGGCGGACCACCCCACGAAGGGTTGTGGCCTGCTAGGCACCGCCCTGGCCCTGATGCTCAGTCAGTCCTCGCCTACCCCCAGGGGCAAGACTGGAAGGAGTGGGGCTTTGCTTGGAGTAGCCCCTTCCTGATCCCACTTTCTCGGGCCCTTCTTGTCGTCTGTGCTGCCGTCCATCCGTCCATCACCACGTGCCACTTCCCCTCCCTGGCTCCAAGCTGGGGGAGCGAGAACCCATCCTCCCTCATCTGCTTGGGAATGAGGTAGCACATTTTTGGGGAAAGGAAACCAAGACCCTACTTGGTTTTGGTGGTGGTAGTGGAGAAGATAACCGTAAAGGAATAGACAACATTAAAAAGAAAAAAGAAAAAAAGCACTTCTGGAGTTGGAGGGAAGGGAGGCAAGAGGAAAGAGGGCAAATTGGAGCTATGGATAGGCGAGAGATCACACAAGGACACACCGTCTTTAAAACTTTGGATTCTGCCTTTAACCAAGGAGCCATTAAATGGTATTAGAAGTGAAATTTCTTGATCATATTCGCAATGTGTAAAGAACATTCTAACTGCTGTGTGGAGCCTGGCTAGTAGGAAGACAAGAGTGAGGACAGCAAGACCAGGTAACTAGCTCAGCTATGTGGGGGAAAAGTAATAGCAGCCTGGTCTAGGGGCATGGCAGTGAGCAAAATGAGACTAGGACAAATTTCAGAGGTATTTAGGGAAGAAGCACAGAACCTGGGGTGGGCGGGGGTGGGAAGGAGGCGAGAGTGGGAAACGAGTGGTCAAGGTCGATGGCTAAATTTCTGGTTTGTCAAGTGGTCTTCCTCTCGTAGGGCATGGCAGCCTGGTGTAGGATTGGACGAGACCAAGAGCTAGATTGAACCAGGGCTGGGTTCTGCAGGTGTGGGGGGCAATGCGGCGAGGGGATAAAGGCTGTAGGCAAGAGAATAATTAAAGGGATAGAGTATAGAATCTAAGTTAAGTAAGGAAGAAGAGAGAGAGAAGTTAGAACGTAAGGGGTTCAAGGAACTGAAGATCCTTCTCTGGCTGCAGAAGAAATGCAGTCAGTGAGGAAGGAAAAATGATGGATTACGTACTGTCAGAAAATGGGATGTTGAAATATCAGAGTTGAAGCAAAAAATCTAAAGTAATGCCAAAGGAGTAACAAGACTATGGAAACAGGATTAAGTAGTGAAGAGCGACTGAAGTAGAAGGGAGAGAAATATCAAAGAAAGGTGGCGTGTCACTTTAGAGTCAATGGGGGGGTCAGAGAGGGGACACGGAGGTGAATGGGGAAGAGGGTACTGAAAACAAACAATGGAAACATCTACCCTCCCTCCCCTCCCCTGCTCTCCTGTTCTCTCCAGTAGAAATCATTTACCTTCCACAGGGAGAGCAGGGACGTGAGGCTGGGTGAGTTTGACTACTCCCAACAATGGCACAAAGAGTGACAGCGGTCTGGTCTCCAAGGACCCAGCAGCTGTAGCCTGTTGTCATGAAACCTAAGTGACCCTCATCCAGGCTGTAAGCCTGTCAAATGCTGTGGTGTCTGCAGAGCACACAGGGGACCAGGGGCGGGGCCTGATGTTTCCTCCTGCACTCACATAAATCACCAAGGTCTTTGGGTCTTTATCCAATTATTTATTCAAAAATTATTTACTGGGTGCCAGCTATGTGCCAGGCATACGGTACTAAGCAGGACAGATGTCCCCCCGGCAAGGATCTCAGGCCTTGTCGCCAAGGATTTTTATAACCACAGTTCCAGCCTGAAGGGTGAAGAATCATGCCTGGGCTAGCCTGAAAAAGACACCAGACAACATGCTGGCAAAGTAACTGGGGAAGTAATAAATAAAACTAATGTGTGAGGGTTTTTTAAAGAAGTAAACAAATTATTCTAGTTCTCACTATTCTTTGCTTGCACTAATATCTTGAAAGAAAATGTAAATTGGACAGCATAAATATGTAAAATATCTGGCATGTAGGGGAGAATTTCTCTGCTTTTCTAAAGATTCAAGACTCATACTTTTTAATGAGGTAAAATTGACATATAATATTATATTAGCTTCAGGTATACAGCATAATGATTTGATATTTGCATACAATGTGATTGATTAGTACAATAAGTCTAGATACCATCTGTGATGGATGAATGGATAAAGATGTAATATATAATAATATGTAAGATATATTATATAATGTAATATTATAATTATTGTAATTATTGTAATTTATAATAAATTAAATTTATTATTATATATACACAATGGAATACTACTCAGCCATAAAAAAACAAAATCCCGCCATTTTCAACAACATGGATGAAACTTGAGTATACTATACTAAGTGAAAGAAGTCAGACAGAGAAAGACAAAGGCATTATGATTTCATTTACGTGTGCAATCTAAAAAACAAAACAAATGAACAAACAAAAGAAAACAAAACTCATAGAGACAGAACAGAATGGTAGTTGTCAAGACTCAGTTTTGAATCAAAAACAATTAAGCATCTGAGAAAAATTATATGTAACCTAGATAAGTCACAATTTTGAGTAAATAAGTAATCATTTATATAATATAAAAATCCATAAAAATTTAGATGTGAGATTGTGTTTAACTCCTTCCCCCAAACAACAAGTTGAAAGTCCCAACTTGCAATATTCACAAAAGATACTATTTACTCCTTTCTTCTATATTTTCCAAAAAATACCTTGCAAATTGTTTACTAGGAGAATGATTCAAATTTCTCTTCTCCATTGATAATAGATTTTATATTAATAAATTCAGAAATGGACAACTCATTAAAATCTTCAGTCTCAGCAAAGCCTACAGCATATCAGGATAATTTTAATGCCAAATAGATCACAGAAAAAAAATGTTTTGTTTTGTTTTGTTTTGTTTTGTTTTGTTTTGTTTTAGTTACACCGGCACAGTTCTAGTCCTGGACTTAAAGCTATAAGGAAGGATGAAATGTTTCCTCTGCCTACCTGCGTATCATCCTATTTAACAAACCCAATTTGAAGATATTATTTTAGATCAAGCGAACGTCTTTTGAGCAGCCTAAGACTGGTCTACAACTCACTGAATAAAATATGTGGTATCTATGTTCTTCGTGAAAGTAACAGTGAGAAAGAATCTGATATATATTTATCATGGATATACATATATCATACATCCTTAATAGAACACAAATTTTTTTTAACTGGTTGCAACAATTCAATGACCTATCCATTAGCCTGGATAAAATATTAAATCTCTAGGTAGTTTTAAGTGAACTTGAACTTGATTGTTTCTTAGTTCTGCTTCAGAACCCCATGTTCATGTGCATGCAATTTCCACAGCAGCGGAAATGTGGATGTTGTGGGTCAGTGAGCATTCTTTTCCAGGGTGCTTCTCAGACGAAGCCCCACGATTAACACGGTGCCCTTAATGATGGGCGGGGGACTAAGCATTCCAAGATTGGCCTGGATTCTTGCCAGAAGGGAGAGAAAGGGGTCTTTGTATGTGGACATCTGAAGGGCGGGCATAAACATGTTAGTTGATACTTAACACCCAAAACCAGTGCCAAAACCGTTAGCTCCCCTCAATAGCCTACTCTGGTTTCAACTGTCCGCCACAATGGAGCAGCCACCTCAATATACAAAACTTGCTCTTTAAACATCCTCCGAGGAATTCCCAAAATAGCAGCTGTTAGAAGAAAACAGACTCTAATTCATTGACATATGCGGACCTTCTAATGTTTTTCTGGAGACAAGTTTCCAGAGTTTTGTTCCTACGTGACCATCTATGCATGCTTACTGATTACCTTGTGGATGACGTGGTGCGATTCCTCCAGGCACTTGAAGCAGCAGCCCGGGATTCATGTTCAGATGAAATCGTCTGTTTGGGCGACAAGAGGTTCAGCTAATTTATGTGGCGAATTTTGTATACGTTTTTCCTCTGGTTTTCCTTTCCGGCTGTCCGCCTCGCCCTTCTTCTTCAGTGCATTGAGAGATTCTGATGTGCCCGCAGCAACGTCCCCCGGAGGTGGCCGACTGTAGCGAAGCCAGCCCAGACTGGCCTGCCCGGAGCCCGGCCGAGTGTGCCGCCTCCGCCGAGCCCCCCACCTCCACCCCCACCCCCGCCTTCCTCCGAGGCCCCTCCGGGATCCCCTCTGCCACCCGCTTCACCAGGCGGGAGCTCATCGCACACCTTCAATAACTTTCGTGGGCTCCGTTTCCTTCTGGCATACAGTTAGCTGTGGTACGTGAATTCCACACGGAGAGTAAGCAACCGCCTATCTCTAGAGAGCCATTGGCCAGTCAGGGTCCTGAGGGTGCAGCAGTTCCAGAAACTTGGGCTTAGGAGTGGCCATGTGTAGCCAGAGAAGAGAAAAAAGTGATATGCTTGCAATTCAAAGGGCTTTGATTTCCTTCTCCCCATACTTGCTCGTGCAAAATAGTAACTCTACGTTAAGAGGTCATTGGGTGATTTCATACCTGTATATGACAATCCTATATAGTGCAGATGGTTAGTACTTTTTCAGAAGAACTCAGGGGCGACTCTGAAATGTCAGTTTTCAACAAGCAGCTCAACAAACAGACAAGTGTGTTCACTACAGGACATTGGCCCTGTGGATGTTTATTTAGGAGGGCAACATCCCTAAAGCAGCTCTAAACAAAGAATTATTCCTCATAAGGAAACCATTTAATGAGGACAACTACAAAACACCATTAAATGTGGAACTATTTCATTCATTTATCAAATTCTGTCTCTTTAAGAATATATATAATAGGGACGCCTGGGTGGCTCAGTCGGTTAAGCGTCTGCCTTCAGCTCAGGTCATCCTCTCAGGGTCCTGGGATCGAGCCCCGCATCGGGCTCCTCACTCAGCAACGAGTCTGCTTCTTCCTCTCCCTATGTGATCTCTCTTGCTCTCACTCTCTCTCAAATAAAAAAAAAATAAAGAAAGAAAAGAATACATATAATAGTCTTTAAATATATAAATGATAATATATAGCATGGCTATTAGTAATGTGTAAAACTTAACTTATTACTCTTAACTATCTTTCATGATTTTTTTAATCATCACTCTAATATATTTTACAGAGTGATAATATTTAGAAGTGTTATTTAATAGACTCCTATTTATTTGGAGTAGGATTACAGTGACGCAGTGAGGGATGACGCACTTTTGGTATAACTAGAAATTCTAGTAAAGGCAAAAGTCGACATTGCAAACTTAACAAGCTTTTTGTGTGACCTAATTACATTAGAATATATTAATAAGGTTGCATATTGTCGGCTTTATGTTTCATTAGAAAGGTCATCACCTATTTGGGTTGAAATGTGAAAGAAAAGAGACCACGTTAGCAGAGTGCTCTTCAAGGGGCTAAAGAATGAACGCACTTTGCTTCGTTAGAATTACCTCACTGTAACTCAATATTCTGATTTTACAGCAGGAAGAGACAATAAGAGGGCTCAGAAGTCCCAGATTTCATATTCTTCTTGTTGGAAATGGATAGGTAATTGGACCATGACATTGTTTCTCCAAAACACAAACATAACACAGTAAATGCAGTCCACCTGTATGTTCTGATTATAATCAAAGATATCAGCCCCATACATGCTAAATCACAGAAGACCTTACTTTCCAGAGGTCTGGTTAGTGCTCTCTTAACATTTACACCACTGTATTAAGAGATCTCGTGCAACATCACAACTTTTAATCCCAGAGTTATTATTGAAACAAATGCATTACCAGGTTTCTATGTATAATTCTTAGATGTTTTATGGATTTTACAAAAACATAAGCCTCAGTAATCTTCAATAGGTGTTACTTATAATTATGCCAAGAAAATATTTTAGATGCTTTGTTTCTATCACTAATGACAAGAAGACATAAATATATATGACTCGTCCTGGTAAGCATTTTCTTAGAATCTTTAATTTTTATAAAAGAATAATAAACTATCCTGTCATTTAATCTCCAGATTACATGGGTCAACCCTTGTGTTTGGCTCTTTTCAGTTACAAAGAACAAAATATGCAGATTACCTTGAATAATGGCCTCTATTATAAGGATACCCAAGTGAGCAAGGAAGCAGGGAAAAAAATCCCCCAAGCAAGACTTTCGAAGAAGCTGAACAGCACTCATGATTCCACTACAATGTCAGAAGCTCAACGGCAGCGCCAGGAGTCTGCCATTTGTGTGCCTCGGTTTCCCTCTCCTCCTCTCTCTCTAGCTCAGGGCTTTTGCTTGTCTCCATTCAGGGTATGTCGTCACTTCCCCAGGGCCATGCTGTTGGTCTCCATCTTTTTCTTTATTTGAAAGTCCCGCTCCCTAGGAGCAAAGATGCTATTTCCATAATCAGTGCATATCCAGACTCGAGCACCACAGTGGAAAGAGAGATCTTCCCAGGGCACTCACACGCTGACCTGGGTCTTAGCACCTATTGCAGGCCCAACTCTGGCTGTGGCTGGAACAGCCGGGTCACACGACAAAGCAGGAAATGTTTATACAAGGAACTACGTGCTCATAAAGGGACTGTGGTTATGTGGTGTGCACTCATAGCACCACGAGCGCCCATAACCTCAATGCGCCACACCGTGTAGCTCACCAGAGTTGTAGCCTCCAACTGCCTACCGTCCATGGGAGAAGAATTTAAAGGGCTTGCTGTGATCCATTCCTCTAGAGGGACCGAGGTAGATATCAAACACTCTCATTACTACCATATTGTCAAGACCCCTTTTAGAGTTGCTTATACAAAACTCTTCTTTCATCACCTGCCTTTAGCTTTCATTCAAATTAATGGAAAGGAAAAAAAGCTTTGTTTTTGGAAATGCTTCCTTGTATTGACGATAGGAACATTGTTGAGAACGCTCTTCAGGACCTTCTCATATGCAGCTCTGTGGGAGAAACTTCCTTTAGGACTACAGAGCACAGCCAGCTCACCTGTGTCCTGTTTTGTTTCTCATCTTGACACTCATTCTACTTCTGATTTTCCTTAATCCTATTTTTTTAATATTTAATATTTTGCCTTTTTTGATAAATTAATTCAAATCCCTTAAGGACATACAGTATAATGAATAATATTTTTTAATATTTTATTTTTATTTATTTGACAGAGAGAGAGAGAGCAAGAGCAGGAACACAAGCAGGGAGAGTGGGCAGAGGGAGAAGCAGGCTTCCCGCCGAGCAGGGAGCCCGATGTGGGACTCGATCC
This sequence comes from Eumetopias jubatus, assembly GCF_037043125.1. Lineage (NCBI taxonomy): Eukaryota > Metazoa > Chordata > Mammalia > Carnivora > Otariidae > Eumetopias > Eumetopias jubatus. Next base: position 61,330,094 of record NW_028274812.1, on the reverse strand, counting down.
CAAGACCCTGGGATCATCACCTGAGCTGAAGGCAGATGCTTAACGACTGAGCCACACAGGCTCCCTAATGAATAATATTTTAAAAGATGTATATGACAAACAGAAAAAGTATAATATTTGATCCCTTCATGCTGAAATTCTGAGAGAGTCACAAAGGTCCACTGATATCTACCTGTTCCACTGAACTAAGAATTTAATTCAAAACCACTGCAAAGAAGACCTCACCAAAAAGAACTATCCTAAATTCAAGTAAATGTCATAAATAACTTTCTAGATGAAAAATGTCACAAGTATTCAACCTCTCTGTACTTCCAAATACCAATTTATATTATCATAACTAGTACCTAATCCTGTAAAATTTGTATGTCCACACCACTGTTAGTGACATTTTCATGAAGGACAATATTGTATAGAAATAAAAGCCAAATTAAAACTGGCCACGCAGTGGTGATATAAATAAAAATATACAAATTGTATTTTTGCCAGTGAAAGGGGAGGGGGAAAGAATCAACATGATTAGGTGACTTTTTTGTTAAAAAAAAAGAAAGAAAAAAAAAGACTTCCAATGCCTCAAAACCCTATTTTCATTGTTGATTCTATAGCATGGTAAGATAGAATGATTAAACAATTTCTGATTCTAGTAGAAGAAGGAGATATAGTGACAAATGGCTGTTACAGAAGCTGCTTCTCCAGTGTCCTTAAATAATAGTTTGTCCACTAGTGCGTCATGTTCTTCTATTTAACCGGAAACCTCCAACAATCTCCACAGAGTGGGCCGTAGGTAACCAAGTACCTAATGCTTTGAATGCTGGCACATTCAAAAATAGTCTTTAATTCCTACATCTGTGTCTTTGGGGTAAATACCCAGTAGTGCAATTGCTGGGTCATATGGTAGCTCTATTTTCAACTTTTTGAGGAACCTCCATACTGTTTTCCAGAGTGGCTGCACCAGCTTGCATTCCCACCAACAGTGTAGGAGAGAAACAAACTGAGGGTTCTAGAGGGGAGGGGGGTGGGGGGATGGGTTAGCCCGGTGATGGGTATTAAAGAGGGCACGTTCTGCGTGGAGCACTGGGTAGTTATACGCAAACAATGAATCATGGAACACTACATCAAAAGCTAATGATGTCATGTATGGTGATTAACATAACATAATAAAATTTAAAAAAATATTCTTTGATTCAAGAGAAAGGTCTCAGTCAAATATGCAAGTCTAATGACAAATCTTCCTCAATTTGAGCAAAACAATCATTTTTATGTTACCTTTTCCAAGCGTGGTAACTTTCTATCTTCCACACACACACCCTCTTGTCTTCTTCCACCAGACAAACTAAGATAATTTGCTACATCCACAGATCCAGGTGACTTGTTGCCTCACAAAATCAAACAGGAATAATAAAAATACACAGAGATTTTCTTTCAAGGCAGACGAATTTTCTAAGTGATAAAAGAGACTCATAAGTTTCATATCTTTCTCTAATGAAGATGAAAATCATGTTAAACACCAAATACACTTGTCTAATTACATCAGGAAATACCGTTCTGTATTTGCTAATGAAATGTGATGCTACTGTATTCACTGAGAGCCAAAACAAAGTGAAGATATAACATTCTAATTACAAAAAGGCAATTGGTAAAATGGTTGTATGCTTTGAACTGTAATAAAAATTAATAAAATTATGTAAATACAAACACAGTTACTGAAAACATGACACTCTAATTTTAGAAAAGCCACAGAACATAATGACTTAAGAAACTTCAAACCATTTTTAACCTCATTCTCTTCACAGAGAGAAGACTAATGAGAAAATATTTGTCTGAAAGGCTAATATTTGTTTTGATATATTTACTTCATTGCTCTAAGTATGGAAGCCACTCCATATCCTATGGCAGTAAGGATAAAATCCTAAATAAATAAATAAATAATAAATAAATAAATAAATAAATATGCAAGCATGAATTTTCCATCCACATGCATTTTGCAACCTCCAGCTAAGTCTCCATTGATGCATTCATAAATGTCTTAATGGCCTTACTATGCAGAGTCCTGTTATAATGCAGGAGCCAGAGGACACACAGAACCCCCTCATTGTATGCTTTCCAAGTTATAAGAAAAGGGATGCACCACGCATCACTATGTACACAGAGAACGCGATTTGACCTCCGTGATCAAATCCATGGTATAACCAGGAGCCTTGTAATAGGCTATTATCATAGCTGGTGCTTAGTGATTCTCCACAGTGGGCTTTGTTCTGTACTAATTTTTCATCCTGAAATCTCTTCATAGCGTTCATGTTGACTCAAGAAATGCAATGTCTTTAAAATTAACCTTAGGAGTATATGTTCTATTAAATTTTCTGATAATTTAAACATGAAACATCATTAAAATTCATATAGCCTATTCTTACATTTTAATTCTTTAAAATTAATATTTTCATTGACTATGACAGAGATCAGTGAAATGATAAGCTTTCTAACTTTCATCACTTAACAATATCTTAGTCAAGAAGTGAATATGGCTCTAAACCAAATAAGCAATTTAAAAACTCTTCAAATGCTGTGTCTCTGAATCATCTGAATAAATACCATATTCTTTACTAACAGTCTTCAATGATAAATGTGCTTATTTGCAATACACTTACTCAAGGAGTTATAAAGGGACCAGAGATAATGTAAAATGTCCCTACTTGCTTTAGTATGCAGGAAAAAAAATACTACTTCAAGCCTGAAAATATATGATGGACAGTATATCTTCCATTTGGTTCTGATTACTTTTTGTAATCTACTGGGAGTTAATACCAGAGCACAGATCTTCTGTGTTTCTACAGGAATCTCCCCTAAGGTAGGTATAAGAATTATACCAGCTACAGAGGATGTGAATTTACTCTGATAAAATTGCTACAAATACACCATCAAAATTATGTATATATGAAAATTGGGAATATTTTTATTTTTGGTTGCTTTGAGGATGTGATTATGCCAACAACAAAGGATTTACTTAATCCATAAAAATATGTCATTTATTGTGCTTTTAACATGGCTCTTAAAAAAAAAAAACACTTCAAGTGTAACAAAATCAGAGTAGTATTTAAAACACCCAGATTAAACATCTAAATGATAAATACTGCATGGTACTGCACATCTGTTCTTTGTGGTGTTTTTCCAGTAATGCAGCATAGTGCAGCATTTCAGCAAACCAATTCAAACATGAGAATCGCTACAGAGCAAAAGCTCTTGTCACTGTTTGTGATTGTCTAATGGTATATGGTTCAATCATAAAGGGCAGCTGACAGGCTGGTATAAGAAATGAATTTTCTTCTTCCTCCTGACACATCAGGGTAGGGCCCCCTGCTGTAATGCAGAAAATCTTTTATGCAAAAAGAATACACCATCTTTCAGCACATGATTGCTATTCAGAAGATTCTGATTAGGTTTTTTGGTGCATTTTTAAAAATATTGATACAAAATTACACAAAGAGCAAACTAAGTCTAGGCTTATACCTTGTCTTCCCCACTTAGTCATCCTGTGACCTCAGGCATATTACCTTTTTTCTCAATGCCTTCATTGCCCCACCTTTGAAATGGGGATGGTAATCATAAAATGCAGTTCCTGAGGTGCCTGGGTGGCTCAGTCGTTAAGCAGCTGCCTTTGGCTCAGGTCATGATCCCAGGGTCCTGGGATCGAGTCCCACATCGGGCTCCCTGCTCGGCGGGAAGCCTGCTTCTCCCTCTCCCTCTCCCCCTGCTTGTGTTCCTGCTCTCGCTGTCTCTCTCTCTCTGTCAAATAATAAATAAAATCTTAAAAATAAATAAAAATAAATAAATAAAATAAAATACAGTTCCTGTCCTAGAATTTCTTTAATAAGATGAATAAAATGGATGAATATTTACTTATTATGAGTTTCAGCCTACGTAGAAAAATACTACCCACGCAGCATTGGGGCAATGTTCTATTTTCAAACACTTAAAGAAGAGACAGTCATACTAAAATCCCTAATGAAAAATAAATCAAACATGTTGCATAAAGCATAACATTTCAGATTTGAAACTTTTTGGATATGTTGTACAGAGTATAAACATTTCACTCTTCTTGGCACAGAGAGATCAAATAGCAATCTTATTGAATAAGTCTGTAATGAAAACTAAGTCTGTGGACTGTATGTCAAGCACTTCGATAAATACTTTACCATTTATTTTCTCCTTGAAGTGCTATTATTAAATCCATTTTATAAATGAGAAAACCAAAGCCTACAGAATTTTTTTAATTGTCCCCTAGTTAAAATATTTAAGGACAGGATACTTCTTAAGAATACTGGCAGTCAAGCCAGAGTCAACCCCGGCTTGTACTTTTAACTACTATGCTAAGCTGTATTGATTCATTTGATGAGGTGGCCAATATTATAGGAAGGATGCGAGAGTGATAGGAAGGGCAGGAGGCAGAGGGCCTCAGTCCTCTGGACAAAACCCAGAAGAGAGTAACTCCAACTGGAGGAGACACAGGTAAGTGGAGTAGCCAGTAGGGAGGGCTCATCAGAACAGGCAGGGGGAGTCAGGGGCCTCAGCTGCTTTGGTGAGAGAGTCACGGAACAGTGAGCAAAGGACTGGGCAGGTGGGCCTCCCCTGGGAAAGTCAAGTACGATTATACCAATAATAGAGGCGAGGCAGAGCTTGGGAGGCAGGCTGGAGATGCGCTAGTCACCTGGGAAAGGGACCTCTGAAGGGAAGAGGCACTAATGAATGTGATTTATGTGAGTTCATGTTCATAAGGCTGTATAAATGCAAGTTATTATTGCTTGAGGAGTCTTACATTCACCAGAAGGAAAGTGTTACCTAAGAGAGACATCGGAATAAGATATTCCGTGCAAATTAACTGGGGCTGCTATTCTGTGGCTAAAAACATCCTACCTCTGGCTGAGTATCCCATTATCTAGTCTGAGATAGTCAGGGGATAGATTAGTGCTACTTTCAGAGGTGCGGGGCGAGATCAAAGCACACCCTGTTGGAGACTGAGGTGCTGCTGGGGTTTTTAAGAAATGCAAAGGCAAATCCTGCTCTGGGAAGAAGTCGAGTAGAGCAGATATACTTGAAGGGAGGCTAGGCCTGGACAGGAAGTCCTTAGGGGAAGGGAGCAAGATAGGTCTGGATGGAAGGAGCATCCAAAGGAGATGCTCATGGCAGAGGCTTAAATGGGAAAAGGCCTCACCTGATGAGTCTGAGGATATCCAAGTTGACTAAAATGTCAAATTTTCTATACCAGTTTTTGGTATAGTTTGGTAGAGTTTTGGTTTTGGGGGTTTTCTTAAGATTTTATTTATTTATTTGAGAGAGAGAGAGAGCATGAAAAGTGGGGAGAGGGAGAAGCAGGCTCCCCACTGAGAGGGACCCCAATGTGGGGCCCACTCTCAGGACTCTGGAACCATGACCTGAGCCGAAGGCAGATGCTTAATGGACTGAGCCACCCAGCGTCCCTGTACCAGCTTTTTTAATGGAGGTCTGTGGGTATATTCTTTTTTTTTCTAAGATTTTATTTATTTATTTATTTGAGAGAGAGAGAGAGAGCACATGAGAGGGGGAAGGGTCAGAGGGAGAAGCAGACTCCCTGCTGAGTGGGGAGCCTGATGCGGGACTCGATCCTGAGACTCCAGGATCATGACCTGAGCCGAAAGCAGTCGCTTAACCAACTGAGCCACCCAGGCGCCCGGCGTGTGGGTCTATTCTAAGGAACCTAAGAGTTTTTAAATTCAAGAAACGTTATCTTATGAATGGATAAAGAAGATGTGGTATATATACACAATGGAATATTATGCAGCCATCAAAAGTAATGAGATCTTGCCATTTGCAATGACGTGGATGGAACTGGAGGGTGTTATGCTGAGTGAAATAAGTCAATCAGAGAAAGACATGTATCACATGACCTCACTGATATGAGGAATTCTTAATCTCAGGAAACAAACTGAGTGTTACTGGAATGGTTGGGGGTGGGAGGGATGGGGTGGTTGGGTGATAGACATTGGGGAGGGTATGTGCTACGGTGAGCGCTGTGAATTGTGCAAGACTGTTGAATCACAGATCTGTACTTCTGAAACAAATAACGCAACATATTTTAAGAAAAAAGAAAAAGAAGAAGATAACAGGAGAGGAAGAAAAGAGGAGTATGTCAGAGGGGGAGACGAACCATGAGAGATGATGGACTCTGAAAAACAAACTGAGGGTTCTAGAGGGGAGGGGGGTAGGGGGATGGGTTAGCCTGGTGATGGGTATTGAGGAGGGCACGTTCTGCATGGAGCACTGGGTGTTATGAACAAACAATGAATCATGGAACACTGCATCAAAAACTAATGATGTAATATATGGTGATTAACATAACAATAAAAATATTTTTAAAAAAAGAAACATTATCTTACACTAAAACCACTTCCGAGATTACCTAATTCTTTAAAAAGAAATGTGTGCATCTGGGAGCCCTTTTACGAAAAAGAATAAAACACTATGAACAAAAATTATTTACAAAAGTATTTTTGTAATTTCTTTCTTTTAGTCATCTCTGCACCCAGCGTGGGGCTCTAACTTACAACCCCAAGATCAAGAGTCACATGTTCTTCCTACTGAACCAGCCAAGTGCCCCAAAAGTAAGTATTTTTTAATGAAGGTAGATAGGGCCCAGGCATGTAAGGGGCTTTGAAGGTTAAGCATAACATTTGGTTAAATTGGGACAGAAAGGGCAAAACACTCAGTAGAGGTCTGGCCTGATTCACTCCCCCTGTGGGGAACAAATAAGAGAAATGGTTGAAGGGTTGGAAGCTTTGGTGCCTTCAGTGAACAACAATAGAGGATTTTGGTTATCAGTGTGGAAAGAGTGCCATAAAATAAAAGCCCAGGAGAAGCTTCTGGCATTAGTTAGAAACCAAAGATTTTTCTAATTGTCCGCATGGATCTGGAACAAAAATCAGAGGACTCTGACACACAGTTACATTCACAAGAAATAATCTGCTTAGAAACTCAGTGATGAAATTCCAACTCAACTTTGCTGTTTTCTTAATGAGTGCTTTTTTTGTAGTCATGTGTCTTGATGTCAATGGTCAGAAGTCAATGAAGATATCTTTAAATTAGTGACCAAATGTACTAATAACCACCAGTAGATTGTTAGCTATTCATAGGCACACTACTTTCTCATAAATAGTTAATTGACTTACTATACCTTATATCGTCCATTATTTTAATTCAGAGAAATCAAACAGAGATTATAGGGAAACTCTGGGGCAAGTCTATGAAACACTAATACCATACACTGACCCTTAAATCTGATTTGGCACATAGAGCCACAGCATAACCAAACAAAACTGAATGACTTGAATCAATTAAATTAATCCATTGTGTTGAAAACTATTAGAATTCTGACTCATTTCCAAGCAACTTCACTAAAACTGGCATGATGTCCCCCAGGAAGAGCCCATTACTGAGTTAAATGACGAGTCTGTTGGTTGAGGTAATTTTTTAAATATTCAGGGGAAACATGTTTTGAATCTTTTTAAAAAGTCTCTTAAAAGCTATTGCAGAGAACTGGGAAGACAAAGGTTATAAAATGTAAATTAAACCCTAAAGTAAAAAGATTATAACATAAAAGAAACTAGGGACAAAGTCAGGTTTTGTGGGACCTTAAGCTTATATGAGTTGGAATCCTTTTTTAGAAAAATAATTTTAAATTATGAATTAAAAATGTATACAAAACTGAATGTTCTCCAATGATGTGAGTAGGAACCTGGGCAAACAAAGGTCTTGAAGATTAAGCATCATTAGCTTCCCAGTACATCCACCTCCTAGGAGGAGCTCAGAATTATGATGTTCCTTCAACTTCTGAGTTACTCAACACAGGGCCTGAGATCTTTTCACCGGAATAAATTAAAGATGATCTTCCTCATAATTAGAGACAGCAATAAAGAGAGGTTAGTTGGTGTTAAAATTAATGCATCAAAATGATTCCTATAAGCAGCGAAGAACCAGGAATACAGTGACCAGGCAGGAGTTAGGGATAAATCATGGGTAATTCTGTAGTTTAAAAGAAAATTTTTAATGAACACCACTTATTAGAAAATAATGTAACATAACCTTGTAAAGTTAAACATCCACAAACTCTAAACCTGACAATTCTGCTCCTAAGTGTGTGTGTGTGTGTGTGTGTGTGTGTGTGTGTGTGTGTGATATATGATATATCATGTATATATGATTTGTTAGAATAAAATTGAAACTACAATAGAAAACTGACAAATTTTGTTTTGACTCTTATCTTAGGAAGAGATATGCAAAAAATACAGACAAACTTTTATTAAAGCGTTCAAAAGTATTTTCAGTTTATTAAAGTTCTGATTCAGAGCTGATTATCAAAAGTTAGTTGATAAGGCTTGGCTCTATCCCTACATCTTTCTTTTTTTTTTTACTCTGGCCAATGAGTTCCCCCATGAATTTCCATCACAGGACTCTTGGTTTATTGCTTTCACTGTTATTTGGGCCACAGATTTAATCTGTCTGCTTGTGGATTAGCTGGTAGTGACTCTACACATTCTACATCCGTACCACCATCACCATATTCCTGTTTCCAGTCCTTTCTCTAATGACACTGACTAACATGGCAGATAAAAATAAATACATCTCCTCCAGAGATTGTCACGAGGCCTAAGAAAACCACAGAAAATGAAAGACAGCATACTAACAATATACACTTACAAGCTTGTAAAATATCTAATGTATTTCCTGCCATATAGCAGATGATCAATAAATGGAAGGTGACTTAGTTGTTCCTGATGTTATGGCCACCACAGTCATAGCCTAGGTCATTTGTAAGTAACATCATTACCGTGGAAAACTGGGAAAGAAATAGAACACGTGTCCTCAATCAGCTCGGAGGATGCTATAACAACCATGTCAAACAGGGGACGGCAATTTCAGCAACCAGCAAGGTATGGCAAATATAAATCTTGGCTACTTTAAACATAACACCTTGTACAGACTACTAGCCAAATGCATAGCAAATTCAAACTGCAAACGTCAACCAGACATTTAAACAAACTCAAACCCTGAAAGGATTTACCTTGAAAGGAGGTAGTCACTTCCTTCCTTGGCTGACTTGATCCTCAACCATACTGGTCCTGCTCTACAACTGTCCTGAGTAGGGAGTAGGGGTGGGGATGGGAAGGGTGGATGCGTGTGTGTGTGTGTGTGTGTGTGTGTGTGTGTGTGTCCAGCAGGCCCATAGTCAGGTACATCAAAGCTTTGGCTCCCTATTTTCTTGCTTCAAATCTCTCTCCATGTGAAGGGTACTATCTTTAGACTCACCATATAGATCCTAAAGAAATATTGAGATCTTCCACTAAAGCCAAAGAGTGATTCTCAAGAATCCACAAACCCAGAGAAATTTTCCATTCTGAAAGGTATATCTCCTTCCTCCATGATTGACAACTGACAAAACTAAACAGGTAAAATTCTACCCCCTCAGGCCTAACAACTAATAATGTTAATCATTTGGCTGGGTTATATAACAATTACACCCAAATAGGAACAATCAGATCTTTATACCACAGGAATGTAACAAAAATAAAACAATTGCAGATATGGCCAAAATCTTCAGTCATCCTCTCATCTGTTAAAAATGTCAGCTTTAGATGTTTGCCAACCAATAATATAAATTGAGATGCATATGGCACTGTGGTAGACATTTTGGTGGAAAAGATGAAATTACTTCAGACAAGATTCTTCAGCTTTTCTGCAAATAGCCATTTGATCACTAATAAATATCAAACTCTTATTTTGTACTACTAAGCACTATTCTAAGGCCATTGGGATATACACCAGTGAAAAAAGCAGACAAAGTTCCAGTTCCCATAGAGCTTCTATGCTAGTGTAGAGAGACCAAAAATAAGAATAAACATAATAAATAAGTAGATTATATAGTAGTTCAAAAAATAATAACTACAGGGGCGCCTGGGTGGCTCAGTTGGTTAAGTGACTGCCTTCAGCTCAGGTCATGATCCTGGAGTCCCGGGATCGAGTCCCACATCGGGCTCCCTGCTCAGCAGGGAGTCTGCTTCTTCCTCTGACCCTCTTCCCTCTCATGCTCTCTATCTCTCGTTCTCTCTCTCTCAAATAAATAAATAAAATCTTAAAAAAATAATAATAATAATAACTACAATAAGATAGAGGAGAGTAGGCAGAGAGTGGAGAGGCAGGTTGAAGCCAGGATGATTATGACTTCAATAAGGTAGTCAGGGTAGACTTCCTGGAGAGGTTAACACCTGAACAAAGATCTGAATGAGCTGAAGGAGGTCTGCGTAAGGATATCTGAGGGGAAAGTGTCCCAGGGAGAGCGTACAGTCAGTACAAAGCCCTAAAGAGGGAGTGTGCACCATGTTGAAAGAACATAGAGCCTGCCAGTGGTTTGGAGCAGAGGGAGTGAGCTAAGGGAAGAGCAGAAGAGGCAGGCAGAGAACTAATGGGGGATCCCATCATTCTGGGCATTAAGGGCCATTGTAAGGATCTCACATTTTATACTGCAGGAAGAGGGAATGCTGATGAAGGTAGGGTGTGGTGGTTATTGAAGAGAAGAGGACATGATTTGATTTTAAACAGATAAAACATATTGCTGAGAGGCAGGAGTGAAAGCAGAGAATCCATATAAAAGACTATCGCAGTGACTCAGGGAAGAGAAGCCGGTGGCTCAAACCAGGTAATAGCAGTGAAGATGATAAGAAACCAGAGTCCAGGTGTAATTGAAAGGTAAAGTAAACAAACTAACCACTAAGATGTGGAGTGTGAAAGAAAAGATTCAAGATGATTCCAAGGCTCTAACCTCAAGCAACTGAAGAGGTGAACTTACTGTCAAGTGGAATGAGAATGCCTAAATATGTTTGAGGGAAACCTCAAGGCATGGGTACAACAATTCCAAATGGGGGGGGGGGAGGTGGAAGGATCCTCCTCAGAAAAGAAAGAAAACTTCCTCTGTCCCTTCTTCTGACCCCAAATCAGCTGGAGAGTTAAGAATTCATCCTGCATTTATGTGATTGTTTTGACACAACTTTGCACGCACGCTCTCTCTCTCTTTCTCTCCAGCCTTGAAAAGAGCATTTTAAAAGAAAGATATGCATGGAAGAGCATGCATCTACAGTTTTTAAAACTATGGTTGAAGAATCACGTTATTGAATGAGATCAGAACAAAGTTTAGTCTTTGTAATATTTGTATTTCAGACTTATATAAAGGAATGAATAATTTCTACAGCCTGTCTTGAAGGTCATTTGTCTCTCTTGTCTGATATTAACATAGCCACTCCAGCTTTTGTTTGATTAGTACAGTGTCTCTTTTCCCACCCTTCTACTTGTCACCTATTTTTGTCCTTGTACCTAAAACATATTTCTTGTAGACACTACATATTTGAGTCTTGCTTTTTTATCCAATCTGACAATCTCTTCTTTTAAATGGGGTATTGAGACCATTTATATTTAATGGGATTAGTAATATAATTTGGTTTTGTCTACCACATCATACTTGCTTGCTATTTGTCCCATCTGTTCTTTGTTCCCCTTTTCCTCTTTTCTGATTTCCTTGAAATTCAATGAGCATTTTTTATGATGTTGTCTTACCTCTTTTGTTGGTTTAGGAGATAAGCCTCTTCACTGTGTTATTTTAGTGGTTGCTTTAGGACTTATACTATAACTTATCGTAGTCTTATCTTCAAATGACATTATACCACTCTATGTATAGTATATAAGAATCTTATAATAATATACTCTCATTTCTCTTTCCTGAACTTTGTTCTATTTTTCTCATCTATTTTACTTCTACTTATATCATATACCCCAAAATACATTATTATTTTTTCTTTAGACAATTATCTTTCAAAGAGACTTAAATATCTTACATTTATTCACATAGTTACTAATCCAGTGTCTTCTTCCCTTTCTGTAGATTCAGATTTCCACCTGGTATCACTTTCCTTCTGCCTAAAGGACTTCCATGGACATTTCTTTCAGTATACTTCTGCTGGTGATAAGTTTTTACAGCTTCTGTATGTCTGAAAAAGTCCTTACTTCACCATTGTTTTTAGAAAATATTTTCATGATGGAGGTATTAATGCTGTGGTTGTAATCATTTTGTATACCAAATCAACACACTATATATCTTAAACAACATGTCAATTTTATTTCAATAAAACTGGACAAATATATTTTTTAATTTATCTTATTTATTTTATTTTTAAGTAAACTCTATGCCCAACGTGGGCCCAACTCAAACTCATAACCCCAAGATCAAGAGTCACATACTCTCTTGACTGAGCCAGATAGGTGCCCCTGAACAAATTTTTTTTATTTTTATTTTAAAATTAAATACTTTTGGGGCACCTGGGTGGCTCAGTTGGTTGGGCATCTGACTACTCTTGATTTGGGCTCAGGTCATGATCTCGGGGGTTGTGGGATCAAGCCCCGCATTGGGGGGGGGGGGTGTCTGAGATTTCTCTCCCTCTCCTTCTGCCCCATTCCCCCGCTCATGAGCTCTCTCTCTAAGAATAAATAAATAAATCTTTAAAAATAATTAATTAATTAATTTCACTGGATATAGAATTCAGATAGACTACCAAAATCTACTTGGGGTCCCCCTTCCCTGTGCTGTAGCCTTGAAACTCTCTATAGACAGGAAACTGGTGTAATCGTAGGGCTCCCTCTTTAGTTTTTCATCTCTCAGGAGTCATCGTCTAATGTATTGTCTTAAAAACTCTTATTTCATGTATTTTTTCCAGTTTTGTAGTTCCTTAGGGTAGGAAGGTAAACCAGGTCCTCTAAATCAGGTTTTTTTAAATAAAGGGGAAAAATGGGTAAATTCCATCCAAAACGATCAACCAGAGTTATGTTCAATTGATGGCTTCTTAAGGAATGGCCTAGGGAAAAGTAGAGAAATATAAAGTAGGAATCATGTTGATTCTTCAACTAAGAAAAGCCACTGCTCATCTCCTGTTTGACTAATTACCTACAGTGATCTCCAGTGGATGCTTGCCATTTTTGTTGAAAATGGAGTCGAACCCTAAGTTAAAGGGGCAGGAGGAGGAAGACGAAGAAGGAAAGGTAGAAGAAGGGGAGAGGAAGAAGAAGAAGAAACTTGAAAGAGTATGAATATATTTTTTTTTTAGAGTACAGAATACTAAGGACAAAACCAACTTTCTGTCATATACTTCCTGTTATATATTTCTCAAAAAAACACAAAATTCTTTATATTTAGTACTCTGGGTCAATTTGCCTCCTTTAAGCCTACAAACTAATTGGATCATTCAATTTCTAAACTTTAAAGGACATGACTTATAGTATAATCTTTCTGTATCATTTAGGGTGATGAAACTTAGGAAGAATTTTGATGCAAAATTGACAGTGACTTTCAAATACTGACTAGTTAAGAGATTTAATCAACCCAGCTAAATATCCTAGCACCAGTTTGACATAATGGCTTCAAGTTTAATTAAGTGTTAATACTATTTTTCCTATGGAATAAAGATTTTTTTCTTTAGGGAGTTACAATGTTTCCGAAATATTTTACATTTATTCCCAGTAAACCAGAAAAATGACCTATACCCAGATTAAAACTAGGAATGAAAGGTGGCACTCATCATTGACATGAGAAGATACCATCACATAATCACACTTAAGAATAATAAAACAATACTTGATACACTTATGTAGAGGGGGAAAATACAGATATTAACTGTCTTTTAAATATGGCTCTGTCTTCCCAAGAAATGTGAGTTTTTATAACAAAACTTGAATATGTGGCATCAAATATATGATTCTGAATTACAAATGCAAAACTAAATTTATTAAATAACCCTGGCAGTAAATAATAATGTTTCTAAGCAGAAATGCATCCTATATCTCTGTTGTACAGAAAGGACATCAACTTCATCTCACTTAGTCTATCAATCAGCTTTGAAATGCAAATTTTGAGAGATAACAGAGAGATCGCATCACCTGTGAGAAATATCTGATCAATGCTATGAAATTTTCAATAAAGGTAGGGCTTTTCAATCTATAAAAATTCTTAAAGACTGTCTCTTTAATTAATATATACACACACACATATATTAAATTCAAGAAGAGCAGAATTGCTAGGGGTAGTGGAGAGCACAATCCAATAGTGTTAATAACCGTTGTATTTCAAAATCCTTCCTAGAAAATTTCAGGCTCTTTCCTTAAGATACTTTCTACACAGCAAATGTGGAAGGGGGCATGAAGGATGTTCATTGATATAAAATTAAGCTAAAAGATACTTTGGCCTCAATTATCTAGATATTTTGAGCAAATGCCAGATGGTTTCCTCATTTTTCACTTCCTTTGCAGGGAACAAACAGCCTATGTCTTCTTTACAGGAAAAACTTTGCTCCCATTATATCATTGACAAATTTCAAAAGTGTAAAATGACTTTGAGATGAGTCATCTCTAAGAGACCAGAGACTTGAATAGTTTCCCCCTTAAAGATAGGACTTCTTAATGGTTTCGTGAAAATCCTGGCACTTTAACCTCAGGATAGCAGTTTGCAATCCTCCCCAAGTGGAACTTTGGTGTCTACATGAGTTTAACCCTGTGACACTTCCCTGGGTCCCTCAGCACCCTGTCTCCCCCTTGTCATCTAGCATAGCCCCAAAACTTTGCTGCTTCCTTCCACCCTCTTCAATATGTCCAGGTTCCTCTGGGCAGGCTGATGCTTAGTTCCTACCACTGCAGTTCCTCAGCCCATCCCCATTACACAGTTTCTTCACTGGTGGCAGAAAAAAGGCAGGATAAAAGACATTTGAGACACACGCTATGGCTATGTTATGGCTGGGTTTATTTGTCACTAACCTCACAAGCTGAAGTTTGCAAAAGGTAGTCAGTGCACATTTTTTTAAAAAGATTTATTTATTTGAGGGGGAGGGGGCACAAGCAGGACGAGCAGAGGAAGCAAGAATCTCCAGCAGACTCTGCACTGAGAGCAGAGCCAGCCGCAGGGCTTGATCTCAGGCCCCTGGGATCACAACGCTGAGATCACAACCTGAGCCGAAACCAAGAGACAAATGCATAACCAACTGCACCACCCAGGCACCCCAAGTTGGTGCACATTTATTTAGTTTGTGCTACACAAAATACTTAGTTTGACCTTATTTTAATTGTGGCATTTGCTTTATTTGACTATTTTCTTAAGTGCCAAATGATCCTTTTGAGCCTCTTACTTTCAGGGGTAAAAAAAACTAAGAAAAAGAAAATTTAAATGAAAATTACAATTCCAGGCTGATATCGCCAACCTTTAAAAGATCAATAACAAATAATTCCATACATGAGTCCAATTCATTCTGTCCTCTTAGGGATGTGTTCTGTACCCCAGGGAGGCCTGTCAGGATGCCAGGCTAGTAAAGGCATACTGCAGCAACCTAGCATTTTTCTATGGCTATGGACGTTTGATAACACCCTCTCCCCCCAAAAAATTAAAGCTAAAATCATTTCTGCTGTGCTCCTTAGGTAGTCTAAACCAAACACTGTTTCAGCTGCTTTCTGAGGAAAACCCTCAGTTCTGTCTATGACCCTCCATGTGAATTGCAGAATTCGTGTCAGGACCAGAACCCAAAGCAAGCTCCTTAACTCTCTCAATAAATGTATTGATACCACCACTTGGTTCCCAAAATGGTGCCCTGTGTCCTTATTCCACAATGGGAATAACTGATAGACACGAAGAAAACCACCTTGAAATATTTGACATCCAGTTCCAACCAAAACCCAGTGGACAGAAAGGACATTTAAGAATGCTCATCTGTCTGCTCCTCTGAAAGTCGACTTCTCGACTTACATCTTATTAAACATCAAAAGGTTAAATACTCAAGCAACTTCCCTTCATATGACCTGGCCCTTTGTCAAAGGACATTACAAGAATGATCCATATTGATCACATTTCTCTATGTGTGAAGAAACAGTTGCTAAGAATGTTTGCCCACTCCGTTACACAGGTTACATATACAATAGTTACAAGGGTTAGTTACAGGAATATGTTGCATTTGTCCTCTTTTTTTTTAAGATTTTATTTATTTATTTGAGAGGGAGAAAATGAGAGACAGAGAGCATGAGAGGGAAGAGGGTCAGAGGGAGAAGCAGACTCCCCGCTGAGCAGGGAGCCCGATGCGGGACTCGATCCCGGGACTCCAGGATCATGACCTGAGCCGAAGGCAGTCACTCAATCAACTGAGCCATCCAGGTGCCCCTGCATTTATCCTCTTAACAGTTGATTTGATTTGCTTCTTTTTTAAAAAGATTTTATCCATTTATTTGAGAGAGAGAGAGAGAGAGAGAGAGCATGAGCAGGGAAGAGAGGGAGAAGCAGACTCCCTGGGAGCAGGAAGCAGAGAGCCCAATGCAGGGCTTGATCCCAGGGATCGTCATGACCTGAGCCTTATTAACCAACTGAGCCAACCAGGAGCCCCTTGATTTGCTTCTAGTAAACTGAAAATACATCCCTGTTCTCACTCCAAGCCTAGGGCCCTCTCAGCAACACATTTACATACTCAGGTGTCCAGTTTCTCTTCCATCTATGGTATATGTTCCCTCTTCTGTATTATCAAACCCCCAATACTGTAACATTCTCTCTGCATCAAACATGCTGCAATATTCTCCATATAAAATAAAATCCACATTTGACCCTACATGCCCTATGGCTAGTGACCATTTCTCTGCTCCTCTTTGATAGCAAAACTCCTTAAAAGAATGGTATAATTTCACCGTCTTCAATTCCTCCCTTCCCTTTCCCTCTTGAACCTTCCCAGTTTAATTTTATCCTACCATCAACACTGAGCCATCTTTCGTCAGAGTCACCACTGACTGTATGCCTAGCCTCTGCGTTTATTTTGTCTGGACAGTGGAACAAGGTGGGTGAGATACTCATTGCAGGTGCAAATTTTGAAGAAATGCCAACAACTCATTAATTGAGATAGGTAATGTTTTAATGTGATATTTTTAAATGAAAATAAATGCAAATCAGGGAAATATAAATCAAAACCACAATGAGATAACCATCACACACTGGTCAGAATGGATAAAATTTTAACAAGTCAGGAAACAACAGATGTTGGCAAGGATGTGGAGAAAGGGGAACCCTCCTACACTGTTGGTGGGAATGCAAGCTGGTGCAGCCACTCTGGAAAACGGTATGGTGGTTCCTCAAAAAGTTGAAAATAGAGCTACCATATGATCCAGCAATTGCACTACTGGGTATTTACCCCAAAGATACAGATATAATGATCTGAAGGGGCACCTGCACCCCAATGTTTATAGCAGCAATGTCCACAATAGCCAAACTATGGAAAAGACCAGATGTTCATCGACAGATGAATGGATAAAGAAGATACCCAATGGAATATTACTAAACCATCAAAAAAATGATATCTTGCCATTTGCAATGACATGGTTGGAACTAGAGGGTATTATGCCAAGTGAAATAAGTCAATCAGAGAAAGATAATTATCATATGATTTCACCCAATTTAAGAAACAAAACAGAGGATCATAGGGGAAGGGAGGGAAAAAATAAAACAAGAGAAAATCAGAGGGAGACAAACCATAAGAGATTCTTAATCATAAGAAACAAACTGAGGGTTGCTGGAGGGGAGGGGGCTGGGAGATGGGATAATGGGGTGATGGACATTGAGGAGGGCACAGGATGTAATGAGCACTGGGTGTCATATAAGACTGAGGAATCACTGAACTCGACTTCTGAAATGAATAATACATTATATGTTAATTAATTGAATTTAAATAAATGTTTAAAAAAGAAAAGAAATGCAAAAAATTGATGAACAAAATCTCAAAACTTTAAATAAAGGCAGCATTTGACAAGGCCCAGACCAAGGTAAGGGGAAATAGTCTAAGAGTAAGGCAAGAAGGATCTTGCCTTATCTCTATTTAAAAGGTGATACTTTGGGGGTACCTGGATGGCGCAGTTGGTTGAGCACCTGACTCTTAATTTCAGCTCCAGTCATGATCTCAGGGTCCTGAGATTGAGCCCCACGTCAGGCTCTGTGCTGAGTGTGGAGCTTGCTTGAGATTCTCTCTCTCTCTCTTTCCCTCTGCCCCTCCCCCAGGCTCACACTTTCTCTCTCAAAAAAAAAAAAATTAAAAAATTAAAGGTGATATTTTGTTTAAATATTAACATCCAAAGTTCTTAAAATAGCCTCCAACTCTAGCTCTAAAACCTTAGCTGCAACAGAATCAGAATCACCTGGAGTCTTGTTAAAACACCAAGTGCTGGGGCCCAGCCCCCAGAGTTTCAGATTTAGCATTTCAAACAAGTTTCCAGGAGATGCTGAGGCTGTTGGTCTGGGGAGCACACTGTGAAAACCACTGGCTACGATACCCTGCATGATTTCTTACTTCTCTAAACTCACTTCTCATTATTTTCCATTTTCTTTTCTCTGGCCCAGCCACTCTGGCCTTTGTGGCCTTCAAGCCAGCTCCTACTTCAGGATCTTTGTAATTTCTATTCCTTCTGTCTGAAACATTCCTCCCCTAGATAACTTCAAGGCCACTCCTTCCTTGCAGTCTTGGATCAAAAACCCTTTTAATAAGGTTTTTTCTGAACGTACTATGTAAAACACCAAATTTGCCTCACCCTACCCTACAGTGGTTTATTTTTCTCCATAGAACTTATCACCATCTGTTTTTATATATTTATTGTTTTTTTCTTCCCTCTAGAATGTAAGCTTCATGACAGACACCCTATACTTATTTCAGTATTAATTCCAGAATTTAAAATGGCACTTGACTTATAGGTGCTCAATAAATATTTGTAAAGAAATGAATGAGTGAGGGAATGAATGAATGAATGAATGAATGAATGAATGAATGAGGAGAATCAGACATTCCTTCTAGACTATTTCCACATCTGTTTCCAAGCTGCACAGGTGGAGGGAATCATCAAATTTATCATGTGAATCTGAGTAAGTCACTCAACTGCAGCCTCTTCTTGCAAGGTTTTATTGTAAAATCACCTTAATTGGCTTAAGCAACCAAAAACAAAACTGACATTAATTCAGTAATACAGGAAGCTTCCAATTCCCCATTGTTTTACCCACAGTGCTGACCTGGTGTGCATAGAGGCCCACTTAGGATGGCCAAAATTAGAGTCCTTCTACTCTGTTGCCACCTGCTTCCAATAGCTATAAATCCATCTGTTATGAAGAATCATCTCTGAGTTCTATTTCCTTAAACTATTTTGTCCCTCTCATTCTCCTCTATTCCTCTCTTTATTCTCCCCAGAGAGTCACCTATTTTTGCCCAGCTAAGAGTCATCCCACCTTCTTCTTTATCAGAAATGGCTCCAATTTAAGTGTCCGTTCTCCTCCTATGACTCAGGGTAAATCCTCATTAGGATCCGATTGGGATGATCCTGTCTCCTTGGCTAGCAGCTGGTTCGGGCATGTGCATACCACCCAGTTCCAGCCTATGGATATAGACTGCTGGAGACTTCAGGAAAAGTTAACTTCCTCTCACTAAAGAGACACATGGAATCAAAGATCCTTCAACTATCAGGCATCATGGTATCTGCATCTCATGCCTAGAACTGCAGCAACCACTTTAACCCTGAGGGAAGCCGGCTTAGGAGAAGACTAGAGATAGCTGAGGGAAAAAAAAAAATAGAAAGAACTGGGTTCTTGCTGAATCGATGAGCCAATGAACAACATGGGCACTATGCTTTCTCAGGATTTCTTGGTATGTAGGACAACAGAACTTTCTTATTGTTAAGACAGTTGGGTTTGGGGTTAGAAGTCATTACTTGCATCCTTCCTCATACAGGGGGCTCCGCTCAGTAGCAACATTACAACAGCCCAGTTTCACACACAATGTATATAGAAGGTAAGCTGCCTATCACAGGTATAACTTTGCATCCTGGAAAAGCCCTTTCCAACCTCCATCCATTGCTTCCTGAGGATCAAATGCCTATCGCGGGGCATCTCATGCTGAGTTACCCATGTTGAATTTCTTGCAGGTCTCAGTCTCTTTGAGATACCAAATAAAGACAAATACCTGCTTCCTGGGTGTGGCCCAGAGAGAAGTTGGTTTGCATATATCAACCCATGAATGGAAATAAGTAGTTTTTATTATATAAATGACCAAAAGTAGTAATCATTGCTTATTATTATTACAAAATCAGATCTAGGGGAGAAAATTTATCTTGAATTTTGTAGGACCTTTTCATAAAATCAGCTCAATAGAAACTCAATACAATCTCACAGATAAAAATGAAAGGGCTATATGACATTTAACAGACCCCCTATAGATATGCATAATTTGAATCATTGTGATATTTTTAAGTTTCAGATATTCTGAAATCTCTGAATCAAAAGCATTCTAATATAACTATTAAATATCTCAATGACACTCAACTGCTTATTATCTCAGAAAGTATTTGCCTCTGTGGGTTTATTTTTCTTTTTAAAGTTTATTTTTAGAAGTTGACTATCTAGACTCCCTTGTTCTCACTGGGTCACTGCTGCAGTGTAGTTAAAATTGTAAAACTCTGCTTTATTTCACATCTTTTCTGTCAGTTCCAGCCCCAGTGCTGTTTTGGCAAGGGCTAGGGGTTTCTTCTAGAGTTTGGCTAATACTCCTCACTCAGGAAACCTCCAGATGGACATCGCAGAGATGCTGCTTCAGTTTTTTTTCTTTTCAATTTGGACATGTCATGCACAACCTCACTGATGTATAAAACATCAGTAGAAAATGTAGAAAAGTTATTTTGCTTTTTGCCTGCGTATACCCTTTTTATGATGAGCTGAGATGTTTTTCCACAGGCAAAAGTTTTCCTAAAGAAAAACTATAAAAAATAAAAACCTAAAATTGAATAACTTAAACAGAAACTTTGCATTCAGATTTTTACAGTTTCCTGCATAAAAAATAAGAGGATGCTGTGAAGTCTCTAGGAAAGCAAAAACAACTAACTAGAATGACACTTGAGAAGGCCTAGGGGATGTCTGATTTACATTGTATTGTATATTTCAAGAGTTAATCAATATGGGTCAGGTTATCATAGAGGCCTCCACCCTGAATTCCAGAATTATATTTGCTATTATCATACTCCCATGAGAATGATAAGTAAATAAACATTGCCCAATTGTGTTAGGTGGCTATTCCAAGACACATAGGAATCATGATGTAAAAATATCATATCGCCTTTGCAGGATTTCCTTATGGATATCTAGTTCAGAAAATATTTTGAGAACATGGAATCACCAGAGTATTTTTTATAGCTGTTATAGTTTTTCACTTGCAAACCTTTAGAAACTCATATGAATACTATATCCATATGAGAACATACAAAAACACTATGAATTCCCTTATAAAATAATGAAAATAAATAGTCCTGGCTCTTAGCTTTTCCTTCTACGGGGAGGTACAGTTTCCTTCTATTGGGAGTTAGTGTCGCAGTTTAGATTGGTCAGATTTGACTGATTTGGATTTATACCCTGGCTCTATCAACCCATGATTCTGGGCAAATCTATTAACATGTGAGACTCTTAGATTCTTAATCTTTAAAACTGGGAAGAAGAAGGACCTGAGCTCCTCATACTCGTCTCTGTCATAAGGCTCTTCACACTGGATTATAATTGTCTGGTTACTTGTCTGTTTCTGCCATGAAATTATGGGGAACAGGACAATGTCTTTATCTCTTTGGAACAGGGGTTCTCAACCTTGGCTGCATATAAGAATCACCTGGGCAGTGTTCACACTCCCTGTGCCCAAGCTTAACCTCTTACATGATTACTCCTAAGGGTAGACCAACACCTCTTTCTTAGTTTTCTCAGGTGGCTCACCTAATGTGAACCAAGATTGAGAACCACTGCTTTAGAGGTTTAGTACAGTACATGGCATATAGGGGGCATGTGAAATAGAATGAATAAGTAAATTTAGTCAGTAAATGAGCGACAGATATCACAGCCCACATTCTAATATTTACCTATCCCTCTTCCCCCACTAGTCTGTGAGAAGCACAGTGGTATTTGCTAGCCTCAGCTCTTAACACAGTGACTCATTCACTTTACATCCTTTGGCATCTAGTAAGAGCTCGATGTTTGGTTGAGAAAGGCAACATGAAGGAAGGCAAAATGAATTTCCTTGGTCAATTAAAGATTTTTTAAGTAGAAAAAGATTTTATTCATGTATCTCAAATAGAAAAATAGAACAGAGTTCCACTTTCATACGTACTGTGGCAACCCCGTAAACACAGAGCCAGGTACCGAATAGGCAGTGTACCACAGACAGTCTGGCCTTGACTGAGTATCCAGGGAAAACTATGAAGCGAAAGGGAAAATGCATCCTTTTTGTCTTTTATCTGGACTTCCTTGGGCTCTCCTGGAAGAGCTGAGCATGTCATCCAAGGAGGACACTCTCACAGACAGTAATGTAAACAACGCATTATTTACTGGATGGCCATTTCTTATAAACTGTTTTGAGTAGCCTGTAATGCCCGCTTCCAGCTTTAGTGAATGCTTGCTCTTATACTGTCCCCACGGTGTGAATTAGATGAGGTTTGCTTGCTCCCCTGGATTAATAAGACTGGAATATTCCTGAACTCTGCAAGACAAAGCCAGAGACTCTTTTTTGAGGATGAAATGTTGACTGAATTTATCCTGCAAAATTCTTTCTTCAGCATTGAAAATAGCTGAAAAGTATATGTGTGTCATGTTCCATGATTCATTGTTTGCATATAACATCCAGTGCTCCATTCAGTATGTGCCCTCTTTAATACCCATCACCAGGCTAACCCATCCCCCCGGCCCCTTCCCCACAAAAAAAAAGGAATGACAAAGCAAACAAAGAAGCAAATATAATTTCTAAAAATGTTAGATGTGAAAGCAAAATGATACATTTAACAGATTGATTTAATAGCATATTAAATACAGCTGAAGAAAGAATTAGTGTAAAGTCATGAAATGCAGTAAAGACCTGGAGAAGTTTTTCAGAATGTAGCATGGGGACATGAACGTTAAGATATGAGAGAAAGCCTAAGTGATACGGAGCATAAATGTCTAAAATGTGTGTAACTGATGGATTAAATAAGAAATAAAATCATTAAGCACATAGATTTAAAAAAAGTATATGTGTGTATTTATTTGTTTTCTTATTTATTGATTGATTTTTATATATTGGTAAATTCATACCAATATATAAATGTTTGATAGGATTAAATGTTTGATAGGATTATCATAACATTTTATTTTATTTTTTTAAAGATTTTATTTATTTATTTATTTATTTATTTATTTATTTGAGAGAGTGAGAGAGCACAAGCAGGGGGAGTGGCAGAGGAAGAGGGAGAAGCAGGCTCTCCACTGAGCAGGGAGCCCGACGCGGGGCTCAATCCCAGGACCCTGGGATCATGACCTGAGCCAAAGGCAGGCGCTTAACCAACTGAGCCACGCAGTCTCCCCTATCATAACATTTTAAAGAAAATTTTCACAGGAAGTTGTATATGTGAGTACCGATTGGCAAAAAAGCAAAATAAAAATTAAAATAAAGTGGCCACGTATTTGACACCTGTCAGTGTCACCCAAGCAAAGACACTTCACCCTGGAAGCAGTGTAAATTTTAACCCTCAACGCTTTGTGTCACTCTTGGAAGCAGCCTGGTTAGTCCTGCCCTCAGCACCTCCTGAAGTTCAAGTCCCAACTCTTCAAGACTATTCCTTTTACTTCAGGTGCATTCATACCAGCTGAGGAGCACTCCCTCTTCAGAGCTCTGAGTCCCAGCTCCCTGGGGCTTCTCCTCCAAACTTGAAAGTTTAAATAGCCTCAGTCTTTTATATTTGTTCTCCCAGCCCTACTCTTTGTGCAATTATTACGTCTATATTCCATTAGTCTTTGCTTTTTTGCATTTTCAGCTCTCCAACACCTGTACAATCAACTTCTTATATTAAATTCCCTATTAAGATACCTAGTGTGGTTTGTTTTTTGCCTACTGGAGCTTGACTAATACACTCATGAAGGAGAACTATGTAGCGGGGGGAAGCAACAAGATAGATGTAAAATAAGCAACACAAAAAGATATTAAATACACAGTACTGAGTAAAAGAGCAAGAAACAGAACAAGACATTCACCACAGTGTCATTTACATGAATTAAAAATAATTCCTTCAGAAAAACAATATGTATTTTCAAGAATACATACAACATATTAGAATGGTGGCTTATTGGGGCACCTGGGTGGCACAGTCAGTTAAGCGTCTGCCTTCAGCCGAAGGCAGACACCCAACCATCTGAGCCACCCAGGCGCCCCTAGCGTCTGCCTTCCACTCAGGTCATGATCGCAGGGTCCTGGGATGGAGCCTTGAGTCGGGACCCTGCTCTGCGGGGAGCCTGCTTCTCCCTCTCTCCCCTTCTCCCTCTCTCCCCTGCTCATGCTGTATCTCTCGCTATCTCTCTCAAATAAATAAATAAAATCTTAAAAAAAAAAAAAAAGAATGGTGGCTTATGACAGATAGGAACCAGAATGAGATATAGGGATAAAGGAGAAGGAAAGAAAGGAGATAGCTATGAAAAGGGCTTTGCATGAAGCAATAATCACAATGCGCCATGAACTGAGATATATGATTAATTCAACCTTAAAAGCATGAGAATCATGAATCAAGGCTGTTTAAACTTCAAGTGACAGAAACTCAAACTAACTTCAGGGATCACGGGGTGCTAATTTCTTGGCTTAAGTAACAAAAAACAACAACTCAGACACAGTTGAATCCAGGGGCTCAATTATATCATGTTATGTTATTTTTCTCTGTATTGGTTTCTATCTAGTGTATCCTCACCACAACAAATCTCCTAGAAGATGAAGGCTTAGTATATAAGGTATATAAGGTATCTGAGCTTTATTTTTTTTTCTCCTTTCTCATCAGTCTGGCCAAAATTATGAGTCCAAATATTCATTGGCTCTGATCGGTCTGCTCAGGTCATGTGCACTTCCTGAACCAATCACTATGGGGACAAATACTTCTATTGGCCAATCATGGGTCATTCTTCCTAGAGAGTGGTCAGTTCCATGGAACCTGTTACTGGAGGTAAGTTCTTCAATACAACATCAATCCCATTAAAATGTTTCCAACACTGCTCAATTACTAGGGCACTGTTCTTCCAGTAGAAATTTCATATCCGGGTACATCACAGAGGTAGAGCAGGTCTTTAAAGAGAGGACAAAGAACATGACTCACGGCCATGTGGCTTTATTTTAGGAATGCTGTGAATGCCTCTTGCCTAAAATATCTTCCCCATCTGCTAACCACAGTCTTAAATTCCAGTTCCACTACTGAGATTCATTGTTGTGGGCCTATGACATGGACCCTCCAACTGCTTTGGAAAAAGTAAATGTCCCTTAGCATTTATCAGCTTTTAACACCTTAGCACTGATTGCCCTATCAGATTAATGATGACAGGGAAGGCAATAGTGAGGAGTCCCTCAGAGAAAAGAGTCTAAATGGATTAAAAAGTTACAAAGGACAGACTTGGAACTGTGTGGCCGGAGTGATTGGGAAGAGGGAGGAGAAGGGTGGCAGGTGATAGGAAACAATTGAGACACAACCTGTCTGATTCACAAAACCTCTTGGTATAACTACCCATAACAGTACTTACTCACATCTTAGAAGCGGCCTCCTCTGAGAAGATGCCCTAACAGGACAAGTTCCTAATGGGGCAAATTCCATATTTGAGAAACAGCTGTAGAATAGCATCTGTCCTGCTGGTGCAGGGAGAGAGAAGACTGTGTAAATAAAAGATGGCCACCATGAAGAACCTCAGACTCTAAAAACTCTCCTGAAGTATTTCTTGCTGCTAATAGTTAAGCAAAGATGTCCCTGGGACCCTGGTTGATCTTTTCTGTTGACCTAAAGGTGCCAGTGTCTAACTGGCTTTTTTTCCCAGCTAATGCAGTAACACAAATTGAGCAATACCCCAAAGCTAGCATCCCATGTGATTTGGGACAAGATATTGTCTTTTCCTATAGTGTCCCAATTTTTACCTCCTCGTTACTAAATTTCCTATCTCACCAGGCTCCATCTTCTTAAAAGTAATTGTAACAATGTGTAACAATTCGAATCTGCTCCAAAGTTTAGTAAGTAGATGGAAAGAAAAAAAGGAGGGAAGAAGAAAAGGGAGAAAGAAAGGGAGAAAGGAAACATTATCAGTGGTTATCTATGGGAAAGGGAATGTGATGAAGGTACAGATAGTAAAAAAAGAAATAAAACTTTTTATCCTATATATTGCATTATTGCTTGACTTTTGTTTACAGTGATCATGTATTCATGAATCCTTTTAGTAATTTAGAATTTAGTAAAATTTGTACTTAATTGATTCTACTAACTAAAAGATCTTTGTTCTCACATTTAGGAATGCACTTGAGGGGTACAAGGCCATCTCTCTTGCCTAAATAATGACCAGATAGAGAAAAAGTGCATCCTATAAATACTGGCGCTGCCTGAAGCTTAAGAATAATGCTTAAATGATATAAAACCAAGCTGAATAAAAATGCAAAATATTCCAATTCTTTGTTACATCTACTTTTCTCTTTTTTCAAAATGAATGAACTACTGCTGTTTTTGAGAGTGTCATAAAGATACAGGTCGGTTATGCTGCTCCCCTGGATGGGTTTCAGTTGGTAATAAATGGTTTTCTGAGAGGTCTGAGTTAAAGCTCTTATGTAAATAGAGAGAGGCTTACATAATGCTCTTTAAACTAGAACTTTGAAGACAATCTGCACTAGGCATATGAAATCTGTCTGTGCTGCAAATGACATCTGAAAACTAACAGGAAACCATCCAAGAAGTGGTTTAAGAAAACAGGAAGAATAAACACCCACAGTTCGAGTTTCTGATCAGTCATTTAACCAAACCTCAACCACGACCAAATAGTGAATACGTATTTAAGAGGTGTGTCTTGGGCTTATAGCAATGCTACTAACCAAAGTATATTTCAGCAGCGCTCAGGAGTATCATCCATTGTAAATTTCTACGTAAAAATCTCCAGAGGCTGGAGCTGTGCCTTCGGCTGTTTCCCTCCCTGTAAGGTTAGACAGTGCATCATCTCGCGGAAGAAGCTAAACTAGTATTGATTTTCCAATTTCTAAAAGGAGTAACCACTTCGAGCAAAGGCACGCTGGGGTGGGGGGTGGTTTGTGTAAAGGAGAAACACGTTTCAAACCGAAAGCGCAGCGGAGAGGGGAAGAGGGAGCTGTGGTGAGTGAACAGAGGCTTCTCTCTGCCCAAGTAGCGGGGCTGCGAAGTTCTTGCCACAACAGCTGCGACGTTCTAATTCTGTAGACCTGCCAGGAGAGACGTTTCTCTGCCAAAAGAGAAATTTCTGTATTTTTCGGGAAGGCGGGAAGGACCATCTTTTATCCGTTTTCACTTCCACCTCACCCACTTTACCCCCGATCCTTACTCCCTCCCTTCCAACACCCGCCTCGGTGAGCAGCAGGTGGGCGGGGAGCAGGAGAAACGTCGCCAGACTTTCCTGAGTCCCCGAGCCCTCACCCGACTGGGTGCAGGCGCCCCACCCGGCCTCGGAGCCCAGCCTCCCCCCACCCCACCCCCGGCCCGCAATCCCGGGGCCCCAGGCTTGGCGCGGATCTGAGGCAGACACGGTCGAGCCCCAGATAACAGGTGGGCTAACTTTCAGGTCCATTCCACCCCTGAGGTTGGCTTTCACTGGCGACTCGGAGAGCGCTAAGTAACTGCCAAGGGTGAGCGTGCGTTGGGCAGCGCGCAGGGGCGCGGTGGGGCGGGCGGGCGGAGGACCCGGCAGGGCAGGAGCGCGGGAGAGAGCCGCCCCGCCTGGGGCCTCCGGGAGCCTCTGCCCTGCAGGGGCCAGCGGGACGCGCCTGTCTCCGCGCCCCTCTCCCCGCGCCGCCCCCATGGCGGCGACCGTCCCTCCGGTGCCCGACGGCTCCGCGGGAAGGGGATCCCGCAGGCAGAGACCCCCTCCCTCCCGCATCTGCTAACTTTCCTAACATCCCCCCTTTCCCCTGGCACGTAACACACTATTTACGACCGCGTAGACTCGCGCTCACGCACGCCTGCCCTTTTCGCCAGAAGCCTGAAAGTGGCTGAATGGGAACACTGACACGTGAAAACTCTATTCTGAGTGACTTAGAATCCGCCGACTTGAGGTTTTAATCTTGCTCGGCATGTCCTGCCCGGTGCTCGGGGCAGCTGTCCGAAAGGTCCCGGCAGTCTTTACTGTCCCTAGGGATGAGGAGGCGAGGAGGAAGGGGGAGGAGGAAACGTGAGAGGTCTCGGGCCACACAGAGTAGCCAAGAGGAAACTCGGAATTCTAATCCCAGGAATTTAAGTCCTCGTGCATTGTTTCCAAACCAGATGCACATGGCAGCTTTCTTCGGAGCCCTGGGACCCCTAAATTGCATTTTAGGAATGGAGGGAAGGGACGCGTCACCACAGACCATCTGTCCTGGGGGGTTGGGAATGGGGTGGGGGTACTGCTTACCCTAATCCTGACCTTTCCCTGCCCCCGCTTAATCGGTGACAGGTTTTCAAGTCCTGGAGACACACCCATCCACACACCTGGCTCACTCTTCACCTGGGGGCTGCGGCCAGCCATGTGTTGGCCCCAGACACGGTCAGACAGGCCGTACTAGCCTCGCTGGCATGGGTGCCTGTGGCCAGCATGGGGTGAGATTTCAAAATGTCAGGGCACTACTGGGGAGATGGCAGACAAACCTCTTATGGACCTCTTCACGAAAGAAAGGGGTACGGTTGTCTTGGCCTTTGGTTGTCCCCCACCTAAGAAAATCTTTTTTTTTTCTTTTCCAAACACAACATTGAGCATCACTTGCATCCTTGCACTTCTAGCTCAGACATTTCTACTCTAAAAGGGTCCGTGGTACATTTTGACTGGACTCTCCTTTCTTCTGCGTCCCTGCCAGGGATCTTACCACCTAGTTTTCCTGGCCTAAGACACTGACGGGTGGCCCAGCCTTCTTTGGGACAGCTGCAAGAGGTCCCTCTCCAATGCTCCAGGTCTATTTGGGGACTGCCAACCAAGTCCCCTGCTCTCCAACTACCACTGGCAGTAAGAAGTGGAGAATGAGCTGACTTCTCTGTAATGTGACCTCCAACCTGAGGTGCTTTTCATGGCAAAGTCAAGGGAAGAAGAAAAGGGAAGCAGGGGAGACGGTGGCTGGAGAGCCCAACTCTGACCTCAGAGAAGGAAAACCTTTAACTACTGCCTCTCCTCACCTTGCCCTGTTTTCCTGAAACCTGGAAATGAAAATGGAAATTGTTTGATATATGAGGAGACGTTATCTAATTAGGGCGTAAGAAATTTAATCTTTCCAGCATGCAGGTCATATAATTAATGTTAATTTAACGCTCAAATTCTCAGTCATTAATTTTTATTCTCTTAAATGCAGTTTGGCAGGGACCCCTGATCCATGGCAATGGATTTTACTGGATGTGAAAGCACACTTGGTCTTAGGAGTGACTCACCGCAGACCTTCCCATCCCAATAACAAGATCACATCATGTATGCATTATTAAGCCACATAATTGAACGGTCCATAGTTTGCATATCAGACTATTAAAATAATGTGTTTTGCTTTTCTCCGAACACGTATTGTTCAAGCCTCTGCGAGTATGTGGCGATTCTGATAATTATCACCAAATTACTGCAAATGTTCTCTTCATTAACATGATTTCTTTCAAGCATTTTTTAAAATGTGAATGTTATTATGAATTAAGGAACTTCTTACAAAGTTGTGTGAACTTTTTTTTTTTTAAGGGACTTGTCACTGGGAAGGAAAGGATATATTTTAAATGGAGGAGGGAGAAAAAAGCTCTTGACTATGCCTTTCAAATGGCTTCCTCTGGTCAAATAAAAGTTTCCTCTCTAGTTTTTCAGGCAGCTTCTAGGCAAGAGACAAACACAGAGAGAAGAGGGACAGAAAAAGAAATAAAAGAAAGAAGGAGAGAGAAGGGAGGGAGGAGGGAGAGAGAGAATTTAAAAGTCACAGGAGAGTAAGAGAATTAATTTTTTAAACTCCCTACTATCCTGTGCCCTTCTGGTATAGATAATTTGTCCCCACAAATAATAGCCTAACTTTTTACCTGACCTAGAGTAAACTAATATCTTCCATTTAAAAAAAAATTCTAAAGATAACATCTCACAATTACCTAAATACAGCTGTCTTCCCCTAGCTATTCTGAGCTATACTGTTGGGAGAAATTATAAGCCGTAAAGAGCCTTTATTGTAACCTTTCCTCCACACAGTTTTCAAAGTTGAATAGTAAGACATTAAAAAAAAAAAAAACCCCACACACACTACTGCAAAATAAAAGTCTTTTTTAAATGTGAAAATGTTCTCATCCACTCCCCCCCCCCTTCTAGTGAAATTTCCCTTTGACTGATTTTTAAACTTATGACAAACAGGTCTTTCTGCCTCTGGTATGGTCGCTCCTTCCCGCTACAGCGCCGTACCGCGCGCAGGTCGCTCTCCTCCGACGGCGCTCCCAGCGCCCAAACGCGGCCATCAGCCCCAGCCAAGAGGGGCTTTCACCCACTGGGAAAGTCCCACGAGTTTGAGGTTCTGAGGTTTTCCTAAATAAAAGACGTCACCTCGGGTGCAAGCGAGAGGTGAGGCGGGGGGAAGGAGTTGGGGGGGAAGAGAGAGAGAGAGAGTTGTGGCTGGTGCATTCCGCCCGCTCCAGCAGTAACCTGCTTGGCCGTTCCCTGCGGGGCTGAATACCCCCTCCCCTCGCTCGGTCCCCGGATCCTTCGGGCCCCTCTCCTGGAGCCTGCGGTCAGCTCTCCCGGGAAGGGGTGCCAGGCCCCGGGCGGCACTTTTATTTTGGCTGAGAGGAGAGAACGCTGCTCCCAGGCCCGCAGAAGGCGAACTGAGCCCTTCTGTTTGGATTTCCCTCCTTGCTATAGCAACCAGCAGCATCCGGACAAAAATGCGCCCTCCCTGGACAATGGCCCGGCCTCCCGCTTCTCGCCCTCGTCTTCCTCCACCGGATCGCAGCCAGAACCTGCCTAGGAGCTCAGTGGCTCAGTGGCAGGGAACGCCCCCACCCCCATCCCGCTCTGTTCCCTAGCAGTCCCTCCCGAGGTCAGGCCAGGGCGCGGGGACGCCGCAGCCCCTTCTCCCTACCAGGGCCGAGGCCGAGACGCAGAACCTCCTGGCAGAGATCGGGAGCTCCCACAGCGGAGTTCTCTGAGGGATTCTGTGAGTGTTTGGATGGTCCTGAGTAGCACAAACTCCAGCTTTTTTTCAGGGTTAAAAAACAATTATTAATATAATGCACAAAGCAAACTACTCCCTCCCTCCCCCACCCACCTGCACTCACTCACGTTCACGTAAATATAAGCATCCTAAACCAAGATCCTAGGCGTGATCTCTGACTTTCTTTCATTCTCCCAAGGTTAATTAGGTTCCCTTCCACGAACTGAGCTCTGCGCCTATTCATTATTCTCTCCCTCTGACCTGGGGCGTTAATATGATCAGGCCTGTGACTCGGCCGTGTCCTGTGTTCCTATTTTGCATTTAATGCTGGGACCCGGCTGCCCTAGATTACCATCGAAAACTCGAAGGAAAGACAGGAGGAGTGAGCTGTTCTCATTGCTCCAACCTGCCTAAAGCTTCCTCTTTCTGCGTCGTCTTCCGGACGATGCCACCCTTTACATCACCGGGACCCACATTCTGGAAAGCTGCCTTTAAAAAAAATAGTCATCCCTAACTTTGTTAAGTCCAGAGGTGCCTAAAATGACAGATTTAAAACTCAGAAACCTATGAGAAAGTCCTGGCCCACAGCTATTACCGCTGTGGTTAACTGCCCTTAAGAAAAACTTCGCTCCGGTGCATCATCCTTCCCTTGCTGGATGAGGTCCCCCGGGCACTAACAACACAATTGTCAAGTGCATTCGTACACTTTAGAAGGGATTTGCATTCCTGATCTGTGCAGCCAGAATAAAAAAACCGAAGCCCAACCTCAACCAAACGCCGCCTTGTTTCTCCCAGAGATCGAAACCCAGCCCTGGCGGTTGGACACCGCGCTAGTGAAATAGCTGAGGACGCCCTTCCCCTGCGCCGCAGCGCAGGTGTGGGTGGGTGCCCTCGCCCCTTGCCTTCCGCTTCTCAAATTACTCCAGAGCATAAGAAAGGG
Source organism: Eumetopias jubatus (assembly GCF_037043125.1). Classification (NCBI taxonomy): domain Eukaryota; kingdom Metazoa; phylum Chordata; class Mammalia; order Carnivora; family Otariidae; genus Eumetopias; species Eumetopias jubatus. Next base: position 61,297,895 of record NW_028274812.1, on the reverse strand, counting down.
AACTGACTGCGGCAAGAGCTTCATTTTCAAATACTTAGAGCTAAGGAGGTTTGTGTTGAAATCCCTTTATCAAAGAGTTGTCATTCCGTCCTGGTAGGAACCATCCACCTGCTTTAAGGCAGGGGGGTTGGGGGATGGGATGCTTTAAGTGGGGGGGGGGGGAGTTGGCCACCCTCGGGCTCCATTGCTAGGAAGTCATCAGTTAGCCCTTTAAAAACAAAATTTCAGGAAGGGAACTAGGAGCCACCAATTGCCTCCTGTTCTGTTCCTGATATTCAATATAAACAAGCTGTATTAACTCCAAATAGAATTTATCTTGCACACTGATGGAATGTGTCCTTTATGCTTTCTCCCCTGTAAGGCCTCATATTCACCACTCAAAATTTAGCAGGCTTCCTTTGATAAATTACTCAAAGTAATCCCTGAAACAGCTAGACTGCCTGGGTGATGTGGTTTTAGAAGTCTTCAAACCGTGCCTGTCTATAAAATATTCACTTGCGGACTACAAAGGGGGGATCATTTTTAATGACAAGATTCAGAACTGGAAGTAAAGGGGGAAGAGATTAATATCCATGAACTCAAATAATTTCATTTCAAATACTGAACTTAGAATATTACATCTCACTGGTTTACACAGTAGTGAAGATAAAATAGAATCATCTGTATGTGAGGCATGGACAAACAGTTGCCAAGCATATGAAGAATGGAAGTTTCAACTTTCAGAAAACTTTTCCTTCTTCAAGACCATTTATGACATGGAGATAGATCCACATTCATGACATAGAGATAGATCCACAATACATGTATAGATAGTAATTTGTATAAATCTGTATGAGTTTTTTTTATTTGAGGAGACAGTGTGATGCTACATAATTAAAGATATTAATTTCTGTTGTTTTTTTAAGAAGTTAAATGTTTGTGTCTTTCATAAGAACTAGCAACTTGAAAATGCATTTTCCATGCTCCTTATAAATGCAACCCCAAGACTGCCATTCTTGAAGCTTTCAGGTTTTCATTAAAGCAGCCAGCTGCCTCTTTGTGTGGATTGGCTGTTTAGAGTTGCAGCTCTAAAGTGGGAGCCTCAGTTTTGACATTCTGTAGGCCCTTAGCAAAGAAGTTCCATTCAAATGTGGGGGAGCTATCCACCAAATCAAACATCATCTGGGGGCTAGCAGGAGAGTAGAATGGGCAGGAATGAATGACCGGGACATGGGAGGAGGAAAGGGGGGAGGAGAAGAGGTAGAGAAGAAGGGGGGGAAGAAGGAGGAGTGGGAAAAGAAGGGATTAAAACAATCCTCCTCCAAGGTGGATACACTATAAAGGAAACACCAGGAGACAATTTTACCCAAGTTTAAGCCAGTTGCCACCTCCTAAGAAATTTCCCTTTGTTTCCTGATTTCTATTATCATGGGACTACATAAATAAGAAATACATTAAGATCTATCAAATGAATACCATCTCATCCCTATTTTAATAACTGTGTCCTTTCAGCACAATGTATGGGAATGATTATGGTGGTTTTTCTGCCAAGTCCTGGTACATAGAAATAAATAAATGATAATTAACATATAGTGTGAGTGTGTTTAGTAGATGAATGAGTTAATAAATTATGTTCATGTTAGAGTGCATGGATTGATACCATTACTGTTATTCAGGTGAAGACTTTGGAGGCCATGGGTTAAGGTGCCAAGCCCTGCTCACTCTTTAGAGGAGTGTGACAATGTGGAGATAAAATGTGGGTCTCCCCGGTTTAGTTCGGATACGTTGAGTTGTTTCCTCTCTATGCAAGGCACCCAGACAGGAGGGAGAGTCCGCACCACTTCTTCAAATCAGTCCAGGTCAGGTTGCTGAAAGGGCGCAAGCTTTCCTGGGACCTAGGGGAAGGGCATGGGCTAGCGCCGTTGCCAGCATCTCTTCTTAAGGCGCCTTAAGCCTGTTGTCGCGGAAAGGGACCAGGGGACCCTGCAGCCGCCCCCAGGCAGCGAGGCCCGCCTGAACAGCCTGCTCAGCCATTGTCCTAGCGAGTGATCTCAGGGAGCTGTACTGGAGTGAGGGAGATATCAAGACACCTTGTCAGTTCAAAGCATTTTAGGGTTGTTTGAAATCCTCTCCACGTCAACGTAAGCAGCCTCTGTATTTGAACAGCTGCTTTGAACAGTGAAAGGGAATGAGCTGAATCAAAACCTGGAGGTGTCTCCCCGAGACACCTTCAACGTGCTTTTATGCGGGTTGGAGAAAGGCAGGCAGACCTGCAGACTCTGCCCTGGCGGGGTCAGCCTCAAAGAAAGGAACCCGAGACGGTGGGAGGGGGGAAGGAAGATGGAGAAGCCCCCATCTGGAGCTAAAACCCCCGAGAGTCCGGGTTCCCAGAGCCCCAGGGAGGAGTCGCGCCGGGGGGTGGGGGCAGACAGGAAGCTGAGGCTACTCAGGACCCGGCGTTCGCGCCAACCGGGCCTCCGGCGACAAGCAGGGAGGCGGGGGAAGCGCGGGGGGAGGTGGTACACGGAGCCCTAGTGCGCGCCCAGCCTTGCCCGCCCGGCGATTGGCCCGGCTCCGAGGTTGGGGGTGGGGTGCAGAGGCTAAGGCCCGGGGGTTGGGCACTGCTTTGTGTAGTCCCGGGGATTTATTGGGTGTATTAATCCGATAGAACTACCCGGCTTACCCTGTTGGGAACGTTTTGGAGCCAACGCCTGCCAGCGAAATGAGGTGGGGCGGGTGGGGTGGAATAGAGACCCGGAACCTCAACGTGGGATGGATCTCAGAGTGGTAATCGCCAGTGAAGTCCCGTCGCAGACAGGAAGTTTTGATGTACACGTGCAGCATGTTCTTGCCCGCATCCCCCCGCCCCCCGACCCAGCGCCCTTTGCCCGGGGTTGGAGTGGAGTGGGCAGAAGAAGAGGAAGGTGGGGATACTTTTAAACTGACTCGGAGCCCAGCCGCCTAGGTTCTCTCAGAGATGCGTCTGGAAACCCTTCTCTTCCCTCGAATGTATCACCCCAAGGGCTGCAAAGGGCTTTGTCCCTTGAGAAATGTGAAATCAAATCCAGAGAAAAGCAGACACCTGCCCTGGAAGGGGGAAAAGGGAGGGGGCGGTGAGCTGCTGAGTATCCTGACACGGCTCTTCCCGGCGGCTGCAGGATTCTTCCATCTGGGGACCTCTGAGTTCTCCGAGCAGAGGGGCGGGGGTGGGGTGGGGTGGGGCAGAGGGGAGAGGCAGGCCTGGACGGGACGCGGCTGGCACGCCGCCCGAGCGCTCCCAAAGCCCCAGGAGAGCCGCGCGCCCAGAGTGGGGAACTCCGGGCCGCCGTCGCGAGGAGGCGGTCCTGCCCGCCGCCCAGCCCCTCCGCTCCCAGTCGAGGAGCCTCAGGCGCCAGCCGCCGAGTCTGCGCGCTCCGAGGCTAGGACTTTTTCATTTTTCCCTAGCCGGGCAAAGTTACGGGATTCCTAGCAGCCCCCAAGCGCGCGGCCGGAGTGGCTCCGCGCTTGCGCTGGAACCGAGCGCCACTCCGTGTGTGTCCTCGCCTCGCCGCGCGGGTGCGCGCGTGGGGGGATGCAGGTCCGTCCGGTTGGCGGCCTGTGGGCTCGCCCCTCCCCTAACCATTTCTCTCTCTCCCACACACACACTCATAAACACAGGGCACGTGGAAATCCTCAGCCAAAGCGCCTTGCCCGGGCGGGTGCTCAACGTGGTGATTTATAAACAACTCAGCCACTCCCCGAAGAGCTCGTTCCTCGTTAGTCGTGATGAATTCTCTGGCCCGCTCCACTTTGCTGTCTAGATTAAGATGCTCGGAGGCCCCAAAGTGCTCCCCTTGAGCGTTGTTTTGGCTTCCTTCACAAACACAAGACCACCGGCAGCGCCAGCGCTACAACGCGCAGGGCCAAGGGTGAGAGGTGGGGACGCGATTCACTTTCCCTGGGGTTTTTTTTTTTTTCCTCTTCTTGGCAACAACTTTTGATTCTCTTCGCAGTATCCGCGCCCTTCACTTGGCCCTTCGTGGTGGTCCCGCTGCGCCAGCCTGGGTCCGCGCCTGGGTCTCTCCTACCCGGCTCACAGACACCTGCTCGGGGCGGCTAGGGAACTGACCGCGCAACGCGCTCGCGCTCGCGCTCGGTAGAGCGGCGCCGCCAGCGTACGGTCCCGCAGTCTTGCTCTGGAGTTCACGGCTGAAGGCTAAACGGGGAGCTTCGCTAGCAAGCACCTGAAAGCGGAGTTAGACCAGCCCCACCCGCTGGCGCCCGTAGAAGTTACTAATTAGAATGAATCCCCTAGCATCAGCCCTTCACACACCCTTCCTCCCTTTCGAAGCAGCTAACGGAAAAGTTGCATCGAAAAACGCCAGCCGCTCAGGGCAGCGCGCACGCAGCCCCGCGTCTCGGCTTCCCCGAGCGGCCCTCGGTGCCTCCACCGCACCCGGAGGCTGAGCACTTCTCGCCTGCACTCCTGTAGCCTTGCACAAGGCAAAGGTCCGCCCGCCCAGGCTCCTGGTTTTCTAAACCAAACCTGGGTGCGCGCCCCAGTGTGTGAATCTGACAGAGACTTTGTGAGTTTTGTTTTGTTTTCAGTCCAGGCCGCTGCGCTGTCAGAGCAGGCAGTTCCGCGCCTTTACAGGAGTTTCTCACTAGCGGACGAGCGTAGGCTGAGCCAGCCTCTCATGGGGTCCTCGCTCAGGGGCTGGGAGACAACTGGGCCTGGAACCTAAAGGGAAGAGAGCCTGCGCTAGCGGCGGGTTGGAGGGGAAGAAGAGGACCTTTATTTGGGGCAAAAGTGTCCGCATGCCTTGGAGCACGTGGACACTGAAATTCTAACCGTGGGGGGAAAGGAGACTTCAACAGAGGGACAAGTCTGGCTTCTGGCTCTAGGTTAAGAAAGCTGGTGTGTGTGTGTGTGTGTGTGTGTGTGTGTGTGTGTGTGTGTGTGTGTGTGTGTGTGTGTGTCCCAAGGTGAGTAAAAATGGGACTACCCCAGGCTCCGTGCGACTCAGCCTTTCTTTTTCTCTCCTTCACCCCCCACCCCAGCCCCAATAGGAAGAGAAGGTAGACCGACACACACACCCCCACCCCCCCACACCCAAGTCTTCCAAGTGGCTGTGGTCGAAAGAGGGCTGAGGCCGCCCCACCACCAACACCCCCGCCACGCCACAAACCCCCCGCCACTCCACCCCTCCGCGCCCAGCTTGTCTGCTAGGGAGACAGATGGGGGGCGGGGCCCATCCAAGAGGGGCGGAGGAGCCCCGGGGTTGGGGAGCTAGGGTGGTGAGAACTAAGAGAATCTGAATTGGGTGGAGAGGGGGGACTGGAGGAGGGCTGAGAGGACTCAGCGCCCGGGGGGAGGAGGAGGGGCACCTCTACGCCAATCAGTGGCGCCGGCCTGGGAGGTTGCTAGCGGTATCCACGTAAATCAAAGGGCGCGGAGCCAATGGGAGGGGGCGGAGGGGGCGGGGCCCAGGCGCGTGCCGCTGCGAGCTGGCGCTGCCAAGAGAGCGGGAGAGAGCTGGAGAGAGCAGGGAGAGGGGGGAGCGCGGAGCTAGTCAGAGAGTGAGCGAGAGCAAGAAGGAGGGAGAGGAGGAGAAAGAGAGCGAGGGCGGGCGGGAGGCGGCGGCGGCAGCAGCAGTAATAGCAGGAGCAGCAACAGAAGGCGTCGGAGCGGGCGTCGGAGCTGCCCGCTGGGGGAGAGAGAAAGGAGAGAGAAAGAGAGCGAGCGAGCAGAGGAGCCCGAGGCGAAAAAGTAACTGTCAAATGCGCGGCTCCTTTAACCGGAGCGCTCAGTCCGGCTCCGAGAGTCATGGCGACCGCAGCGTCTAACCACTACAGCCTGCTCACCTCCAGCGCCTCCATCGTGCACGCCGAACCGCCGGGCGGCATGCAGCAGGGCGCGGGGGGCTACCGCGAGGCTCAGAGCCTGGTGCAGGGCGACTACGGCGCGCTGCAGAGCAACGGGCACCCGCTCAGCCACGCTCACCAGTGGATCACCGCGCTGTCCCACGGCGGCGGCGGCGGGGGCGGTGGCGGCGGCGGCGGGGGCGGGGGCGGCGGCGGGGGCGGCGGCGACGGCTCCCCGTGGTCCACCAGCCCCCTGGGCCAGCCGGACATCAAGCCTTCGGTGGTGGTACAGCAGGGCGGCCGCGGCGACGAGCTGCACGGGCCAGGCGCCCTGCAGCAGCAGCACCAGCAGCAGCAACAGCAGCAGCAACAGCAGCAGCAGCAACAACAACAGCAGCAGCAACAGCCGCGGCCGCCGCATCTGGTGCACCACGCCGCCAACCATCACCCGGGGCCCGGGGCATGGCGGAGCGCCGCGGCTGCAGCGCACCTCCCGCCCTCCATGGGAGCGTCCAACGGCGGCTTGCTCTACTCGCAGCCCAGCTTCACGGTGAACGGCATGCTGGGCGCCGGCGGGCAGCCGGCGGGGCTGCACCACCATGGCCTGCGGGACGCGCACGACGAGCCGCACCACGCCGACCACCACCCTCACCCGCACTCGCACCCGCACCAGCAGCCGCCGCCGCCGCCGCCCCCGCAAGGCCCGCCGGGCCACCCCGGCGCGCACCACGACCCGCACTCCGACGAGGACACGCCGACCTCGGATGACCTGGAGCAGTTCGCCAAGCAGTTCAAGCAGCGCCGGATCAAACTGGGATTTACCCAAGCGGACGTGGGGCTGGCGCTGGGCACCCTGTACGGCAACGTGTTCTCGCAGACCACCATCTGCAGGTTTGAGGCCCTGCAGCTGAGCTTCAAGAACATGTGCAAGCTGAAGCCTTTGTTGAACAAGTGGTTGGAGGAGGCGGACTCGTCCTCGGGCAGCCCCACGAGCATAGACAAGATCGCAGCGCAGGGGCGCAAGAGGAAAAAGCGGACCTCCATCGAGGTGAGCGTCAAGGGGGCTCTGGAGAGCCATTTCCTCAAATGCCCCAAGCCCTCGGCCCAGGAGATCACCTCCCTCGCGGACAGCTTACAGCTGGAGAAGGAGGTGGTGAGAGTTTGGTTTTGTAACAGGAGACAGAAAGAGAAAAGGATGACCCCTCCCGGAGGGACTCTGCCGGGCGCCGAGGATGTGTACGGGGGGAGTAGGGACACGCCACCACACCACGGGGTGCAGACGCCCGTCCAGTGAACTCGAGCGGGGGGGAGGGGCAGAGCGCGGGGGCTCCCCCTCCTCTACGGTCCACGGCCCTTTCCCGGCCCCCTTGTTCCCTCTCTAACTTCTGATGTTCTTTTATTTTAATTATTATTTCCCCGTCCCTTAAAAAGAAAAAAAATAATAAGGAAAGCAACTAAGGCACTGGACTATCCTTTAAACGGTAGCAGGTGTAATGATGTGTTTTGACCTTTACAGGCTAGTACCCAGGCAATGGAGTGGAGTGTCTCAGAGAGAGAGTGAGGAGAGAGTGTGTAATAGAGAAAGAGAGATGGCAAGCACTGAGTTAAATACCTGGCAAAACTAAATAAATTACCAAAAAGAAAAAAAAATCCACCAAACCGTGATAAACACAAAACAGCTTCCTGATGCTCGGAGTTGGCACATGCCGCTGTGTTGGTTTAATGTGGATCCTCATCAGGAAAGAGGGAAAAATACACATGTTCTTTAATGTAGTCAAAATTTCACCACATAAATTTGCACTGCAAGAAAATTGAAGTTTACATGAACAAATTCATGAACGTATTTTTCTTTCTCCCACCGTTGATTTTGAAATTGCCGGGTTTTGTTTTGTTTTGTTTTGTTTTGTTTTATCAGCAGAGAGTTGAAGCCAGCTCTTGGCTACTCTCCATTTCCAACGTTCTCTTGTTGCCCCTTGTTCTTCTTACTGTTTGTGAACTTTGGTTACCTTCGGTCCCCCCGACCCCAACATTGGTGTAACATCTATTTGCTTCTTTTACCAAAGCAAAAATGATTGGCTTCGTACAAAATAAATCATTCTCTGCTTTCAGGAAACGTGCATGGTCTACCCGCTTTATCCAAGGCAAGAATCTGGTTTGGAATACAAAAATGAGTCAAGCATTGGTTTTTGTTACCAGCCACAAAGTAAACTTCATTTTCAGGCAGTGTTTCTGGGGGAGGTTGTGGAGGGGAGAAAAAGAAAAATCGATAGTGAGTGACTGATTGCTTCATTTTATCAGGCGGGCCCATTGTGAAAGAGCTCAGAGGAAATGTGGAGGTTAAATATATTTCCAGAGTTGTCCAACAGAAAGTGGCACTTTGAAGAGAACTAGGGAAATATATATCTTCAGAAACCCCTGTATAGTTCTCTGCCTTCAGTATTAATAACTTGATTATGAGGAATTATTTGTGCTGACAGCAGCAGTTAAACTTTGTTCCTCTAATAGCTTTTTTTTTAACATAAAGAAAATAATCTGGGAACTTAATGGTGTATGCATAGACTGTTTCTTACCACGCAAATACCCACATGCATACAGAGAATATCTCCACTCTAGACTGGTTTTGTCTTCACTAGCTCATTTGTTTATCAAATCGTATTTAAGGTCCCACACCCTCTTCTCTTATAATTTATTATGGAAAATACCAGTTTGACCTGGACAGCTTTTTCCCCCTCTTTCACTAAGGAAGCCAAATGAACTGGGAAAAAATGCTATTTTCTATCCTTCCTTTTCTCCCTTTGTTAATAGTTTTAAGTGTGTTTTTACCTTATCTTGATGGAAAATGGTTAACTCCCATAACAAAAGACTCTACTGGGAAGTGTAGGTGAAAAAACTTCTAACTGTATTGAAAATAAATACCATTAAACTGTGATCAGTTAAAATATTTAAAAATAATCAGCACAAAAGGGCGCTCAAAGGGAAAATACTTTTTATTAATCTTAAAAGTTTGGGGCTTTTTTTCTGGTTAAGTATTAGACAAATTTTTATTTTAAAAAATTAAATTCTCAATACCATAAAATTATGGTTCAGCATCAGATTAGCGTTGCACTCAGTAGTTAAGGTTTTAGGAAATATACTTTATATTGTCTTTTCAAACACCTGTGATGGTTTCATTTTCAATGTTTTTGCAAGATATATGATGACTTATAATGGGCATATTTATTTGCCTGTATTTCATTTCCCCCAACGAATGTCACAAGGAGATGGGCACGGAGCTGCTGCTTCGGGGTGCATCACGCTGCTTGTTCCTGAGGTGTGGGGACTGGCCTTTAGTGAAGCAATCCAGAGCAGGGCAAATAGCCAATGGTAAAGGGAGGAAATGAATTTTCAGATTCTTATTACCAAGTGGATAAGGTCAGATGTTGGAGTTCAGGGGACGTGTCTATAGCTCCTCTAACTCTCATAGGTTTACTAAGATGAAAGTTACCACTGAACCTTACCACTATGTATATATGTTTAATATCTGTCTTTTGAAATGCAGAAATAGTTTAAATGTTTCTTTGTCTATTTTTCTTTTTTTTAATGCTACCCAGGGAAATATTTTCATATCATTTTTAAGTGGCCTGCCTCAATGTATATTTATTTCTTTTAAAGCAAAAAGGTTCTGGAAACTGTTTTTCTGTAGCTTTAAATGAGTAGATGAGCAAAATCTATATGGGATGTAATTTTTTTGTTCAGTCTCTTTAAGAATATTTTGTTTTGGTACATTTGGTTGTGCTTGTGGGGAAAATAAAAACGCAGAGATCCTTATATATTTATGTTAAAGTAATATTTTATTATCTACATAAAACAGAAATGCACAATACCTTCATAGTTTGTTCTAATTATTGAAATATCTTTATTTTATTTTTAAAGATAGTGCCAAGTTTTAAGGGGGGAGAAAACCCTAGACCTTATACTGACTGAGTTGAGTTGTGTGTAAAATACTTCCCTTCCTTTATACTTCATAAAGTTTTGGAATAAATTTTATGCGCATACTGCCAGGTTTCATGTTTATAACTTTCAGAGCTTTTTTTTTTTTTTAAGAGAGACTACTGTTCTGATTCTAATTCACTTTTCTTTGCAAAAAACTATCAGTTCCAGACCTTTCAGTCACTACACCTATAGCATTAAATTGAAATGGTCATTGGGTTTGAGCTTCCATTTGTTTGCCATTTCATGGTCTGACAAAGAGATGTTTGTCGCCTTTAAATAAATGCAGATATCCCTACATCTTCTTTCTAGGTTACCTTTACCTTAACTGATTGTGCTTTTTTTTTTTTTAAGAGCATCAGTGGAACTAGGTGGACTTTAATCTTTACCCACATGTCCTCACATAATTTGGGATCTAAAAAAGCAAAGCTTAGTTAAGGGTGTTATTCTTTTTAATAATTAACAAATATCTTTCAACTAAGAGTAACTGACAATATGCAAGATGTGTGTTTACCAAGTGATTATTGGTAGGTCCCATGTATTATTCCTGTTAGGTTTACAGGGAAAAAAATGGATTTTGCAATGGTTTATACAATAGTGTGTGTTTCTCTTCAGGCAAGCAAACAGGCTCTCACACAGGGCAAGAAAAAAAAAGGAAAGAATGTATGGAAGACACTCAAGGCTGTGATGCTAATCACAGACTGTTTCAGATATTCTTAGAGGGAACATTATACTCACCAAAATCAGTGTAAGGTTAGTGCAACATCCAAGCAGTGTTGAGTTAGTTTACAAGTTTGCTGTTGTATTTAAAGTCCTCCTTGGAACACTGGTTTAAGTATAAATGTCCATTTTGAAAGGCAGTTTCTGGGCTTATTACATCTGATCATCTTTTCTAACTCCTAGTCAATATTACACAGGTCCCAAACAGATTCAGCCAAATGATCTTATCAATAGTCTGAACAAGAAGTGACAGAAAGAAGAAGTGTTTTGTGACCGCAGACATGCTGATGGGTAAAATGTTTAAGCTGGGTATAGATTTGAGTTCTGGGTCAATATCCTCCTCCATTGTAGGCAGAAAACAAGCAGCATCTGCCCTCTGCAGGGCATTTTAGTGGACCTTGAGAAGGTGGTTTTTGTTCTTAGCCACAGGGGCTACTGACTGGAAACCATCACGTGTTAAACGGACACGCCATGGTTTTGACCCATGCTTGCTGTTCAGATTCTAAAGCTACTCAGGCAGTTTCAGTGCCGGTTTGGGGAATGTATGACATGCTAAAGTGAAAAACTCCATCACTGCCCCTGGGAGAAATTTGTGGGGAAGTCATCCCTAAGATGTTGGCCAGCCACAATAACAAACCTTTCCCCCAAAGACAATAATGCAGAATGCGGCCATCCTGCAAAAGCTCCTGTTGTTTCCTCAAAATATGTCACTTTTTAAAATTTATGGTATAAGATGGGGGAGAAACGATCATGTGGGAGAGTTACGTGAAGGTCAGATAGAGGGAATGGCCACAGATATTATGCTTGGCACTTGTAGACATTCTCGGTTCCCATGAAGTTACCTCCTGTATATTTGAGATGGCAGCCACAAAAGCACTCTTCTTCACCTCCTGCTCCTACCAGTGTAAGCCACACACTGGTTGGCAAGATTTTCTGATGAAATGGCTTTAATAAAGGCACTCATCTCTTTTACCTTCTTATTTCTCCAAGAGCAGCTAATAAAGAGATGCAACAGCAACAATGGGGGGAAATGGCATGTGAGTGCTTTGGTACCTGTGCATGTATGTCTCTATGCTGCCTTCTTTTGCCTTTCACTTGCCTTACTGTGGAAACAGCTTGGGTAATGCTGGGTTGCTGGGTGAGAGAAATTATCATTTTGTCACTGGCTTCTGTGATTTGTCTTTGTTGATTTTTCAATCAGTTTATAGAACTGTGTTCTAGATTCTATTGAATTCCTAGACAAGTTAAAGAATGAGATAAAGAACAGAGCTTTTAACCGAAAAAGAAAGACGGATGGTGAAGGGAGGGTCAAAGGTAAAAGTGTTTCTTTGGATCTGCTTGTATATTTCAGTGAGGTAAAAGGGACAGTGTCTATTTAAAATGAAAAATGCATCTTGGAGGTACTAGCAATGAATCTTGACAATAGGACTAAATGGGATGTTCAGCTAAATTTTATACCAACGTTATCCCTATTGAGGAAAGTTTACTTTTTTCAGTGACGCATAATATCTTAACAGGGGGCAGATGGTGGTAGGAGAGGACCAGGGCTCCTGGTACCTATTCTCACCACTTGATTCAGTACAGGAAATAATGCAAAAGTGGCAGGGGCATGCCACTTAGCTGGAAAATCAAGGAATAAACTTACCCACCTTGGTAGAACTTGGGCCAGAGTTATTTCAATGCTTCCTTATCTAGAGGTGGGTACAGGAGTGCCAGAAAATGGCTTTTTAGTTTTCTTAAAGGCTTCGCTTGGTTATGGAGATAAACAATCAGAATATTTTCACATTGTTCTTATGTTTTGTGGGAAGCTAGGAAATTTGTTTCCTTCTTTATTTTTTAAGGAAAAAAAAGTTAATTAACTTTACCACGTAGTACTTTCCCTTTACCTTAATAACAACTCTGCTTGGCTTAGCTGTTAGAGGTTTTAGAAACAATATCATATCCCATCAAAACAACCCTGGCCTCTTATTGTTAGAATTCTGGTTGTTGATAACATGAAGATGTATTTCTTTAAAAAAAAAATGTCTGAAATGTTATTTAATACACCAGTAAAAGTGCATCTATATCTTAAAGTTTATTCCTTTCACGTCTTTCTGAGTTTTTATAGCTCTTTGTCTGGGATTTGGGGGGAGGGGGGCAAAAACTTCCATATGCGATTCGTCCGTGAAGAGCCTGGGCTCTGCAGTGGGCTGTAGCTGGCGGCAAAGAGCTCTCTGCTCTCCGAATGGGGAGCTGTCATCTAGCAAAAGAAGGAAATAAATGCCCCACAAAGACTCACTTGTCACTGATTTTAGAAAGACAGGGGAGCACTAGGACCCCATCTGAGCAATATGGAGGGGATTTTGATTGTTATAAATTGTATAGGATTAACTCTCGGTGTGCAGAACGACAGCAGTACGAAACCTCGCTGTGGAGTACATTTGAATCTGCATCCTTTTTGATTTGGGGCATCTATTTTTCCTCCCACCAGTGTTTCCTCTGGGTTTGTTGTTTAAAGGCGGGGCGGGGGGGAGCCACACACACAAAAATATGGCCAGAGTTTGGCAGGAGAGTGGAAAGAAAGAAAAAGTTTCTTGCGGGGGTTTGTAACACAAATTAGCCGTTGTAAATCACTGGGCTTTAAGGTTCAGGCAAATGCTCGTGCAAAGGGTTGGGAGTTCTTTCCCTCTTCCTGTTCAGAAATCTCTATTCCGTCCGAAGAATTTTTACGTTCCACAGCACACGATTCTGGAGACAATGATTTGACATCAATAACTTTTTGTTTGTTTGCTCCCTTAACAAAATATTCCTTCAAAGTTGTTACAGCGCCTGGCCAAGGCTGGCGAGGGTGCTGCGGGGCCGGCTGCTACTGGGCGCTCGGACGCAGAGGAGGCGCCCCAGACCCGCCGTGAACCCTCACCTCGGGGAAGGCCAGGCCGCTGAAAAGAAGGCCCACACTGCCCAGCTTGTGGGCGGAGGGAGGAGAGGGGCCCGTGGAGCCGGGCGGTCCCTGTCTCCAACCCCGGGCCTCGCTCCGGGACACTGAACAGCCCCACAGTGTCTGCTAGGAACCCGGGGACTCTGCGGCTCCAGCGGTTCCGACGTCCGAATCTTTACGGGGAGGGTCGCCAGCCCCGACGTCGCGGGCTAGTCCATCACTCTCACTCTCCAGGGACACCCTGGGGGGGGGGCAGTCAACGATTGGTGGGTTCGCCCACCCGAGGCTGAGGATAGAGGTTGTGGCTAGGGGGAGGAGGGCAGAAGCCTTGGGTACAGCTGCCGCCCCTGGGAAAGTTGGTTACAGTCGCAGCGAGTCGGCGGGTCCTCTCTGGGGGCGCGTGAGGCCGGGGCAGAGATGCGCTGGGGCGCAGAGGTGACTGAGGGTCCAGGGTCCAGGGGCGAGTGAATCTCCGAGCTTTCTGCCTGCGCGGCTTTTCCGCTTGAGTCTGCCAAGTTGGGCCCAGGACTTCGCTTCCTGCGTGAGGGAGGCAAGCGTGGGAGAAGGTGACCCGAGAGAAGAGGGCGGAGGAGCCCACTGCAGGAAAACTGGGGAGAAGAGAGGGAAGTAAAGTAATTTGGCCTTTTCTGGTGTATTTGTTTGTTTGGGGGCGACTGGGAGAGGGGCAAGGAGTGGAGCAAGGGAGCCGAGAGCGGGCAAGCGAAGTTCTGAAGCACGTTCCCTTCAGCCCACACCTCTCAAACTTCTGGCTGCTCCTGACCTCAGCTCCGGGCCTCCAGTGAGGAAGAGCCTGCCCACCAAGTGCTGAAGCCAGGAAGAAAGCGAACCTCTAAACCCCTCGGAAACCGACCGCTCCCTGCTGGGGCCTAAAATCGCTTTTTTATCTACACAGGAGGAATATCAGCTCCCCAGCGAAGGGAACCGGGGAGCCCCACTGGGTACCCCAGCCTCCCAAGTCAGAGATGAGGGCAGCGAGCGGGGAGGGGCCGCGCCCCACGACCGGAGGCCTGGGGTCCTGCAGTCTGGGTTTTTACAGCACGGGCGAACGACCGCCACCTCACCGCTCCCCCCCCCCCCCCGCCCTTAGCCCTCCAAGGCGCCTGGGAGGAGTCGCCTAGTGGGAGGAAATCACTCAATTCTTAAAATCCCCGTAGTCGGGCCCTAGGAGTTCTAAAACGGCCTTTTGCCTCTGGAGGAGATGAGGCCTGTTGGGGAACAGGGGCTCTGGGGGGTTGGGGGAGCGGCGGGGCCCTGGGGGCGGGCAGCTGTCTGAGGAGGGGTGGGAAGGCCGCCAGGGACGGAAGCAGGGGCTCCGGCCGGGCGCAGGTCGGTGTTGGCGCCTGGCCCGGCCTCTGCCCGGCGCGCGGGGCCTCCTGCTCGCTCCCGCCGCGCCAGTCCGCGGCCACTCACCGGGCCCCGCGGCCAGCCCGGGCGGGGAAGCACGCAAACAAGGATGCTTCTATTTACTCGCCTCTGCCTGTGGATTTCTAAGACATTCAGCAGGCACAATCATTAAACTAATTTGTATTTGATTGTTTGGGCGGACGGAGGGTAGTTTTATTGCGCTAAGCATTCAAGCAGGCACGCATCGCTGATTACCAGTATACATTAAATAAAGTTGTTTGTACACATTGTCTTACCACATATAGGCAGAGGCTTATTATTCTAATTACTCTAATTAGTGCATTGAAATGTTTTCTACTTGATTTGAGGAGACAGTGATTAGTTCTATTACTTCTTTTAACTCGTATTTTATGGAAAACTGTTGGTGCATGTTCAAATTACTTTATTTGCCCCTGGAATATAACGCTGACCCAAACGCAGTGAACTGCACGGCCCTTGCGGGGCCCCAACTTTGATGTGGGCCTCAGCTTGGAAGACGCGTTTGTTCTTTATTATTTCCCTCCCACCCGCGCGGCCGCGTCTCCAAGGCCCGCCGCCCCCGCCCCAGCCTGAGCCCCAGATGCGCGCCCCGCACTGGCCGAGTCCAAGCAGACGGGGATCCGAAACCCGCTTCTACGCCGCCTCGCTGGCCTCCTGCCCCGCTAGTTGCCTGGGTGCGATTACTTTTAAAAGACGCCCTTAAGCATATTTTCCGTGAATCTGTTTCTTGAGCTTTAATGTTACTATTAATTGATAAGATCAGCTCATCAAACATACTATTTCGATAGGGAATTGTAATTAAAACCTTAATCCTGTTTGAGACTTTTTTTCTTTTAAATTCCTTTTTCTTATGGAAGGGGTGCAAAGTTCACTATAAAAGTATTATAACAGGGAGATTAATTCGTTATCTAAATAACAATCTTTGCTATTGATCCAACGTACTTTCCTCCACCTTTTGTGTTGGTCGAGGAGACCCTTAGAAAAGAGACTATGACAAAGCAGAAGATTTGGACCGAGTTCCGCAGACTCGGATCGACTTGGCAAAACAAGGGGTCCGCGGCCCTCCTCCCTTAAACACAATCTGAAGAAGCTTCCGAGGTGGAGGTGGGTCTCGGCCCGCCCGGCGACACCGCGGGGAAGCGCCGCTCCAGAGCCGCGGGACGGGGAGCCGGGCCTCCTCCGCGCTCCTCTCCCTTGGCAAAAGGAGATCTGCTCAGTTTCTAGGTAAATATTCCACCGGTTCTGCTTTTACTGTTAATATTTAAACTCGGATTATCCCGTCTCGAAATGCGCGTTCCTAACCTTTGCCGGTGGCTGGGATGTAATAAACCCAGGCGGGGCCGGGCGGTTCAGCCTCTCCGGGTCTCGGCCGCAGCCTCCCGCCCCCCGCCCCCACCCCGCCCCGCCAGCCCCCGCCCTCCGCCCCTCGCCGCCCGCCGCCCGCGGCGAAAGCCGCGCGGGAATGAAATCAGCGCCTCCCGGCAGCTGACGGCTGAGCATCCAGGACGCTCGCAGGCTGAGGGAGGCCGCCCTTTATCCCGGCTGAAGAGTCCTCGGGGGCTGCAGGCGGAGTTGGGCAACCCCGCAGCGCCCTGGGAGGAGAGAGAGCCCCGGTTCCCGGTGGCGGCAGCCCCCAAATAGGGGTGGGGGGGCGAGGAAGTTGGGCGGGGTAGCCGGTTTGTTTGTGGGGAGCAGATCCACTCCTAATCTATCTCCCTCGTCACACGCCCCTTTAAAAGAGGTCGTGGCCCCAGTTTGAGAAGAAGCCCAAGAATTTCTGAAGCGAAGAGGAGCGTCTGCGTTCCTTATCCGTCAGCTCAGTGGTCTGAGATTGTCTTCTTTTCTAAGAGCTTTCCCCCATTCACACCCTCCTTCTTTCCTTCCAACAAAGTCTTCTTCCACCACGCACAGACTTGTTATGTAACAAAGTCTCCCCGGCGAGTTTAACTGGAGAATAAAGGACACCCCAGCCCCACCCCTCCTTTCCTCTCCCTTCCCTCCTTCCTCCCTCTTTTCTTCCCCCAGTGCATCTGTTCTCCAGGACTTCAGTCCTCGCACCTTGCACAACACGGCCGCAGGCCTTAGCCGAGTAGAACTTTGGCGCCCCACAGTGGAATCAGCTCGGAATTACTCTCGATTTTACAGCCTCCTGATCTGCTCAAATGTTTTGTTTCAGATCCAATTGTCTTCCCCTCCTCTTCCTCTCCCTCCTTGCTCTACATTCTTTCCCTCAACTCCCAGCCAAATACTTATGAAGGTGCCTTTATACATATGACTCATACAAAGGTTTCTAAACATCCGGTTCTAGGTAGTTCCTGAGTAGGGATTTGAAACACTTCATCTGGAAAGATCATACATTTTATAACAGAAAGCCTCCCCCCCAAAAGATAAGAAAGAATTGCTCCCCAACCCTTGGCCCAGATATGTCTGGACTTTGGCAAGTCTTCAGTTTCTCAGAGAAGCCCTGGCCCTTTAGGAGCATCAAGACCAGAATACCAGGTTAGAAGCAATGGTTAATAATAAATAGGATACTTCGTCAGGAAAAAGGGTGCTCAGTAAATGCTATTTTAATTCAGCCCAGGTTACACCTGTGGCTTCTTTCTATACAGTAGGTTTGTTCAGTCTTAGGTTTCAAAAAGTGAGTTTCTAGCTAGCTGTTGCTTGAACAGAGACCTATCCATGGAAGAGCTTTCCAGAATAGGGACCCCCCACCCCAAAGAAATACCTACTAAAAGCATCAATTCAGCATATGGAGCTGAATTTTGCTTCCTTCAGAGCCCAGGGGATTAGTCCTTCTCCCACACGATAGGCCATTCTCACCACGAACGGTGATTTCTCCCTCTGCTTTTATCCCAAGTATCAGGATGAGAAGGGAGAAGGGAACAAGGACCCCCGACAGCTCGCAGCAGTGCTCATGGAGCTGGAAATGGGCCTGCAGTCAGAACACCTGCGTTCGTGGACCCGCTCTGCACTTACGTGTGAGCAACCAAGGAGAAGTCAGTAGACACCTCCAAATCTCAGTTGTTCTCTTTTGCAGAATGTGGATAATACCACTTCTTTCTTTCCAACAGGATTTAAGTAAGGCTCAAATGAAATAATGTACCCAAAAGCCTATAAAGTGCAAGACCAATATGAAGTTCCGTTGTCACCAGCTCCCCTGTAGGCCTCTGCTGTGACTGTCCAGCAAAAGATGCTTTTAGCTTAAAAATAATGACGCAGCCTTGTGTCTATCAGCATGGAGAAAGAAAAAAAAATGCAGGAGTACCCATCTGAATTGCATTATCGAGGAAAGGACCCAGTGATTCTGATTAGCTTTAAATCGGGCTACGACGGCACCGGGTTTTTGTTGTTGTTGTATTTAGGATGTTCAGGCTCGGGCTTGTGGTGAAAGCCATCATTAGGCCTCCAGTGCCCCACAACAGTAATCCCAGCGCTTGTAGCTCCGCTGTGATGCCAGGACCAGCCCAGTACTCCAGCAAACCACTGCCCCCCTCCCCGTTTTTGTTTTTTGTTTTTTGTTTTTTAACATCTTACAACCTCTTGACATTTATAGCGTCCTTCTCTGGGTGTCATTTATAGCAGCCTGCATTAGTCAAGAAGAGAAGACTGGGACCATATACTTAAAACCGGTCACACATACACATAAAGCAGCCACAGCAACTAGAGCACCAACCACCAGCACGTTCTCTTGAATAGATACAGGCCTCCCACCTGTGGAGAGTTCCAGTGGTCGCGGGCCACATCCAGTCACTGAACTTGGAAAATAAAGACAGTTTGGATCCGAAAGGCTCTCTGCTATACCCGGGAGTTCCCCGGAGGGGCGCTGTGGCGGAAGCCGGTCCTGCACTCTGGGGTACCCTTCGCCACTCAGACGATCCCAGCCCACAGGAAGCGTCCTTCCACCGCCCCGAAGTTCCTTCCGCCGCCGGTCCGGGGTCCCTCGACCACTTAGGCGTAGGAGGAGTGGCCCCGGCCAGTCCCTCACTTTGCCCGCGTCCGGAGGCCTTCTTGGGGCGCCCAGCCGGCCCGGGGTAGAGGGAGAGGTTCTGGGCGTTTTCCCGCCCGCGCGGAAGCCTCGGGCCCGGGTGTCCCTGCGGGGGGCAAGGGGGGGGGTCCCTGAGCTGGCGACCCGAAGGCGCGGGAGCGCTCCGGGCGTCCGAAGTACCGGCGGAGCAAGGGTTTCGCCCCGGGCCGCTTCTGGGCTGCCGCCCGCCTTTTCTTCTTGTTGACAACGCGGCGCAGCCGGGGCGTGCCAGGGCCAAGTTTTACACTGTCTCTCAGGAGTTGTGGGGAAGCAGGAGGAGGTCGCTGGCCTGCGGGGTGACCATCGGGTCTCCCCCGGGACCCGGCAAAGACACCTCGCGAAGACGAGGACGTGGCCCGGCCGGGAAACGACCTGCGCCTTACGTCCTCCGCCCTGTGGCCCCAGCAGTGCTCCCAGGGCTCTCCCCTCGATGGTTACCTTCTGAACGCCTGGAGGCCCCTGAGGCGTCCCCTGTCCCGGCTCACGGGGGTGGGGAGAGAGAGGCGGCCGAGGCTGCCCAAGGCCCCGGAGGGCAGCGGGCTTTGCCGGCGAAGAAGGGAAGTGAGGCGGCACCAAGACGACCCGGATCCTGCCTATCCGGCCTGAGCCAAAGACTGAACCCTGGGTGCACCTTCACCTGGTTGTCGGAAGAGCCAAACCACTAGCCCAAGAACAGCAGGACTTCTTCCAAATGCGTGGAGTCCCTGAGCCAAGATGTGTTCTGGCACTGCTCCCTGCAACAAGGCGTTGATCATGCAGGCACATGAAAACACACGCATTTCCAAAAGGATAGACCCATGTTCAATCCACTACGATTCTTAGAATAATCGAAGTTGGAGGGGAAAGGTAATTTAGCAATCTTTTTTTTTTCTTTTCTTTTTCTTTTCTTTCTTTCTTTTTTTTTTTTTTTTTTTTTTTTTTGAGAGAGGGTGCTTTGGCAGAAAGAAGAAGGAAGTGGAGTGGGCACTCTAGGTAAGGAGGCGGCCGGCACAGGGCGAGGCCGGGGAAGCAGGAAAAGGCAGAGGGTGCGCAGGTTTGGTCGGCGGGGCCTGAGAACAGGAGCCCGCGCCACCGCGAGCAGGCTGCTAAAGGGGCCTGCGTACAGAGTTAATTGGTAGAGGATCTTGAAGAAGTTTTAATTAGATTCAAAAGGCAATTAAGAGCCATTGTAGAGGAGTGATCCGATGAAAATAATGCTTCAGAAAGGAAGAGAGTTGGCGCGGTGCATCAGATAGATGGGAGAGGATGAAAAGCAGAGAGGTTAGCGAGGGGGCTGCGGGGGGTAGTCCGGACTCCAAGTTGTCGCGGAAGGCGGAGACCGACAGGCAGATGATGGGGCTGACATGGCTGTGGGCACTGAAAGGAGAGAGAAAGAAATTGCCAGCCCATGATTACATTCTTGGGGAATCAGATGGACAAGAAGAGAGAGCCGGGAACAAAGAAATTGTGTTCAGTTTGAGATGTACTACTTTCGCTAGTCTCTCTCTCTCTCTCCTCTCTCTCCTCTCTCTCTCTCTCTCACACACACACACAGTATCACAAAGTCATCAGGGTAGCAGGTTTTTCAGCAACACTTATCTATTTGTTGAACCTACCTCTAAGGCTAAGCTGGTTAAACAAACTTAATTTCAATAAAGGACATTTTTATTAAGCACCTATCAGATGCGAAACCCTTTCCTAAATGACGTCTCTGTAACTGAGCTGGAAAGAATAGGAAGGGAGAGAAAACGAACATATATCAGAGGTCACAAATTTTTCATACACAGAAGGTGCCAAGCATATGGAGAAACCTTTATAGACCGGGTTCCTGTAACTTCCCGGAGCAAGGCCTGTGAAAGCCATGTCGCTTCCTTTTTTTCATGTATTTTCTATCACATATTTTCATCCAAATCTTAACTTGCTTCCACGGGAGTTAAAGAAAGAAGTCTTCTTTTGAAAAAATTTAGTTACACGTGAAATGTTCCTTATTTAAAATGTCAAGTGTCTAAATCAGTGAGGGGTTAGATTGGGGGATACTATCTTTGTTTATATTTAATGCTACTTTACAATAAAAGTGCTCAAACCTCTCTCCAAGATTTCCTAGCCTTCAAAAAACTAGGAATGGTATACTGGATCACTATGAGTTCGGAAGAAAGGAAGGCAATTTGAATAGAGGGCACCCTTGAATGTGGTGTAAAGTCACTGAGAGGGCCTGCTTTAAAAGACAGAGTGTGAACTGACTTCATATAATTTCTTTTACTCTTTCGTATACCATAGACAGTCAACCTACATTGCTTTTACTTTCCACTTCCCGTGTAAATCAAGCTCACCAGATGTCCTTGATTTTTTTCCTTGGACGCTCCATTTCTCAGAAAAGAACTTTTCACCTGAAAGTGTTTGTTATTAATGAATATTTGGGGGAATCCTAGGAAAAAAATGAGAAACTATTTTCTGCCATATTTGTCAGAATAAGATTTAATCCTAATTTGTTAAGGGAATTAAAGTTTCTAGAGTCCTTCCCCAAGCATTTCTTCAGACGTAAACGTTCTACCCCCAGCCCACACCACCCTCTGAAACATACTGCAAAATGCATCCTGTAAAAATCTCTCAGGGGCAATGAAGTGGACAGGTTCTGAATTAGAGGATGTGCGTGTCGAGTAGAAGAGCTGCCCGTGCTGCCTGCCTTTCTTCTCTGTCTGTCATCAGCACAGCTAATTTGGAAAGAAGAGAAAGAGCTACTTTAAAATAGTACAGCATGGGGGCTGAGTTATCAGAGTTATCTGTATAGTAAAGCAACGTTTTAGAAACCAATTAAACAAGTATTTCTGAGTCTCAGGTGGCGTAGATTTGAATGGCATCTTAATCAGATGATATAGAATTCTCTTCATAATTTTGCAGTATTTTATGTAGAAAGATCAAAGAAATGTATCACAAATACCCGTATACCTACCGCACTCTTTGAGAAAGTGAACATTGTCAGTACGTTACTTACTCCTCAGATATGGCTCCCTCGTAGCTTCCCTCTCTTCTCCACCAGAGGTAACTACTATCCTGAATTTAGTGTTTTCCACCCATTAATTTCTTTATATTTTTATGCATATATATTTTATTCTTTTTAAGATTTTATTTTTAAGTAATCTCTATACCCAGTGTGGGGCTCAAACTCATGACCTCAAGATCAAGAGTCATGTGCTCCACCAACTGAGCCAACCACATGCCCCAACATATATTTTTATTCTTAAAGAGTTTTTCATGTTTTAAAATTTTATATAAATGATTTAAAACTTTTGAATAAACCACTTTGTAGAAAAAATGTTAAAGATCTCAAATGCAAAAGACGGGCATCTTTGGATGCACTGCTATCCTTTTCAGACTTACATAATGCAATATATTGGTTCAAAGGCCTGTAGGGCTATTCTAAACCAGTTATGCTTTCAAAAATTGAAGCTCTATAGGACATTGTAAAAGGCAGAATGGATAGCAATTACAATATTTATGTTTTGCCTTTTTCAATAAGCAAAACCTATATATTTTACAAATAATCAGCTTAGTTGTATATATAAGCCAAATACTACCATATGTGTGTACTTAGAAATACTTGTATATCTAATACTTGCCACCTCAGAAATATTTATTTCCCAATGGAAGCATTATTTTTTCACTTTGAGTACTTTTATAAGTATCAAATGGTTCAAGAAGGATTCCACTTACATGTATCAAGAGAATTTGGATGTGAAAAGGTAGTTTTTTTCTCCAATTATGAATAAAAATGACAGGTTGTTTCCAGAGATAGTCCCAACACTAGCCCCCATCCCGCACACCTTCTGCCATGAGGTTTTGCCATTCTCTCATCGCATGGTGGAGTTAGACCACCTACCGCAAGTCCTATCTAAGCTGGGCTGGCCCTGGCTTTGATTAAGAAAATGTGGCCATGGAATCGACTCTACATGGCTTGCAAAACCAAGATTTAAGAGTCCATGTCACTTCTATTTTTGAACTCTTGGAACCCCCGAGGGGACAGGAGAGATGAGGCACTTCAGCCAACAACCTGGCTGAACCCAAGCCCAGCCAGTCAGCTAGCTGAATGCAGCCACAGGTGACTACAGGCAAGAACAGAAGGATTGGCCAAACAATCCAGAGCCATGAGAAATAATAAATCATTATTGTTTCAAGTGCTACATTTTGAGGGAACTACAATGAAGCAATAAATAATTGAAAGAAAGAGTAATATGAGAATGGGCTTGTGCTATAGGTCTAGCATATTTGCACTGTAAGGTGAAGTCACAAAAAAATGCTCACAAAAGGAAGTCTTACCAGTTCTGCATCTTAGTGCAACTAAATATCTAAAAATTCTTAGGGTGCCGTTTCTGCCCAACTCACAGTCCTCTGAGGCGTGTCAATTGTGAGCAAAAGAGACTTTACCCTAGATGAAAATTTTCAAATAACCAGTCCAAATGGCACTGCACGTATGGCCAAGTGTGTGGGGAACCCTGAACTCCTCTGCTGGTGTCAGTAGGATTTATAATTGCTGCAAGGAGTTTATAAACTGAGTACACAAATCCATACCAATTTCCAGGACAACAGAAGCATCTGAATTTTATGTGTAAACTGACTCAGACTTAGTTGGAGGAGAATCCAAAGGTAAGAAGAGTAATACAAGAAAACAATTTAGCAGAGTTTAAGACGAGCAGATGTGATCTGACAGAAGAAGTGGGCTGATACTTTATAGAGGGAACAACCGGAAAAGGCAAAGGAAACTTGCCCTTTAGAGGAAATGGGTGGGAGGAGTGGTCTCTTGAAAGAATATTTTTTTCAGAATGCTAGTATTTGGCTATTAGAACTCTTCCATTTGCAAGTCATTGAAACTAAATAAAGCAGGCTTAACCACCCCCACAAAAAAAATACAATAAAACAAAACAAAAAGAAAACAAGGAATTTATTAGATCATGCAACATAAAACTTCTGAAATGACTTGACGCGGAGGGACAAATGACATCAGCAGGTCTGAGTCGGGCTCTCTACATCTCCTGGCAGGTGAACTCACTCTGGTGACCAAACCTGCTGGCTTGATGATCAAAGTTAGGTTTGTATTCTGTACTACAAAGAGCCTAATCTTGAAGACGCCAAGAATTAGTCTTATTACTCATTCTTTTAAAACAGGCAGTGTGTGGTGTGCGCACTTGCGGGCGCGTGCGTGTTAAAAGAGCTGCAATGCTCTGATTGGTTAGTCCAGAGTTCACATGCCAACTTCTAAAACTAAGGAACCAACTCAATCTAAACCATATATCCCTAGTCTGAGAGGGGTGTTTTCCCAAAGAAAGTCAGGGTGGTGGTGCAAGAAAGGTTAAAATGTAGCATGAACAGGAAAAATAGGAATGAAGAAAAATAAAGTGTCTACTATAATCAATGTACTTTTAATACAGTAATGCTTATATTTTAAACATCTCTAGGCTAAGACCTAAAAGTAAGGGTACTTGCAGAACTCTTTTCTATCTTGACTTAGCTACTTAAAAAAATGGGTTATATCATTATTTAAGTGAGTTACAAAAGTGAATGTTATCAGTCTCTTAACCTACAGTTTCCCTATTTCTTACTGTAGAGGTAATAGATTTTTCTAGGAAGCTACTCTTAGAAGATTAAAAGATTTCATCTAAAAATATGTTCTTATTTGAAATTCCACAACATTCTTAACGAAAAAATATTATCTGCATAATTACATTAAATGGCTTCTGGAATACATTACCACTAATGATGCTAATAGAGTTAGTCCAGATGCAAACTATAAAAACATCCATTATCTTTTGTCCTTGAAGGAACTTCAAAAATTGCTTTTTTTCTTGTAGCAAGTCTACTAATGCTATAGTCTAATTTCTTGTATGTTGTTTTGTAAACTGTTCTACAGACTCTCGATATCTCACAGAAGCTTCTGAAATGATTCAGAAAATATAGCCCATAATTTTTTACTTTTTTTCTGTCGTTCAATTTCATATGTAATTGATTTAAAGAATGTAGTAGCCAACATATTTAAATCTGATTCTTATTTGTCTTCTTAGTTTGTATTCAGCCTACAGATATTAGGTAGGACCATACACAACAAAAACATTTTCTACTATTTTATAAGAAAAAAATTAAGTTACCATTATTGGTAATACATAAAGTTGAAAATAGATTTCATTGTGCACCAGTGTTAACTTATAGAATTTACAAAAAAAAATGTCTGTGGGGATAAAGTAACCGAAATATTCTGGGTCTTAAGTTCATAAAAAAGTAAAAGTCATACAAAAATGATGCTTATGTAAAAAATACTTATTTGTGAGATAGGCAAGTGCATAGTGATAGAAAAACCTATACATTTAAAGCTCAGTGAATGACTAGATCTCTCCAATAAAGTATATATATTACAAACTGCTGCTAGCTTTAAATGATCATATGACATGGTCATTACTATGTATACAATGCTTTGAATCCAGTTAATAAAATGTCTTTATTTTCTCCTGTATAATTAGTAGGTCACAAGCTCTTTTGGCCTTGTTGGGAAGTGTACTAGTCAGAGTCCTACGGAGAAATGGAACCAACAGGATATGTATATATGTATGTATATATGTATAAATATTTATACAATAGTAAAAGGAGTTGGCTCATGGAATTATTGAGGTTGGCAAATCCAAAATCTGCAGGGAATGCTGACAAGGTAAGAGACCCAAGAGAACCAGTGTTCTAGTCTGAGTCCAAAGACAGTTTGCTGTAGAACCAGGAAAAGCTAATGTTGCAGAGAAAGCCCAAAGGCAGCATGCTGGAGAAATTCTCTCTTGCTTGGGGGAGGCCAAGATTTTTGTTCTATTCAGGCCTTCAACTGACTAGATAAGGCCCACTTCCATTATAGAGGGCATTTGGCTTTACTCGAAGTCCACTAATTTAAATGTTAATCTCATCCAAACACAAAGAATACACCCAGAATGTTTGATCAAATATCTGGGCACCTGGTGGTGCCAAGTTGACACATAAAATTAGCCATCACACGTGTACCCCTTCTAACCTTGGCATCCATACACATGTTCTGAAACTGTACTTAATCTCCAAATAAAAAAATAAGGTCACAATTCCACCTAACATGATACAATTATCCTGCATTCAACCAAAAACCCACTAACGTTTTCCCCAGAAGAAAACGCGTAGTCCTTAGATGATGTTTACTTTTCTTGATATCTTGTAATATAAATGCTATGATGTAAAATTAACAATACTTAGATACTATGATATAAAGTCAATACATCTTATATTAAATGATAAGGAGATGAGAGAGAGACAAAAACAGTTACTCTCTATAAATATGCACGCAAACATATTCATAATGAAAGAGCAAGTACTCATGACAGTTACAGTCCTTACTTCTGTAACTGGTCGTGTGGTCATAGACGGTATTCATGACTACCTCCCTCCACTACCCATTGGTATTCCCTTAGCCTTTAGCAAGCACCTCTGCTGGTCTTGGTTATTCAGGTGGTGAGGTGACTCAAACCTTCATTCCTGACAGTGTTCTGGCACATAGGGCATTTCTAGGCACCAGACCAGGCACTAAGTAACAATTAGGGAAATCTAGACCAGGGAGGGGAAAATGTCCAAATAAGTGGACTGCTTTAATGTGGTCTAATCGTTTCTTTTTTTAAAAAGATTTTATTTATTTGAGAGAGAGAGAGAGTGTGTACACAAGTGGGGGGAGGGGCAGAAGGGGAGGGAGAGGGAGAGAGAATCTCTCAAGTAGACTCCACATTGAGTGTGGAGCCCGATGCAGGGCTGGATCTCATGACGCCGGGGTCATGACCTGAGCTGAAATCAAGTTGGATGCTTAACCGACTGAGCCACCCAAGCGCCCCTGGTCTAATCTTATTTTACTAAAAATGTTGTAAACATTGCAACAGCTATTTTTTTTCTTCAGTTTTCAAAGTGCTTTGGGCTGATTGTCTCAATAATCTCAGTTCTCTCCCAGTCAGGCTTTTATCTTTATTTTTATTTATTTTATTTATTTTATTTATTTTAAAGTAAGTTCTATGCCCAGTGTGGGGCTAGAACTCAAAACCCTGAGATCAAGAGTCACACACTCTGTGGACTGAGCCAGCCAGGCACCCTAGTCAGGCATATTTTTATGGCATAAATTCTTCCACCAATAGATATGTTGGTTTTAGAGGGCATGTATCAGAGGATGCTGAGAAATAAATTCTCTCTTTAGTTTGTTTTTTAATCAAGAAGATTTCGAGTCTTCCGAGGAAAGTGTGAATGCTATTACACATTCATTTATCTATCCCATATATGTATCACATGAAGATAAGTGCTCAGTTTTATGAGAGTGTAAATCTGGGGCCTTTCACCAGCATCGAATTCATAGTTGGAGTTTCCTATTTCAATTAAGTAATTAAAACTTGCTGAAGTGAAATATCATCTTTAAATTGCCATAATTCAAAATAAAGTATCACACATAATTAAAAAATAGACTAGAAAAAGATGGAAAGAAGAGACTTTGCAAAAGGGATGATAAATCTAAAAGTAATAAATTAAAATGACTTTCAAAATAGATGGGAAATTAAGAGAAAATAAAACTGCCTTTAAAAACATTGCCTATTTTATAAAACTTGGGTCTTAATAGTCTTGCCTTAAACTGGAGACAGGCCAAGCTGTGTATAATCCCCAAAATTTGGGGATTCAACCAATACTTACTGAGTCCCTACTCTGTGCCAGGTATTAGTCTCATTCCCAGGACACAGAGCAGTGAACAAAACAAGGCCCTTGTTCTTATTGAGATAAAAATTATAGAGGGGTGGATACCAATCGACACATAGTCTGTCAAATAGTCATAGGTGTTCCAAACAAAAATGTAGGGTACAAAGCCTAGTGACTGATGGGTGGGGGAGAATATGCTGCTCTATCAGATTGTCAAATAAGGGGCTCTGTGCGCAGGCAGTATCGGAGCGGAGCCCGGAGGAAAGCGAGCTCCGGAGCGGGGAAGAGGCTCAGGGAAGAGCCTTGCAGCAAGGAGCAGGTGCAAAGGCGAGGGCGGCAGTTGCGGAGAGAAGAGCGTAAAGGATAAGGGTTTGGGTTTTTATTCTGGAGAGTTTTAAGCAGAGAAATGACATATGTGAGTATGTTTTAAAAGCAGTTTGTGGGGGCACCTGGGTGGCTCAGTCGTTAAGCGTCTGCCTTCGGGTCCTGGGATCGAGCCCCGCATCGGGCTCCCTGCTCCGCCGGAAGCCTGCTTCTCCCTCTCCCACTCCCCCTGCTTGTGTTCCCTCTCTCGCCGTCTCTCTCTGTCAAATAAATAAAATCTTAAAAAAAAATAAAAATAAAAGCAGTTTGTGAACGTGGAGATGAGATTGTGAGGAAACAAGGGGAGAAGCAGGGAGACTGGATGTCACCAGTTAACAGTAGTTGTAATTTTGTAGTATTTCAATCTGAGGCAGATCTACCCTGTGGATTTGGAGAATCTAATACTAATCAAAGCACGTTCACTTCAAAGGAATATTAAGACATTTGGTTTCCACGTTTCTAAAATTTACATATGAACATAATTCCATCACTTACAGAGGTCCAATATACTAAGCATGGTTTTTTAAAAAAGATAAATTTACGAAGACAAAATACAACCACCAAATAAGGAATGTGTAATTGAGAAGCATGGTATTAACTATTTTAAATTATTATAGCATATAGTATCCCAGCATATGGGGGCTTATCAATATCATTATTATTATTATCAATATAATTTATAGAGTCTGTACTGCTTAGACTACTTTGGACACCTGGAGTGTTTGTTAGAAATGTGGTTTTCTGGGTTCTGTCTAGGCTTGTTATCTCCAGGGGCTTGGGGGCTGGAAATTTACATTTTAAACAAGCACCCAGATGATTCTTACATATAATGATGTTTAAACTGGCAAATCTCAGAGTAATGGAAGAATATCAGTTTGAATATTAAGATTAAAAACAAGGAGAGTGGGGGGCCTGGGTGGCTCAGTTGGTTAAGCGACTGCCTTCGGCTCAGGTCATGATCCCGGAGTCCCAGGATCGAGTCCCGCATCGGGCTCCCTGCTCAGCAGGGAGTCTGCTTCTCCCTCTGACCCTCTTCCCTCTCGTGCTCTCTATCTCTCATTCTCTCTCTCTCAAATAAATAAATAAAATCTTAAAAAAAAAAAAACAAGGAGAGTTGTCCTTTGCTACTTCATCTCAAATCCTTTTTTTAATAGGGTAGGATATGAATAGAAGAAAATTAAGATTCTATTGCTCTGCCATAATTCTAGGAAAAACGAGTTAAACTATAATAAAAATTGCAGAAGGATATGCTTTGTTAATTAGATGACAATAAAAAAACATTAGAATGAGAGCTTTATAGTAAGAATGACCTCAGGAAGCTTGTGGAACAACTTTCTTATTTTACACATGAGGAAATTGAGAGGCAGAAGAGTTAAATAACAGCCACAAAGTAGCACAGTCCAGACTGTGGATTCCTCAGGACTCCTGCTTTCTTTCCATTGTTTCCATGACTACACCATCAATTAGCTAGGGCCACTTCAATGAGTTTATCATATTTTTTATTTCCTACAGAATTAGGGGATAGTGATATTTGGGGAAATCTTTTCATTTTCCAAAGGATGAAATACAAAGAATGAGGATCCTTCTAAAAATTCTGAACCTAAACCAATGTATCATACCTTCCTTTTTTAAAAAATTATTTCCTTTTATACTATTTTGACATACTTTGGCTACTTATAGTGAGCTCAATTATTTGTGGGAAATTGTGGTACCTGGGGTATTATTGTTCAGAATTAGTTGTTTCCAATACCTTTGGCTATGACTTATCATGGCTCCCTGGAAGAAGAGTGGTCTTGTTGCCTGATGACTGGGCTTGGCCACATGCCTTGCTTTGGCCAACAGAATGTGAGCAGATGTAATGCTTAGTATATCCAGCTGGACACTATGAGATGTGTTTCACATCGCTGCCAGTTCTCTTCCATCAATGCCCTTTGCCACTAGAAGGGCATATCCCGGTTAGGGTCTTCTCTTTCAGTCTGGGTCCTGGATGGAGCCGCCCTGCGCCTGAACCACGTCTTGGAGGACAGCTATGGCAACCAACCCACGGTAGCTAACGTGTCACATGAGTGAGAAATAGATGTTATTGGAAGCCACTGATACTTTTGAGGTTGTTATTCACTGTAGCCTGATAAAGGCTAGTACATATATGCTTCCAAATCTGGACCAACAATCCGGTTCCTGAGGCAGAAAGATATCAAAAGTAAAAATTCTGAGGTTCCAAGAATCTCTGTGATAAAAAAGTGTACATATCTTATCGATGTGCCTGCATATACATTAGTGATAGAATGTTTTTATGCAGTTTAGAGTTCAGTATGTGATAGGTACATATTTGAGTTATGGTCATTTGTGTTTGGAAAATAGGTGTAATGAATCTCCATGACAATTTCATAATGTAAAATTGCACCAACATGCAGAAAGGAAATGTCATAATTTATCTGGGGATATAATTTTCAAAGTCCATGGAAATATGGGGGAATGTTTTTTTAAAAATTATAATCCCACAAACACACAATGCTCTATCAATTTACATGACTGATGTCAGATTTACATCAGTAAAAATAATTTGCTTCTCATAATTTTGCAAAGTTTTTCTTCTTAGTATTCTTAATTCTTCTCCTAGTAACCATTTGATAATAGCTTAGGAACATTTATTTTAACTTTATTCTTTCAATGTAGTCAGTGGCAAGGAAGAATTTCATTGATTTTGAAGGACCGCTTGACCACAGATAATACCACCTCTGCGGGAAAACCAGCGATAGCTTCTGATGCCTGTTTTTCATCTGGCAGCAGTGAGCTGTGGCCGGTTCACAACAACTCAAAAGAACAGTGTGTGCATCTCATCCCAACTCAGCATTGAGTGACTTCACCTTGAAAGCTTGAAATCAGTCACAATGGGAGTATTTATATGACAAAAATTGGAAAGCACTACAGATCAGGGCTTTTCTCCCCCACCAGAGAGTCGGTGGTTAAACATTTATCAAAAGGCTTAAAAAGTCACCTTCTTTAACATTTGGTACTTTAATGTTCAGAACATCAAAAAAATAGATGGCCTAGTTTGATTTCTGAGGGAGGATTTACAGCTACTGAGTTAAAACCGAAGCTAGTGGCTGGTGACAGAGGTTTAGGACTGTCGGTGCCAAGGAATCAGGCCTAATGATGCTCCGGGAATGCCCTTGCACTCAGACTCTGGGCCATGGTCAAAATGGTGAACCGAGAGTAGGACATGACCCCTGACTTTGGTGAGGAGTGTCTATAGAAAGGGGATCAGAAGATATTTTGAAAGACAGAAGCAGAACAGTTGTCGAATCGTCTAATATTTTTTCTCTTTTCTGTGTAGCTACACATGGTCAGACACACTGCTGACAGATGCTAAGGAAACATATGCTGGAAACACACATTTTCAGATCTTGCCATTTTACGAATATTTCTGATTATAAGGACTTATGAATATTTATTTTAGGTTTTACTGGGTGGAATTATTTTTAGGACTTTTAAGCAAAGGAAACAGGGCTTCAACACTATCAATTCTTTATTTGGGGTATCTGTCAGCAAAAACATCTCAAATAAAAACAATGGTGTGCCGGAATCTGTGTTGGTATTAGTACTTCTCGAGCTTTTGTGGTTGTAATCTTAGCAGCAATTTACAAATATTCTATAGAAAGCACTGCAGAAGCATAACTTCTCACTAAAAAAAAATTAACAAAATTAAACACATACTTACTTGAGACTGAAATGTGTATGTGTTTATTTTTTTTTCTAAGATTTTATTTATTTGAGATAGTGAGAGAGAGAGAGATCACAAGTGGGGGGGGTGGGGAAGGTAGAGGGAGAGGCAGAAGCAGGCTCCCCACTGAGCAGGGAGCCCGATGCGGGGCTCCATCCCAGGACCCTGGGACCATGACCTGAACCGAAGGCAGACGCTTAACCGACTGAGCCACCCAGGCGCCCCTGTAGTGAATTTTTTTTTTTAAGATTTTATTTATTTTGAGAGAGAGAAAGCACGCAAGTCAGGGGAGGGGCAGAGAGAGAGAGGGAGAGAGAATGTCAAGCCGACACCCCATTGAGCACGGAGCTTCATGCTGGGCTCCCTCCCACAACCCTGAGATCATGACCTGAGCTGGAATCAAGAGTGGGGCACTTAACCGACTGGGCCACCCAGGCGCCCCTGTGGTGAATACTTTTTATAAGACACCATATAATACTGCTTAGTAGCACTTTCTTTTTATTTTATTTTATTTTATTATTTTATGTTAGGAACCATTCATTACATCATTAGCTTTTGATGTAGTGTTCCATGATTCATTGTTTGCTTAGTAGCACTTTCTTAAACTGTGCCCTGAGAAACTATAGTTTCCAAGAAATGTTGACAGAAAAGTATTCCACAGAAAAGTGGGAAACACCACAAGCCTTACCTCATCTCACCTTCCAGTAGATATTAAAGGTTCTGAAGTAAAGAAAGGTCCAGTAGTAAAGAAATCTCCCTAACTGTGCTGAATCCATGGTACCCCATGCTTAGCTCACCATTGATTTTTTTTTCTTGGCACATAACCACTTTTTAAAATTGCTCTGTGATTATTTATATGCATTCTGTAAACCTGGTCCCCCCCACCCTAATATGTGCCTAGCACAAAGATCTCCACATATATTTGTTGTCCATATACATTATCAATTAAGTAGATGGATGAATGGGTCTTATCTTGTGTTATTCTTTCTATTCTAGCTCACCAAAAATAGTTTGGGCACAACAAGAACTATAGAACCTGAGAACTAATTAGTAATGAAGGGATTGGCTTTTACAGAAACCAAATGCCACAGTACATGATACCTTATAAGTAAACTCTGTGTCAAACTCTGGTTTAAGTAACAAACCAAACAAACTTTGAGTAAATAAATCTGAATTGGGGGAATTACTGAGAAAGGAGAGAAAAGTAAATAACAGCGTGAATGCAGTCTGCAGTTTAATTGAAGACCCGTGTAATTTTAGAGTTTAAAA
This sequence comes from Eumetopias jubatus, assembly GCF_037043125.1. Taxonomy (NCBI): domain Eukaryota; kingdom Metazoa; phylum Chordata; class Mammalia; order Carnivora; family Otariidae; genus Eumetopias; species Eumetopias jubatus. Next base: position 61,264,988 of record NW_028274812.1, on the reverse strand, counting down.
GGAGCTGATGTCATTTCATAACATGAGGATGGATTGTGAGCGGTTAGCACATAGATGATGGTTCATCTACCAGGCTTATTCTCGTCTAATTTCATAGAGGCTGTGACACAAACCTATTTACCCAAATCTTCCATTATATTCAGCAGTGTCCTGAAATGATCAATTTTGAAAGTGAGCTAATGAGATACTCAAGTTATCGTATTATTCTGAAGTACAGGATAATACAAACAATAAAAATCATTAGACATTGAATAGCATTTTTATACAAATAAAATTTAAAACATCTCCGTTATTGTCTGCACAGATTCTCATTTGTAACAGAAAGAGCTGTTTTATCTTTGGTGTAATCTACTCAATTTATCTGATCATATGACTGCTTTGCTTTTAAATTTTTCCTTAAAAATTTTATAGCTAAGATTGCACCAATTTACTTCGCCAAATACACTGATAAAAATCTTCCTTCCTCTGAAAATGTTAATTTCAACATAATTACCTTTTCCCTTTCAAAATGTAATAAACCATTAATAGTATTCCTATGTACAAAAATTTAAGCCCAAAATTCAGACCTATAGGCAAAAATCTTAAATACACTTTCTGCTGTACCAAAGGAAAAATCTTGGCTTCTATCCACATTTATAAAATATATATAGTAAATCATGATCTCTGATTAATTTATCTTTTACCTTTTGACTGGTTGCTATTGCTGTCAATCATCATCTCATTTGCTTATTGACATTAATGTACTGCTAGAGAACGAGGCTGCAAGGATAAAAATCACAGCTGCTAGAATAGTTTTTTAGCAATAGCTAACATTCTGTTAAGGGTCACTGACAAAATTTTCAGAATAGCTGAAAAGAAAAGTTCTTCTGAAGTATTAATTTAGTATTAAATGTGCTAAGAGAGGAGGAAACTAGATATAACACTGAAAAACGTGTGATAAATGGCTTTGAAGATGAAAGTTACTGTGTCAGAAATAGGTGTCCTTTAATACCGTAAAGTAAAAAATGAAAAGTCAAATATTCATTATTAATTTACATGATAACCAAATGAAATTTATATTTGGTTTTATATCTCTGTTAGTATTACTATACTTGTAAATATGAGTTTCCAGTCTTTAGTTAATTTCTGGGAAACACCAAAAAAAAAAAAAAACCACTTCTTTAAAGAAATCACTTTTTCTTTGCTACATACTGGCCCCAAATTAATCAACCCACAAGAAAGGAAGAAGAATATTAGCTGTCTAAATGTTTTTCCATATTTTGTGTATTTTTAGGGTCTTATTTCAGGGCAGTTTAAATTAAGAGGTTCCTTTACTTAATGCTCACAGATTTAGAGATGTATTTTAATGTTACTAGTCACTGGGAAGATAATTTATCTTACCAAAATGCTAATAAATATTTAAAAACTTAAGCCAGTTGACAATATTAATAATGATGGGCCATTTGGCTTCAAATTTTAATGGATAGTCTACATATTTTCTCGTGTTAAGGGAACCCTTATACACTGCTGGTGGGAATGTAAGTTGGTACAGCCATTATGAAAAAAATATGGAGGTTTCTCAAAAACTTAAAAATATGATCAGCAATCATATGATCATATGATCCAGCATATGATCCAGCAATCCCACTGCTGGGTATATATCCCAAGAAAATGAAATCAGGATCTCAAAGAGATATCTGCACTCCCACAATCATTTCCATATTATTCATAATAGCCAAGCTATGGAAACAACGTAAATATCTGTCAACAGATGAATGGATAAAGAAAATGTGGGATGTGTGTCTTTATATATATATGATAGATGATATATATATATGATATATGATTTATATCATAACATATATAACACACACATAATATGGAATAGTATTCAGCCTTGAAAAGAAGGAAATACTGCCATTTGCAACAACATGGAAGCACCTGGAGGACACTCTGCTGAGTAAAACAAACCAGACACAGAAAGATAAATACTGCATGATCTCACTTATGTGTGGGATCTAAAATAAACAAATTCATAGAAGTAGAGTATAATGGTTACCAGGGACTGGGGGAAGGGGAAATGGTACAAGGTTTTGGTTATGCAAGATGAATAGGTTCTGAAGATCTAATGTACAAAATGTGAATATGGTTGACAATACTTACTGTGTACTTGAAATGTGCTCAATTGTCACCACCAAAAAAAAAAAAAAAAGGTGGTAACTATCTAAAGAGAGACATTATTTAGCTTGACTATGGTAATGACTTCACAATGTATATCAAATAATCACACTGTACACCTTCAATATATACAACTCTTAGTTGCCAAATATACCTTAATAAAAAAGAAAAAATCCAAAATTCTCTCGTTACGGTAAAAATTTTTGTTTTTTCTAAGTCAATAAAAACTGTTCTTCATATTAAAATCTAAATGGTAAAGTGAGAAAGATAAAGGCTGAGAACAGGTTTGAGTGGTGTATAAAATTAGGAATGGGCAAACCTGAGCTTAGTAATGATTTGGGAATATCCAAGAACAAGGGTCAAAGATTTGGTCCACTAGCCAAATTCAGACCGCACTTGAAAATGGCTTTAACATTTTCTCATGGTAAAAACAAAAATTAATCAAAGGAAGAAGGGTATTTTTTGACACATGAAAATTACATGAAACAAAACTTCCAGTGTCCATAAGCAAATAGAGTTTTATTGGAATGAGGCCACATTTGTGTGCTACGGTTGCTTCCACACCCCAGTGGAAGGGGTGAGTGGCCACGGCGGAGACCTACGGTGCTCTCAGTGTACACATTACAAATGGCAGGGATGCAGTTATAACTCTCCGCATTCTGAATGCCACATATATTGCCATATCGCAATGTTTTCTTATTACCAGTGGACACCCATGATGCCAGAACAAAAAGGAAAAGGAAAAAAAGAAATGTGGACTCCAAGTTTCCTGTGTTTAAGGCACAGGTGCAGTATGGATAATTTGGTTACCACAGTAGATGGCAAAGCGTTGTGTTTAACATGGAATGACACTGTAGCTGTTCTGGAAGAATACTATACATACAATGGAATTATCAGATGAAGTACTCATCACAGTGGCCAGAAAAATCAGGAATTTTGAAACAATCTCATTACTCATTACAGAATTTCTTTCAATAAAAAAAATGAAAATAAAGCTGCAGCCAAAGTAAGCTTCTGAGTGGTTCATTCATTAGCCCTGCAAGGAAAGCCTTTTACCAATGGTGAGTTAATTAAATTGTTTTTGATTCATCAGCTACAGAGAAGTGTCCAAAGTAAACTTGCTTAAACTATTTAATTAGGCTTTTGGCAAGAACAGTGGCTTGAAGAATTGAGAACATTGGGAACAGCATCAACAGTCAGTAAAAAAATGAGGCACATGATTCGGAGTGGTTTTCCCTGGCTCTTGCTGAGTCAACAGATGTTACTGCTACGGCGTCATTCTTCTTGTTTATCGGATACGTCAGTGCTGAGGTTGAAGTGACTGGAGAGTGAGTTTCTATGAATAGTCTGCGTGGAGCAACTACAGACAAGAGTATTTTCTCAGAAGTTAAGAAAATAGGACTTCGGGGCAACCTGAGGTAGAATCTGCTAAGATGTGTCATATTTGATGGTCAAAATATGTGGGGAGCAAAAAAAGGCTTAGTTGGTCAAATTTAGAAAATTTGTGAAAATGTAAAGTGTTCAAAACATATACAAATAACTGGTTATTTACTGTTATTATTTATGGCAGCTATTTGTGGAATACATGTGACTTGACCTTGTGTTAATGACCTTGCCCTCAGCAGTGAATGTCACTGAACCATCCTCAGCTGTCATCTGTCAGCTACAGAAGCTGAATATCCTGATCTGTCCTACCACACTGCAGTCTGTTGACTTAACAGTGGTAGTTTTATCCTGAGTTTTTGAGTTCAGAGCGGTTATTGCAATTTTTCTGGACCAGAAGAAATACCCTGAACCACTAGTACAGAACACTGAATGGCTTTGGACTGTAGCTTTTGTTGCAGACTTGATCCTATTTTGTAATGAATTCGAGCTAAAACTGAAACACGGCAAAACAACAGGAACGGTTATTCCCACTGTAGGTGGGATTCAGGAAAAGGCTTCTCCAGATTTAAAGAGCACTCTGGGGAGTAGTGCTTTTCAAAAGGTGGCCCTCAGACCAGCAGCATCAGTGACTGCTCATTAAAATGCAAATTCTACTGAATCAGAAGCTCTGGAGGTAAAGCCAGCAAAACAGTGTTCATATGTGAAACATACACTAAAGTAATTTTGATGACAACTAATGTAATCTGAATCACAAAGTAACCCCAAGCAGCTTTATATATTTCCTGTGCTATCAAAAGTTAAGACATGAAGCAGACTCTCCATTTTCACACGGAACTGCAGCATACATTTTCTGAGCTGAAACCACAGGTCCAGCAGTGGGTTTTTTTGGACCCTGATGCAAATATAAAGGAAATTTCCATTTTTCAAATCCATTCAATTGTGCAATTGAGCTCCACCCAACCTTCAACTGGAAGTGATTAATCTGCAAGGTAATAGCATGCTAAAAGGAAAATACCAAGAGAAGAAATAATCTAATAGAATTCTATCAATGCCTTCCAAGGGATAAATATGCCCAGTGAAAATATTCTCATGGATTAACATATGTACTTGGCAATACTTATCTGTATGAAAAGATATTCTCAAAGACAAAATATGTAAAATCATACTAGAGAGCAACATTAACAGATGAATACTTAAAATCAATTTTGATGACAGGAAATAGTAACTTTGAATCCCCACTAAGTGAAATATTATCCTCCCCAAGAGTATTTCATTCCTCCTGTTGGTAGAAAACCGTATCACAAAAAAATGGTTCTCAATTACTACGTTTTGAATTCTGGCAATAAAAATTTTGTGGAAATTCATGTCTCTATCATTTTATAATACCCATACGATTTTGCCTCAGAGTCCATTACAGGAAATATGTGCGGACCCATGCACCACTAGGGATCACCCTAGACACTTACAACACGGGTTGAAAGCACTGTCCCTAAAGCCAGATGTCCGAGGCTGTATAATGGCGCTGCCACTAGCAGTGATGTGGACATGCATACATTCTTCCATCTTTCTTTGCCTCAGTTTCCTCAACCGTAAGTGGGAGTGAGTAATGGTATCTATCTTACAGCATTGTGGTGAAGATGCAGTGGCTTAGGAAACACAGAGCACACAGAGCGTCTGGCACAAAGTAAGCACTAACTCCATGCCAGTTGCTAATTCAAGATAAAAGTACTACTTCACCCAGTTGGTAATTTATAAATCTCATCCTCCTAAAAGTTTCACCAGATAAAACATTTAAAATGTCTACATATATTTGTGAGTGAAAAGAAAATCCGAGTGCTTGAAGGTAACAAGGTAGGTCAACCCAGCCCTTTCCCAACGCCCCTTGTTTCCACCATGAAACGGAAGATAGAATGGGTCATACACATGACAGCAATCCTCATACCGATGGTTTCTTACATGGAGGAGACTGTATTACGATTTTAATATTTCAAATGTCACAATATTACATTCTTTATATTCTATAAAAGAATAAGCACAGTACTACTAGTAGTAATAATTTATAACCGTTATATTTTTAAAGTTTGACATATTATATGGCCTAACTCAGTAATATATTCTTACTCATTCAATAAATATTTATTGAATGCCTAATATTTGTCATATGTATAAATTCACTAGCTTAACTACTTTGAGGGGGAAAATGCTTTCATATATATATTGTTGAGAATACCCTCAAAAATTGCCTAGAGTCATATATTAATCATGTTAATTTTTTTAGCTGAATGTGTTTCTTCTTAAATGACTACAAGAAATTCTAGAGTAATGCTGTCTGATATAACCACTAGCTTCAGGAGACTACTGAACACTGGAGATATGGCTAACACAACTGAGGTACTGAATTTTTAATTACATTTCAGTTAACTACAATTAAATAAAATAGCCACACATGGTTAGTGGCTGCCATATTGGACAGCAGAGTTCTACAGGATTATTCTAGGATGTGCAGAAGTTGGAATTTAACATTTTGCTCTATGTGGGAAAATAAATTTTGTTACACCATATACTTAGTATTAGTTTGCTACTCAAAACAGCCTTGTCTTTTCATGCCACAGAATATTGTTTACTTTTTTAGCAGCAGAATTAAATCAATTCACTATTTAACAAAACAATGTTGTTTGTTTTTCCTCCACTGTAACAGATTTCTAATTATTTAAGGTGCTAGGGCACAGAAAAAAAAAATATATATACACATAAATGAAATCCACATATATTTCATAAGTCTTAAACCTCTCCCTATGGCAAATTTTTAAGGCATCTGCTTAACAGTTGAAAAGCTATTTTCTTTAGCAGTTTACCTCTGTTCTTGATCATGCTCGTATTTTAGGTATGATCCACTAGTAAAATAGATAAGTATGTCAGAGTAAAAATGGAAAAACTAAAATTTTCAAGTCAAAGAGTTAATGAATCAGCTTAAAAAATAACCACAGCATGATTAGTTTCTCCAACTAACTCTGGAAATTCTGTATATACCCAAACAAAACACTGGCCAGGTCATAAGGCTTATTAATAAGACATCCTTACATGGAGGTGTGAAAAATTAATTTTATTTTTAAATATCACGATACTTTCTGGTTCAACATGTTCCTTTAAAAATGTTAAAAGGTTTCCATATTACTCTTTTATTACACATGTAATTACTGACTGAAGAATAATATTACTGATTAACATAAGGCAAAAATAATGCGAGCCACTCACATACTCTTCAAGGAAAGTGCTTGCAATATTTTATGAAAACACTTGTTTACATTTTTACTTGATTTAATGGACAATTTCATATTTTTCTTCAAAATCTACAAATGCCTTAATGGAACATTAAGACATTCCCACCATTGTAAGAACTAAACAAAACCAACCCTAAAATAAAACCCTACAAAAGCACATTGATTTTATTACAGAACACATATTAAGTCACTGCGTAAAGCTCTTTTTTATGAACACTTTTGGAAAGCTCACATTAAGTTCCAGCACAGCTCTATTATCAATCTGTGAACAGAAGGACACATCAAGCAAGGAAAGATCTTTACAAGATTCCAGAAGTTTTCTTAAGGATGCTGGACTTACCATTCTTGTTCCTGTTAAAGCAAAACAAAACACCGTAAATCTCATATTTATATAATGTCCTGATAAAAAGTCCCTTTACTATTTATTGTTTAAAATGCACTTAAAATAAATTGCCTTTTAAAAGGAAAAAGCATTTCTTTAAACTGAAGACATACTGCAATAATCCTGTAAAAAAATACAAACTGAATTTTCCTAGCCAATTTGGCATCTAGGACCTGGATTTTGTCAATACTCTACCCACTATCTTCATTTCTACCTCCAACTCCTTCTGGTCAGCTCCTCCAGACCTTCCTATTTCTGTCACCCAAGTTTTTCTCAACCCGTGGGTCAAATCAGACAGCAATGCTTATAGTGATCCCCCCTCATATTCCATGCAATGCAATTACTGAGCAACCACCCTTGGAGAAACTTCTGTGTCAGGCACTAGAGATGCAAAGGTGAGTAAGACATGTGTCTGCCGTAAGGAGCTCACTGACCAAAGTTGCAAACAAGTAACTACAATACAATTGGTAAGTTTGACAGTAAGTGGTGGGTACAAAATGGCATGACTGGAAGTCAGACCATGGATGCTGGATACTGTGTAGCCCACGTTAAATGTGAAGACACTACAGGACGTTCAGATAGAAGCTCAATTACATACATTATGAAAAGCACTTGCTACCTAGTATTTGATATAAATACCAAATATCATTAGGCTTTAGGACATCATCTGTTGTAAAACAAACCTTGCTTTAACTACAGGTTTTCTAGGGAGAAAAAAAAAAATCACAATCCTATCACGTATACACTCCTACTGTTAGGGGGACCGAAGTATCTGCAAAGTTAACCTAATGCCTTTTTCCCTGAGAAATCCTTTTGACTCCCTTCCCTGCCACGGGCCCCAGAGGTAGCAGCTATACTGCCACATTGACTTTGGCTGCCCCCCAGATTCTCCTGGGAATTCAGAATGGGGATTCAGTACAACCTTCAGTGTCCATAAATCTCTCTCGAACTAAAGACACGAAAAACTGATTGGGGCTGTTAGATTTAGCCATGTGTACCTAGAGAGACAGAGATGGCCAGCATGACAAGAAAAGAACAAGGCAAAGCCAAAGGGAGAAGCATACATAAGAGTATCTGTGAGTTTACAGGGGCAGAGGGGGGAGGCGGCTGGTGCCTGAGCATGAAGGACAGGAAAAGAAAGAAAAAAGAAAAAACAGCTTTCTTGCCTTTTGATGGTTTTCTAGTCTCTCCTGAGGTCTGACCATAGCTAGCTCCTACCTATGGATCTCAGAGAGACACCTCTATCTTCATCATCATTTTCTTTCCCCTATATATACGTTAGCTTGAGTGGTTTCTGTTACACAAGCTCAGAGAACCTCAGCTGAGACACCCAGCTATGTGGTGTTTTTCACCTATGCATTTTCTATTTGGTCATTAGAGTATGAGTTTCCTGATAAATTAGAAGTTCCTGAAAGCCTAAGAGAATGTCAGGGAAGGCAGTCGGGAGATTGAAAATTGACCTAGGCTAGGGCGCCCTGTCTTATGCTTGCAGACGCCATGTGCTTTTGTTTTTTTATCCACTTATGACACAGCTATGTTCTCAAGCTCGCTCCTTCAGGGCTGGGGCAGCATCTACCTTGTTCAGTGACCCAGCTCCAGTGTTGGCAACAATGCCTGACACAGTATATGTTCAATAAGTGTGTAATAAATGAAAGAATGAAGGCTGGTGTTCAATTTCCCAATACCATCACCCGGGTTTAGACCCTTATTAGATGGACTACCGCAGCTAATCTCCCTGATTTTGATCTCCTCCAATTCACCTACCACTTGTTTCTAGATTAATATCCCTAAAAAGCTCTAAATATATCACTCATCCCCTGAGTTAAAACCTGATAATAGCTCTTCCTTGTTTAATTCTGTGCAGATTCCTCATCCCAGTGTTCAAAACTCTCCATGAAAGCCTCCATTATACTAATGTTCTAAGTCAAATTAGATTGTCTATCCTCTGAAGATACTCTGTATTTTTAACTCTGATGCTTTTGTTTCATGCTATTCATTCTGCTTAAAATGCTCTCCTCCCCCTATTTCCTATTCACTTTTCAAGGATACTTTTCAAATACCTATTAACCTTTTTAATTAAACTTTTTCTTATTTTTCTAATCATATGTACTCTCTTTTCTTTGAGCCCCAAAATGGACTTGCTTCTGGCTTGCATTTAAGTTCTTTATATCCTGTTTTACTTTTTTTCTTTTTTTGGTCACGTTATAAACTCTCTGAAGGTAGGGACTGTACCTTGCTCAGCTTTGTACTGATCAGTAAGCATTTTCGGTATGAAGAAGGTATGCCACCTAACGTTCATACATGCCAATCACAGAATGACAAAATAATCACTGTCAGCTTGGGGTTTAACTAAGAATTTTTTTTTTTCTTTTAGTGGATTCAAACACTTAAGGATAAAAGGAAACCATAAAACAACAATAAAAATGAAAATATAGCATTAGTGGTTTAGGAGCATAGACTGATTCAAATTCAAATTTCCTTACTAGCCATGAGATCCTGGGCAAATCACACAATTTGTTTCAGCCTGTTTCCACTTCTGTGGCTATAATATACCTCATAGAGTTGTTGTGAGGGTTAAATCGGTTAATATAGGCTCACAACAGTATAAAGCACACAGTAACATTGCTGCTAACATTATTATTATCAATATTTGTACTGTGTTCTTCATATTTGAAATAAGATGTTCTAATAAATACATAGGCATGTATGGCCCTGTTTCACCTCTTAATTTGTCTTGGCCTAATAATGATACTACCTTGCTCTTCTTTTCTGAGTGTAGCTGACACACAATGTTACATTAACGTCAGGTATACAAGGTAGTGATTCAACAAGTTTATACGTTACGCTACATTCACCACAACCGTAGCTCCCAACTGTTGCCATGCAATGCTACAATAGCAATGACTAGATCCTTCTATGGTGCCTTTTAGTCCCATGACTTACTCATTCCATAACCGGAAGCCTGTGTCTCCCACTCCCCTTCACACATTCTGCCCATCCCTCCACCACCCTTTCCTCTGGCAACCATTAGTTTGTTCTCTATAGGTCCGATTCTTTTTGTTTGTTTATTCATTTGTTGCTGTTGTTGTTTTAAGATTTCACTTATGAGTGAAATAATGTTATTTATCTTTCTCAGTGTGACATGTCACTTAGCATAATACCCTCCATGTTGTCATAAGTGGCACAATCGCATCCTTTTTTATGGCTGTGTAATATTCCATTGCATATCTATGTACCATATTTTCCTCATCCATTTTTACTGATAGACACTTAGGTTGCTTCCATGTCTTGGCTACTATAAATAATGCTACAATGAACATAGGGGTGCATATATCTTTTCGAATTTGTGGTGGTTTTTTTTTAATAAACACCCAATAGTGGAATTACTGGAACATACAGTAATTTTATTTTTAATTTTCTGAGCCACTTCCATACTGTTTTCCCCAGTGGTTGTACCAATTTACATTCCCACCACGAGGGTTCCTTTATCTCCACATCCTCACCAACATTTATTTCTCGTGTTTTTTATTTTAGCCATTCTAGTAAGTGTAAGGTGGTATCTCATTGTGGTTTTGATTTGCATTTCCCTGATGATTAGTGATGTTGAACACTTTTCATGTGTCTGTTGGCTATCTGCATGTCTGAACACTTTTCATGTGTCTGTTGGCTATCTGCATGTCTTCTTCGAAAAAATGTCTATTCAGGTCCCCTACCCTTTTTTTAATCATATTGTTTCCTTGGTATTTTTAAGTTCTTTATGTAGTTTGGATATTAAGCCCTTACAGGATATATTTGAAAGTATCTTCTCCCATTCAGTAGGTTGTCTTTTTGCTTTGTTGATGGCTTATTTTGCTGTGCAAAAGCTTTTTATCTTGATCTAGTCCCAATAGTTTATTTTTGTTTTTGTTTCCCTTGCCTTAGGAGACATATCTAGAAAAATCTTGCTACAGCTGATGTTAGAGAAATTCCTGCCTGTGGTCTCTTCTAGGATTTTTGTGATTTCAGGTTTCACATTTAGGTCTTTTTTTTTACTTTAAATTTTTTTATTGTTATGTTAATCACCATACATTACATCATTAGTTTTTGATGTAGTGTTCCAGGATTCATTGTTTATGCATAACACCCAGTGCTCCACGCAGAATGTGCCCTCTTTAATACCCATCACCAGGCTAACCCATCCCCCCACCCCCCTCCCCTCTAGAACCCTCAGTTTGTTTCTCAGAGTCCATCGTCTCTCATGGTCTTTAATCCATTTGGGTTTATTTTTGTGTAGGGTATTAAAAGGTGGTCTGGTTTTATTATTTCACATGTAGCTGTCCAGTTTTCCCAGCACCATTTGTTGAAGAGACTGTCTTTTCCCATTGTATAATCTTGCCTCTTTTGTTATAAATTAATTGACTATATAGTCGTGTGTTTATTTCTGGGCTCTCTATTCTGTTCCATTGATCTATGTGTTTATTTTTGTGCCAGTAACATACTGTTTTGATTACCACAGCTTTGTAGTATATCTTGAAATCTAGAATTTTGATACCTCCAGCTTTGTTCTTTCTCAAGATTGCTTTAGCTATTTGAGGGTTTTTGTGATTCCATACAAATTTTAATACTATTTGTTCTAGTTTTGTGAAAAATGCCGTTTGTATTTTGAAGGGGATTGCACTGAATCTGTAGATTGACTTGGGAAATATGGACATTGTAATTATACTAATTCTTCCAATTCATGAGCATGGAGTATCTTTCCATTTATTTGTGTCATCTTCAATTTCTTTCATCAGTGCTTTATAGTTTTCAAGTACAGTTTTTTCACCATTTTTGTTAAGTTTATTCCTAGGTGTTTTATTCGTTTTGGTGCAACTGTCAATGGTGTTGTTTCTTAATTTGTCTTTCTGCTACTTCATTATTGGTATATGGAAATGCTACTCATTTCTGGGTACTAATTTTATATCCTACAACTTTACTGAATTCATGTATTACTTCTAATAGTTTTTTGGTGGAATCTTTAGGATTTTCTATGTATAGGATCATGTCATCTGCAAATAGTGAGGGTTTAACTTCTTCACTAATATCAGTTCCTGTTATTTCTTATCTGATTGCTATGCCCAGGACTTCCAGTACTATGTTGAATAAACGTGGTGAGAGTGGACATCCTGGTCTTCTTCCTGGTCTCAGAGGAAAATCTCCAGTTTTTTAATTATTGAGTATGATGTTGGCTGTGGGTTTTTCATATTGGCTTTTATTACACTGAGGTATGGTCCCCTCTTAATTATTACTATTATGTTGAGGTAAGTTCATTCCACTTTGTTGTTTTTATCATAAATGGATGTTGAATTTTGTCAAATGCTTTTTCTGCATCTACTGAGATAATCAGATGATTTTTATCCATTTCTTCTAGGTGGTTCAGTTTGTTGGCATATAAGTTTTCACGGTATTCTCTTATAATCTTTTTATTTCTGTTGTGTCAGTTGTTACTTCTCTTTATTTCTGATTTTATTTCTCTTCTATTTTTGATAAGTCTGGCTATGGGTTCATTGATTTATCTCAAAGAATCAGCTCTTGGTTTCAGTTTTTTTTTTTTTTTTTTAGTTTCTATATCATTTATTTCTGCTCTGACCTTTCTTCTATTTCTTCTACTCACCTTGGGCTTTGTTTTCTAGTTCCTTTAGGTGTAAGGTTAGATTATTTGAGATTTCTCTTGTTTCTTGAAGTAGGCCTGTATCACTAAAATTTCCCTTAGAACTGCTTTTGCTGCATCCCAAAGATTTTGGACCATTAGGTTTTCATTTTCATTTATCTCCATTTTTTTTTATTTCTTTTGATTGCTTCAGTGACCCATTCATTGGTTGTTTAGTATCACGCTGTTTAGTCTTCAGGTGACTGCATCTTTTCTGTTTTTTTTTTCTTGTGATTTATTTCTAGTTTCATACCGTTGTGATTGGAAAAGATGGAAAAGATGTATGGTATGACTTTAATCTTCTCAAATTTATTGAGGCTTGTTTTGTGGCCTAATATGTGATCTGTTCTGGAGAATGTTCCATGTGCAATAAATATATATATTGTTTTTTTCAGATGGAATGTTCTCTATATATCTGTTATGTCCAGCTAGTCCAATGTGTCATTCAAAGACATTATTTCCTTGTTGATTTTCTGCCTGGATGATCTATCCATTGATATAAGTGGAATGTTAAAGGCTGCTACTATTACTGTATTACCACCAATTTCTCTCTTTATGTCCACTGATATTTGCTCTATGTATTTAGGTGCTCCAGTGTTGGGTGCATAGATATTTACAAGTGTTACATCTTCTTGTTGGATCGATCCCTTTCTCATTATGTGATGCCCTGTCTCTTGTTATAGTCGTTGTTTTAAAGTCTGTCTTGTCTGATATAAGTATTGCTACCCTTTCCTTTTTTTTTTTTTTTTTCCACTTCCATTTGCATGGTGAATGTTTCTCCATCCCATCACTTTCAGTGTATGTGTCTTTAGGTCTGAGGTGAGTCTGTTGTAGTCAGCATAAAGATGAGTCTGGTTTTTTTTTGTTTGTTTGTTTTTTGTTTTTTACCCATTCTCCCTCCATTGGAGGTTTTGGCCATTTATGTTTACATTTAAAGTAATTATTGATAGGCATGCACTTATTGCCATATTATTATTTGTTTTCTGGTTGTTTTTGTAGTTCTTCTCTGTTCCTTTCTTCCTTTGCTCTCTTTCCTTATGATTGATGAGTTTCTACAGTGTTATGTTTGGTTTTCTTTCTCTTTATTTTTTGTGTATCTATTATAGGTTTGGATTTGTGGTTACCATGAGGTTCATGTATAGCATCCTAAGTATATAGCAGTCTATATTAATTTCATGATCTTTAAGTTCACATTCTAAAAACAAAACAGAAAAATAAAAAAAAACCTTTTTCTTTTTCCTCCTTCTGTTTTATGAATATGTTGTCCTATTTTACAACTTTTTACTCATAACTTTCTTATGTCTAATTATGGCCATTTCTTTTCCACCAAAGAAGTCCCTTTAACATTTCTTGAAAATCTGGCTTAGTGGTAATAAACTCCTTTATTTTTTTGTTTGTCTGGGAAACTCTATCTCTCCTTCAAATACGAATGACAACCTTTCTGAGTATTCTTGGTTATAGGTGTCTTCCTTGCAGCACTTTGAATGTATCATGTCATACCCTTCTGGCCTGCAAAGTTTCTGCTGAATTAATCAGCTGATAGTCTTGTAGGTTTTCCCTTGTAGGCAACTTTTTGTCTCTCTTTTGCTTTTAAGATTCTCTCCTTATTATTAACCTTTGACATTTTAATTATTATGTGTTGTAGTGTGGACCTCCTTGGATTCATCTTGTTTGGAACTCTATTCGATGTGGATGTCTGCTTCCTTCCCTAGGTTAGGGAAGTTTTCAGCTATTATTTCTTCAAATAAGTTTTTTACCCCTTTCTCTCTCTTCTTCTGGGACCCCTATAAGCAAATGTTTTTTGCTTGATGTGGTCCAAGAGATCTCTTAATCTATCCTCATTTTTAAAAAAATTCTTTTCTCTTTTCAATGTCCATTTTGGGTGCTTTCCATTACCCTGTCTTCCAGATCTCTGATAAATTCTTCTGCATCTGCTAATCTATTGATTCCCTCTAGCGTGTTTTTTACTTCAGTTATTGGATTCTTCAACCCTGACTGGTTGTTTATATTTTGTATCTCTTTATTGAAGGTCTCACTGGGTTTTTCCACTCTTCTTTCCAGCCTAGTTATCTTTATGATTATTACTTTACATTCTTTTTCAGGCCTACTGTTTATTCCTGTTTCACTTAGTTCTTTTCCTGAGTTTTTTTTTTTTTCCTCTTTCTTTTGGAACATATTCCTCTGTCTCCCTATTTTGCTTGACTTTCTGTGTTTGTTTCTACAGATTAGGCTGAAGAGCTGCTTCTCCTAAATTTGAAGGAATGGTCTTGTGTTTGGTCATTCCCTATGTAGACTGTGCTTCACTTTTGCTGGCTGGCTGGAGCTGCAGCTGGCATAGGCTGGGGGGTCCTGGTACTTTCCACATAGTGAGTGCTCTGTCAGGATAGTTAAACTTAAGTGGATGCAGACCAGGGTGCCCAAAGGTTCTATGCACTGAGGGCACCCTAGCAGGACAGCTGAAGCTGAAATGGGTGCAAGCCAGGGTGTCCCAGGGTGCTCTATGCAGGGGGTGCCCTGGCTAAGTGCCTGAAACTGATGCGGTGTGCGGGTCAGGAGGTCCCTGAGCTCTCTGCACAGAGGGTACCCTAGCAGGATAGCTGAAACTAAAGTGGGTGCAAGCCAGGGGGATGTGGGGCTCCACACATAGAGGGCACCTTGGAAGGAGAGCTGAAGCAGAAATGGATATAAACTAGGGGTGTTCCTGGATTCTTCACACACAGGGTGCTCTGAATGGTGGCTGTAGTTGAGATGGAGTGTAGGCTGGGAGGTCCTGTGGCATTCCACGGAGGGGGCATCTTGGCAGGACAACTAAAACTAAAATGTGGTCCCTGGGCCCTCCACACAAAACATGCTCTGGCAGGACAGCTGAAACTGAATTGGGTGCAAGTTGGGTTGTCTCATGGTGTTCCATGAGGCAGGTGCCCCGGTGGGTGGTTGGAGCTGAGGCTGGCAAGGGTGGAAGTGTTCCGGGGTGCTCCACATAGGGGGCGTCCTGGGATGAAATCAATGCAGGCATGGGCCTAGAGTACCCAGGGTGCTCCACACAGGAAGCACCCTGGCAGGGTGGCTGGATCTGAAGCAGACGTCAGCCAAAATGGTCTGAAGTACTCTGCCCTGGTGGTGTCCTAGAAGTCATCTGAAGCCAAAGCAGCGTGGGCCTGGCGTGTTTTGGAGTGTTTTGCACCTGAGTCACCTTGGTGTGAAGGTTGGGGCCGTAGTGAGAACTAACCAGGGGTGTCCTGGTGTGCACCACTTTGTGACCACCTTGGTAGGACAGCTGGGGCTGGTGTGGACTAAGGGCCCAGGGCTCACTGAGGCACCAGGCCAGTTAGGGTGCCCAGACTATGCAGTGGTCTGTGCTTTCAAGGTGGAGGGGGAGTGCGGACCATGTCCATCAGCCCTGCCCACTCTGAGAGCATCCTAGCAGCGCCCCCTCCCCACTGTTTGGTGGAGTTCTAGCGCCAACTCTTTTATATACTAGTTGTTCTTTTAGACCACAGCTTTCTAGAGAAAGAAAATAATAATAAAAATAAAAATAAATGAGAAAAGAAAAAAACATAAAAATGAAAACAAAAACAGAAACAAACAAGACAAAAAAAAAAAGAAAAAAAAAAACACACAGCTTATTTTCTATGCCCCAGCACCACCGCCCCCAAGGTGTGGGCTTGTGGACCCTGGTCTCACTGAGGTCGCCAGTTCACTGTGATGACCAGAATCACTGGTGTCCAGATTCTGCTGGGGTCTAGGCTTTTAAGGTGGGGTTAGAACATAAACCGTGTTGTTCTCCAGTCCCTCCGACCCAGAGAGTAAGCCCTCAGCTCCAGCGCAGTTTGACAGGGTTCGTGTTGTCTCTTTTATATGCCAGTTGCTCTTCTACACTGAGGCTTTCTCTGTCCAAGGACAGAGAGACCTGTTCCCGTCCCTCAGTACTCCCCCTCCCCACTGCTGTTGGCATTGTTGGGGGGGCAGGGGAGGGTTCCTTCTGTTACTGTGTTTCAGTTGTTCTTGCTGTTCTATCTCTGGCCTTGCAGAAGCTGTTCAGTCAACCCTCAGTTCTTCAGGATGAACTGTTCTATAAATAGGTATTAACTGCTGTGTTCCATGGAGGTAAGTTGAGGGTCTTCCTATGTTGCCATCTTGGACTGGAGCTGTCCATATATCCTTGCTCTTATGTTTAGGAAAGTCACAAATGTCTTCAAAAAGAAGCCATTATACTTCTTACCTATTTTTCTTTTATGTCTCTGTCAAGTAATTCATACATTTGTTGGCCACAGTTAGGCCACCTGACCACCAAACCCATTGTTCACCACAATTGTGCTTTTGTTTTAGATCAGTGTTACCGACTCTTTGCGGTTCTGTAGCATCTCTTTCAGATGCTGGCTACTCTTCATCTCTACTGTATGAGGTTTTGAGGGGGAGAGTTGTAATACAGGTATTAACCAACAATACCACCAATCCTCTGAAGCGAAGCCTAGTGCAATTAGTGATCTAGTTTTAAAGGCCCTGGCCACCTTTCCTCATTCGTTCTCATTTTCTTGAACTTCCCCAAATATTTCTCTTATAAAAGGTCTAGACTAATTCAAGGTGGAAGGTGGGTAGGATGGAAAAGAAATAAGCAAGAAAAGCAGTTGTGATGGGATGGAAAGGCAGTACTCACTATGCTGGGGCCCCAAACCTGGCATTGAACCACCTTCTGCCATATGCTAATTGCTGGGCTCCAGTCCTCCTTCTATGAAAGACAATGATATCCAATTCCCTGAGCTATGAAGAATGAAGAAAATACAACATAGATGAAGTAGCTAGCCCAAAGTATACATGCAACAGGCAAGAATTCCTCCCTCAGTTTTTAGGCAAGAATTTCTGCCTAAAAGGAGCTTGAACAAGTAACATGCAACCATATAAGCAACAACCACAAATGTATCATAAATCTGGACTGTGCATTTTCAAGGAAACCACAAACTCAGATGCTGAAAATCTTCAGGCTTTCCTGTTGTTGAATGTTTAATTAACAGGAAAGGATATAATTAGCACTTTATGAGCTAACCTACTAACACTCATAGATTAACAGAGAACACAGTCCAAGTGTTATGTGAGTTCACAAAGTACCAACCGTATGGGCAGTTATAACTCTGGTGTTGCCAGCAACACCTCACAGGGCTCCCAGTTGATGGACTGCAGTATGGACACAAGGAATCCCAGAACTGGGAAGGATTTTCAATAGATCTGCCTTGGGGTAGAACTATTCCTAAAATCCAGAATTATCAGGGATGAAGATTTGGCAATATTCCTTAATCACGAGTTTAACATCAAGAAGCTTTATGTATATATGTGTGTGTGTGTGTGTGTGTGTGTAATTCATTATACAAATGGATTTCTTTTCTGTCTTTAATAAAAATGGAGAACATAGCTCATATAAATTCTCACTCTTCTTACTAGACCAAGAATTAGTGTTTATTTATAAGAGCTTTCTGATAGGTTCAACTACAAAATTCTGTTATTATCCTTATTATTCTCTGTGTCAATTGGCCTATCTTGCACTTCCTCAAACCAAGCAGTCTTATCAGGACAAAATTTTATTGTATCCAAGAAGTGTTTTTTTTTTTTCCTTGCAACAAGTCTGAGATTCGCTTCCACATCAAGGCTTTAAAACAAATTTATATACTGGGCCTTACCTAGTATGTCCAGTTGCCGTAACCTGGTACAATTACATGCCAGTTCTTCAATGTCCGTGTCACACACAGACCTGTTAGCTGTGAGGAAGAGTTTTTGCAAGTTGGGGAGCTGGCGTGCCAGTCTGGCGAAACACCCGGTACCACTCTGCAGTGTAGGGCACCAGCCAAGGTCGAGTTCCTCCAGTAGCGGGCAGCCAGAAGCCAGTTCCGCAATCCCGTTCTCAGTAATATTCTTGCATCTCCACAGATCCAGAGTGCGGAGTTTTTTACACTTGGCTCCTATCATGCTGGCTATCACATCATAGTCTTCAATCTGGAAATCAAATCATTCCAGTCACTTACATATTACACTCAGAAATACAAACTGTGTAGAACAAGTTAAAAAGTTCCTTTTATTTAAGTTAAAACATTCTTAATCATCTCCTATTGTTTGATTCCACGTAAACAGACCCACATTCTTGTTAATACAAATCTACCCACTTGTCTTACGGATCTGCCACTGTTTCATAAAACCGCAAGAATAATCACTTACTTAAAAATGCATTTAACAGAACTCCAGACAGAGGACTTCGTGAATTAAATCCCAAAGCAGTATGAAATCCTCAGTCCCTCATAAAGAATGTGAGGATTCTGTGTTGTTCTTGTATGCCTTCCATTTTGACCTTCCTCTGCTACTTGTTGACAGGGCCTAGTTTCTTCTATTTTATATATAATTCATCAACTTTGGTGGGTATAGAAGATCTCCCTGACAAAGATGTGCACTTCACCGGGCTCTAAAATAGTATGTGAATATGCTGAGAGTACTAATAATGATACTGGTCTGGAGTGAAATGAGGCACTTGGGGACTGAATATACAACACGAAAATAACTTAGATCATGATATGTTAGTGCCAGTTACTGCACTGTCCACAGTTTACTTCCTGATCACAGGATAATCCCCCACCAGACAAGAATTAAACATTTCAGTTCATGGGCTTTGAAATGCTTTCATAATGTTTCTTTGAACAGCTTTCTTTTAAGAGTTTCATTGGTTTTATAATCAGGTGCCAAAATGATCACCAGAAGTCAAAAGGAAACGAAAGAGCTAACACTTCCAATCATTATTTCCTTTTGTTCATTTGTTTCTTCGTATTTTCAACTACTGTGTGCCAGCACCACTCCAGAGGCTAGGAGCAACAGTGAACCAAAACACAAAGACTTTGTTCACATTTTTGGAAAAGACATACAAATGAGCAAAATAAATTTAGAGAGTGATAAGTGGTATGAAAATAATAAAACAGGGTGCTCAGAGTGTCAGGTGTTGTGGAACTGGGGGGAAGGAGGGAGGGAGGGAGGGAGGGAGTGGTGATTGCTGGGATTTCCAGGAATGAACCTGGTGCATTCAAGGAACAGAAATAGGACTGGATGTGGCCCAAGGGGAGTGAGGAGCCTCAAGGGGTGTAAGGAGAGAGGCGGTGAGGGCCAGGCCATGAAATCAATGGAGGGTTTAAAACAAATATGATCTACATTAAAACAAAAACCCCTCTGGTTTCTGTCTGGAGGATGGTCTATGGTGGGTAAGAATAGAGAGAGGAAGCCCATCGAAGAGGCCTGCATGAGCTTGGTGTAGAGAGACAAAGGCTTGGATCAAGTTTGCAGCAGTGGAACTGGAGAAATGGACAGATTTGGGGCTATATTTTGAGTCAGAACTAAGGCCTCATGGTTTAGATGTAGTCGTGATGATTTCTAAGGTTCTGGTCTTCAGGAACTGTGTGTGGGAGAATCACGCAGGAGACCATGAGAAACAGATCTGGGGGGAATATAACTACTTAAGTGAGTATACCCCAACTATACAAACCTGTAGCTTTGAAAATTAGTGCAGCCAATTAACTTCTTTACAAAGAAGTACTGTTAAAAACTTTCACAAACCCATGATTCTGATTGCTATTATTTTGATAGTCAAAACTAAAATCAAGGGGCGCCTGGGTGGCTCAGGCGGTTAAGCGTCTGCCTTCGGCTCAGGTCATGATCCCGGGGTCCTGGGATCGAGACCCGCAATGGGCTCCCCGCTCTGCGGGAAGCCTGCTTCTCCCTCTCCCACTCCCCCTAGCTTGTGTTCCCTCTCTTGCTGTCTCTCTCTGTCAAATAAATAAATAAAATCTTTAAAAAAAAAAACAACTAAAATCAAATGAATCATCCTGCCCTCTGGTCAACTGACAGAAAAGCAACTGAAATAAACATGGTATTAAAGTGTCAACAAAGATCTGTCTGTGTTACTGTTCCAGTGAACCCTGAATCTGCTGTGAAATGTGAGCAGTATTTCTATGACAGGTGCGGAATGTTCTGGCCACAACGTTCGTAACGGGATCAGCAATATTAGTATGTTTGAACTTCAGTGTCAAGTCCTTAAAACTTAATTTCCTGGCAAACAAATATCAATAGCAACCACATTTTACTGATAACTACATACTTTAATTTAAAAATAGCCTACTGGGGTGCCTAGGTGGTGCAGTCGGTTAAGCGTCTGACTCTTGGTTTCACCTCAGGTCATGATCTCAGGGTCGTGGGATCAAGCCCCATGTCGGGCTCCACGCTGAGCATGGAGTCTGCTAAAGTTGTTTCTCCCTCTCCCTCTGCCTTTCCCAGCATTGCTGGCTCTCTCCCTCTCCCTCTCAAACAAATAAATAAATCTCTAAAAAATAAAACAAATAGATAAAAATAGCCTATTTATCTTAATGCTTAAGAAAAGTCATGCTTAAGTAGCATTTTCTACAGTATTTCATATATTAATAGAAGTACTATGGAACCATCGGTTTCGTAGTCAGGTAAAGCTGGAAAACACTGGCTTACACAAGGCACAGTTTCTTTGTTGCAGGACATACCACTGAAAACTCCAGGAGGAAGATAGAGTAGCATCATTTCCTAATTTTGACCAGGAATCCCTACGTCACTGTCCCCCAATACACATCCTTCCTTAATTGAGTATCTTTTAGGACTAATATTCCATGGGTCAACTTGAAAATGCTGACCTAAGATACAGGAAATAATTTCACAACTTAAAAACTACAATTAGCTTTGTGACAACCTTACAGCACTACTGGCATGTGGGTATGACTGATCTCTTATTTTGTAAAGAAATCCAGAGCAGTAAATAGCTTGTCTGAAATAACATCTGGCTTGAGGCAGAACCAAACTCTTTGCCACGCACACTTCCTTCCTTGCTCTCACAGATAAATAATGTCGATGTTTCAAAGACATTCTCTCCAATTTAAGAAAAATGTTTGAAAGCGGGGGACACAGTAGTTCACCGTAAACCTGAAGAGCTGCGGGTGAGTGTGGAGTGGGCAGGTCAGGCTAACATTCCCCCACGGGAAGAAAAAGAGAACAAGCGATGGAGCAGAAAGAATTTTCAAATACTTACCATTACACAACTGCCCAAACTCAGGTGCTGAAGCTCTGAACAGAAGTTCAAAACACTGAGCAGCGCTGTTTGCTGCCATCGGGGACCACATTGGCGGCAAATATGGAAAGTGAAAGAGAAGAGGTCAATTAGACATTAGAGGCTGTCACTGCTTTTCCTGAAAGAGAGCTCAAAACCCAGGTTACAGACACCACAAATGCCATTTAATGAGTCCCCAGGTGCTCCCACCATTGATTGGCTTGAAGTCAAGGTAATCATTACTAGTTTCCATGTGAGTCGCTGCTTGGTATTCAGTTTTGCATGCCCTACCGATACCTATGTTCCCTGTGACCTCTCAGCCCATCTCCCAAAGGTATGCAATTTGAAAGTCTGGTTAAGACTGAACAATAAGAAAAGCTAAACAGCCCCTCCCTCAAAAAAAAAAAAGAAAGGAAAAAAAAAAAAAGCCAAAACCCAGAGAGGGCTGGTGACACTCTAAAGAACAGCGGCAGCTCTGACATTCACTGATCAGCTGCCGCCTGATGGAGCTGCCAATAGAGTCACCCTAAATCAGGATCGAGCTGGTGACTTTAATGTCAAAGGATTCTCTCTGCTGACAACGATACCAACAACCATTGAGCACCTGTCACTAGCAACATGCTGACTGGAACATATATAATGTGCACTTTCTAGTCATGTTCCTGCCATTTAAGTCCATCTATTCTGTGCAATGAAAATGGTCTCACCACTAAAGAAACCCAAAGGATGCTGGACTGCTACATAATCATGGGACCTAAAAATCTCTCTAGTCCTAATTGCCTTTGATGAAATGCCTGCCATGAAACATTGTAAGAAACAAACAATGCAAAGCATTTAAATTTCATTAGAAATTTAATTTTTTTTGATTCCATAAATTGAGAAAAAAAACCTACTCAAATTTATGTGGCAAAATTTCTTTCTAAACATTTTAACTCAATCCTATCTAATTAAATGACAATGAGACTGGACCACCTCTGTTTAATTTGTTCCAAGTGTTCAGAAACTGAAAAATGTCAGTTGGGGAAAGGATGAAGAATGTGTCAATGACAATACAAAACATGAGTTCAAACCCAGATAAGATTCTCATTGAGAAAATAATGAACTATTTCAGATAAAATAAACTTAGATAAGGCAAAAATAAAATAATAGGCCCAGAACAAAACTAGACTTAAGGTTAACTGTTTCACTGTTGGGTATTTCTTTAAATTTAAGCAAAAAAATAAAAGTTTATATTGGTTTTATGATTTTATGCTTAAGTTTCAACACCACTTATCACATTTATAAGACAATCCCATGTAGCTCTCAGAATGTTGGCATTAAGAAGAGACCTATGAGGATTATTTAATTTTCAGATTCTCTATAATACTCAGCTATTTTAACTTATTAATAGATGGGAAAACAACATTAGGTTTGTTTTATTAAAATGCCAGATCCTTATGACAAAGTTGTTTGATAAGATTTTCCCATGAGCAAGATCAGAACATATTAGAGAATTTTTACAGATAAATCCACATATTTTTGTGGATTACGAATCATAAAAAAAAATACACATACTTCACTGAAGGAACTTGCTGGTAATTTATTTTTAAACTATTTACAATGGTAAATATCAAGTATACAGACAAGTACAGAATCCAATATAATGAATACCCATGTAGCTGCAACTCAGATTTATTAAATCTTAACATTTTGCTTTCTTTGCTTACTCTTCTCTATTTGTGAATCCCTCCAACCATTCACATACTTCCTTAGAGGTAACCTTTATCATGACTTGGTGTTTAAAAACCTGCTTAAAAATTATACAATTTTATTATAAATTACAGATCTATAAATAGAATATTGTTCTACATGGTTTCTATACAAAGGATATTATATAAATATACATAGACTTTTGCATCTTCCTCAGACGTGTTTGTGAGGAATTTGGTCATGTTGATACAGCTTTAGTTCACTGAGTTTTTAACTGCTGTATACTATTCCATTATGCAAATATATTACAAAATACACTGTCATTTGATGAATATTTAGTTGGTTTATAAGTTTTACCATAACAAAGAATGTTAAAATAACCATTCTTATATGTGCTTCCTTGTACATTTTATTGAAGAGTATTTCTCTAGCGCACATACCAGAGGAAGAATGTCTAGATTTTTAGTATGCTTTGACTGTATTCGATTTTGCAAAATAGCTTTCCCGAGCACCTGCATCCATTCATGCTCCCACCAGCAATGCAAGAGTGCTGGGTCCCCATGTCTTTGCCAACAGAGTCTTTTCATCCTTTTTAACGTCTGCTATCTGATGAGCATGGAATGGTATACTATGCATTAGTGTGATTACTAGTCAGGTTGAAGATCTTTCTGTATGTTTATGGGCCACTCATATTTCTTGCCCCATAAATTGCTTAATCATATCCTTTGCTGATTTTTTCCATTAGGTAATTTCTTCTTTCTTGACTTGTAGGAATTTTTTTTCTATGCTGGATACCAATCTTTGTTAGCTGTAGCCATTACAAATACCTTCTCTAAATGTGAGATTTGTCCTCTGCTTTGTTTATAGAAGCTTCTGAGACATGAAATTTAAAATCTCATATAGTCACATCAATCTTTTTCCTTTATGTTTGTATTCTGCTGTCATTTCTAAAAAGTCCCTCTTTATCCAAGGAAGAATATTCTTCTTTTTAAATGACAGCATTAAAGTTTTTCTTTACACTTAGGTTTTTAACCCAACTGTAATGGATTTTTATACATGGCAGGATATCAAATTTCATTTTTTTCCTTAAGAATAACCACTTTTCCCGGTTCAACTTATTGAAGATTCTACCATATTTACCTATTTGCGGTGTCTTCTGTTATATTTCAAGTTCCGTATATGTATGAATCTACTCCTGGGTCATTTTGTTCCTCTTGTCTATTTGCCTCTCCCTGCATCAACACTTCAGTCTTAATTATGATACCCTGTAATAAGTCTATAAAGGTGGTAAGGCAAACACCTTTTCCTCATTCTTCAAAATTCTTAACTGTTCCTGGTCCTTTGCTCTTTCATATGAATTTTTGAATCACCTTAAAGATTTTAGTTTACCTTTTTAAAAGTAATACAGAAAGATTAGTTTTTCTTTCTTCCCCCGTGGTCATTACAGTTGATCCTTAAAGAAAATCAGAGTTAGGGGTGCTGACTTCTATACAGTAAAAAACCCATGAGTATAATTTTTGACTTCCTCAAGTCTTAACTATTACTAGCCTACAGTTACCTGGAAGCCTTACCAAAAACTTAAGTCAGTTAAACACACATTTTGTATGCTGTATTATATATTGTATTTTTACAATAAAGCAAGCTAGATACAGGAAAATGTTATTAACAAAATCACAAGGAAGAGAAAATGCATGTAGAGTACTATATTTATTGAAAAATACAGTACCATATTTATTGAAAAACACATAGAACTGTATTTATTGAAAAACATCAGCTCATAAGTCGACCCAAGTTCTTCAAGGGTCAACTGTATTTAATTTATTGGCATTTTTATCAATTTCTGTGTCATAACTGTTGACTTTATCTGATACCTTCTCACTGAATTTTTCTTCTTGTTGAAGAATATTAATAGTTCTTTTAGTGAGTGTGAGTGTAGTTATGAACATGGCAGGTACTGCTATAAATTATACATATTAATCCACACGACAACCCTATTGTTTATGTTTAGTCCTCACAACAACCCTACACACTCATTTACTCATTTAATAAATATTTATTGAATGTCTACTCTGTGTTAGGCACTGTATAGACACTTGGGATATATCAGTAAACACAGTAGATAATAAACCTATAAGGTAGATATTATTATTTCCATTTATTTATTTATTTATACAGATTTTATTTATTTGAGAGAAAGAGAGAGAGAGCAAGCACGAGCAGGGGAAGAGGGACAAGCAGAGTCCCCGCTGAGCAGGGAGCCCAACTCGAGGTTTGATCCCAGGACCCTGAGATCATGACCGGAGCCAAAGTCAGATGCTTAACTGACTGAGCCACCCAGGCGCTCCTATTCCCATTTATTTATAGATAAGGAACTTACAGACAAGGAATGTGAGTCACAGAAAGTTAAATACCTTATTTAGTCTTTATATTTTCCTTCAATCTTGAATGAAAATTTAGCCAGGTTTAAAATTTTAGGATGACAGTTACTTTATTTCATCACTTTGAAAGTGTTACTACATTACCTATTAGCCTCTATTATTTTGATAAGGAGTCTACTGTCAGTCTAATTGTCTTCCTCTGTAGGTAATATGTCTTTTCTCTCCAGTAGCTCTTATTCCTTTATCTCATATTCTGCAATTTCATCACAATGTACCTAAAGATTTATTTTCACTTACGCTGTTTGGTTTCCTGAGTGAACATCTGATTCAAAGACTTGCATCTTTCATTATGAAAGATGAAGATTGTTAACAATTTTCTCTTCAAATACTGCTTCTCTGTCATTTGTTCCTTTTTTTTTTTTTCCTTCTGGAACACCTACTAATGAACACTGGAGTCTCCCAAGACCAGTGCCTATAGCAGTTTAAAAAATATGTCCACAAACTATTCTATACTTCTTCCTTCCAGGGATGGAGCTTAGTTCTTCTCCTTTAAAAGGGGGCTGGACTCAGTGACTTACTTCCAACAAAAAGAACATAGCAGAAGTGATGGTATGTTAGGTTTTTGTGATGGTTAATTTACATTAATCAACTTGACTGGGCCACAAGGTACCCAGATATTTGGTTAAAAATTATTCTGGGCATTTCTGAGAGGGCGGTTTTGGATGAGATTAATATTCAAATCAGTAGACCAAAAGCAGTTCACTCGTAATGTGGGTGGGCCTATCATCAAAGATCTAAATAGAACAAAAGGCTGACTCTCCTCAAAGTTAAGAAAATTCTTTTTTTTTTAAAGACTTTATTTATTTATTTGACAGAGAGACAGCGAGAGAGGGAATACAAGCAGGGGGAGTGGGAGAGGGAGAAGCAGGCTTCCCACTGAGCAGAGAGCCCAATGCGGGGCTCAATCCACGACCTGAGCTGAAGGCAGACGCTTAACGACTGAGCCACCCAGGCGCCCCAGTTAAGAGAATTCTTCCTGATGGCCTTCAACCTGGGGCATCAGCTTATTCCTGACTTCAGACTGACACTGAAACATCAACTCTTCCTGGGTCTCAAGTTTGCCAGCTTTCAGGCTGGAAACATTGGTTCTCCTGGTTTTCAGGCCATTGGACTTGGACTGAACTATACCACTGGCTCTCCTGGGTCTCCAGCTTGCTGACTCACCCTGTGGGCCTTCTGACTTGGCAGCCTCCATAATTATCCCTCTCCCGCTGCTCACTCGGGAAAAGCCAGCTGCCATGTCATAAGGATACTCAGAAAGCCTAAGGAGAAGCCCATGTAGAGAGCAACAGAGGACTCTGGCCAACAACTAACAAGGAAGTCTGCTGAT
This sequence comes from Eumetopias jubatus, assembly GCF_037043125.1. NCBI lineage: Eukaryota > Metazoa > Chordata > Mammalia > Carnivora > Otariidae > Eumetopias > Eumetopias jubatus. The sequence continues at coordinate 61,237,566 of NW_028274812.1, read as the reverse complement.
GGCCATGTGTATAAGTCTGGAAGCTGGTCCTCCAGCTGCAGTCAAGCTCTAAGACTGCAACCTTGTTAGAGACCCTGGGCCAAAACTCTTCAGCCAAATAGCTCCCAGATTCCCGACCTACAAAAGCTGTGCGACAACATGAATGTCAGCTATTTTAAGTCACTCAGTTTGGGGGTAATCTATGTACAATAACAAATAAATAACATAGTGACTGGCATATAGAATAGACACAATATATATTTATTAAATCAATGAATAGGATTACTATGAGGATTAACTGAGGGGTGTGTGTGTGTGTGTATTTTATACTACGAACTACATGTAGTGGTGCCTGGCATTCAAACCTTTTACAAGTTTAAGTGCATTCCTCAGACCTCTTCTTCTAATTTAGTAATTCTATCTTTGTGTCCAATATAGAATTTAATCAATTTTTATTACAATAACTATTGTTTCTTTCCTAGATTTCCAACTAGTTCTTTTCCACAACTACTTGTTCTTGCTGTTTCAGTGTGTGTTCCATAATTTCTTGTTTCATTTTAAAAGATGCTTTCATTTACTTCTTTGAACTCCCATTCCCTGACCTCACTCTTTTTATTCTTCCATGGCTAATGGTCTTCCTGACTGCCCCCATCCAGAACCAGGACTTCTACTGAAAGTGCAGTGGGCCTGCTCTGCAGCGGTCCTGGGGATACTGCAGAATCAGGAGAGGCTTGGCTCAGTTCTGATCACAAGGTCCAGCCGATGCCAGGTCACTAGATACTTTTTGGTATATGTGCCCAGACCCAAATCCCTCCTTTCTCTAAGATTTCCATCCAATCCCTGGGGTGGCTTGGACAGCCATCTAACATGGTCACTTAGCTCTGACTACTCCCATGTTGGGACAGTAAGATTTTCTTGATAAAGTCTGAGATGAATTCCTGTTAAATCAGTTCTTCTAATTAAAATTAAGAGTAAGGCAAAAAAATTATTGCAAAGAGCACCATATTAACCTGTCTGGACTGTTCCTCAGAGGAGCCGTATCTATTGCTTACTGTCCAGCTTAAAGATTGTAACTTTGAGGCACAGACAACACACTTTTGAATTAAAATTCTCATAATTATATATCTAGAAAACATTTTATGTAAGGGTAGATGCATTCTGGAGGAATTTCAAGCCACAGAAGAGGAATTCATGGCATACTGTACCTACTCATGCAAATATTTTACAATAACTTACATAGACTGCACATTAAACTGGGAATTAAAAATTCATTTAATAGTAGAGAGAACTATTATTTTCATTCCCGCCTTAAAGAAGGAACACAGAATAAAAGAGATTCATGTCAAATGATATCACACAACTTCGCTAAATAAGAGATGGGAGATGAAACGCTGAGACCGCCATACAAGGGAATGGAGGTGATGGCTACGGGAGACAAGGATGACCTTGGGAGAGATGCTGCGAGGAATGCAACTAGGAGTCAAACAGAGATACATGAAAGGGCTGACAGGTAGCACTGAGGTGAACAGGTACAAGTTTACAGTTTCATGACTTTCTCCAGCAGAGCTCATGAGAAGCCAGAGACTGTGGGAGTACCCAGGTTTAGAGAAGACAACAACAGTTTACAATCTCTCTAAGTCCAATTAACCAATTTCCTCCTAGAATATCTTTAGGATATTCTTCCTCTATGCTGTTAGTGTTCAGAATTAAAGTACTGCTAGTGATGCTGAAGCAAAGAGGAGACACTAAAGAGAAATGAACTCTTTGTTTCCAGATATAAAAGGGCCTGATTTGGTGGGGAACCACAGACTCAATGATTTAGAGGAGTTGACAAACTATTGCCCACAGGCCAAATCCAGCCTACTGCCTGCTTTTGTAAATGAAGTTTTATTGGAACAAAGGCACACCCAATCAGTTCTGTATTGTCTATAGCTGTTTTTACACTATAACAGCAGGGTTGAGTAGTTGTGACAGAGATCATATGGCCTACAAGACCTAACGTATTTACTATCGGGGCCTTCACGAAAAAAGTCTGCCCATCCCTACCTACTTAAGAGAACAATTCTACCATAATGAGTACTTGTGCCAATTCTACATGTCTAGAACACACAAATGGATGGATTAAACCTACATTATCAAACGTGCTATGCAAAAGGAATTCAGAAATAAAAAGTGAAAAATTATATGACTCTCTTATTTAAGATTTAAGATATTATTAGGTCTCAAGTCCACAAATTCTGCTGGTTAGTTCTGTAAAATTCAATAGAAGCAGAAGAGTAGCTCTATAAAATTAAAATAGAATTTAAATAGTTATCAGCTTTAATAATGCAAGACAGAAGATTCATTTTCAATTGAGTTTGTAATTTTTAAACCAAGGTCCAACCTTATTTAAATCACCATGGAAAGGAATTCACTAAGGAGTGACTAGATCCATGTTAATTTCTCCTACAGAATTACCAAAACATCTCCTAGGTGAATGCTGGCCTCTGGTAGTACAATATATGCTCCTAAAGAAAGAATCCTTTTGCATTCCACCTAAAATCTGCCTACTAACCTGTTCAACAGCTTCAAAATCCAATGATAACTATACGTAACAGAGAATTATTAATGCCTCTCCTTGTTATAAGGACATTTATTAAGAGGTAAAAGGAGGGCGCCTGGGTGGCTCAGATGGTTAAGCGTCTACCTTCGGCTCAGGTCATGATCCCAGGGTCCTGGGATCGAGTCCTGCATCGGGCTCCCTGCTCCTTGGGAGCCTGCTTCTCCCTCTGCCTCTCTTTCTCTCTCTCTGTCTCTCATGAATAAATAAATAAAATCTTAAAAAAAAAAGAGGTAAAAGAAGGAAATTCAAATTTTCATTCACAGTTTTTTTAAGAAATGCTACCCATAAACTACATAACCTTCCATCCTCCAGACTTCTAAAGTGCTAAGCAAAAATACTTAATAAGATGATAACTGATGTTTATTATACTCACATATAAGTTTTAGACAGTCCAGATTTATGGCTTAAAAGAATCATATTTATGCATACCATGTACATTTTATAATACAGTAAGACATTGTTTAATCAGTGTGTGCAGTACTGTGGTCACCTTTTATATTAATACAGGTTTATAGTTATTTTAACTAGTTTATGACCTTTGTTGGTCAGCTAAAATTAGTTGTTTATTTTTAATAAAGAATGCAATCCTTAAATACAACATTCTTAATAAAGGAAGGTAGGATTTCAAATCAGTATTCTCTACTCTAAAAAATGATTCTTAGAAAACATTCTAAAGGAACATTATAAGTTTATATATTACAGCCATATATTAGCTAAAATATAGACTAGTGACATCACCTGATCACAAATGTACTTTCACTTATCATTATATTTCAAATACATCAGAATAATATCTATAACTAAAGAGATGGGATTTTCAAAAGTATATCCACAATGTGAAAATTCATAAATTTACATAACAAACAGCACCAAAGAAATCCCAAGAACACAATCAATCAGCAGAATTTAAAATACATCTATATGTATGGGGGCACCTGGCTGGTTCAGCTGATAGAACATGTGACTCTTGATCTCTGGGTAATGAGTTCGAGCCCCACGCTGGGCATGGAGATTACTTAAAAAAAAAAATACACATATATGTATGAATCACTCTTTCTCTAATTTTAATTTTTTTTTTTTTTTGCCCCAGTGCTCCAATCTCAATAAATTTGAGGAAGGGGAATATAGAATAAAAGAAGAATTTTGTGGGATGCCTGGGTGGCTCAGTCTGTTAAGCGTCTGCCATCAGCTCGGGTCATGATCCCAGTGTCCTGGGATCAAGTCCCACATCAGGCTCCTTGCTCAGTGAGGAGTCTGCTTCTCCCTCTACCTGCCGCTCACCCTGCTTGTGCTCTCTCTCTCTCTCTCTGACAAATAAATAAATAAATAAATCTTAAAAAAAAAAAAGAAGTATTTTGAGAACTGTTTAAAGCACTTGCAACTAACTATATGTAGAAACAACCATCATTCTAGAATATTTCAATTCAATTACTTTACAGAGATTTGCTATGAACCATCTACTACAAAGTGTTATCTTTTATACAGTTTAGATATACAATATGGTATAGGTTATATAATCTGATAATCACAACTGAATATCAGAATATGGTTCCAATAATTTGTTAAATTCCCAAAGTGCAAGTGTGTGACAGAACAAAATCTTAGACTAAATCACACATGTTGACCCTGCCCTCGAGCCTCATTCAGAAGATATTTTTACCACTGTAGTGGATCTTTTCTATAATCAGTTGACTACAGCTTTGCTCACTGATGACTAAACTGACCAATTTCCATTATCAACCCATCATGGGTGATGGCAGAGATCTGCAGTCACAAAGTCATGGCAGTTCCCACACCAGCTGGACTTGACAATAGCCTTACTGACTACATAAAAAAAGAATGTTTCAGTCAGAGGGGTAAGGGTTGGACTGTCAAAGAAGCACATAAGAAGAGCCTGAGGCATATGCTGGTTGACACTGTTTGTTTAAAGAGAGCACATTAGTCCAAAGACTTTATCTATCTTCTTTCCTGTTAAGATGAAAGTGTCCACCTGTTCTGTGCTGATGCCTTTAATCATTTAAGTCACATAACTAACTCTCAGTGTTCTCACTCTGAACTCACCAAATAAGTCTAATAACTATAATTTGGTTTCCCCTGTGATATGCCAACAGTGAGAGAATGTGCTAATCAGCTACCTCTAACGAATGACATCCTTGCCAGGTAGGTTGCTTACACCTGACTTACTGGTGGATGATAATGAGTCTGATCCCCAAGAGATGACGCTGACCCCACATCCCACCTCACTGAACTGACAAGTCAGGCTTCTTGGCCCTAAATGAACCCTGACCCTGAACGAACCACAGACACATACACTCAACCCCAACGGAAGCCTCATATTCCCACTGGAACTTCTTTAAAGCCTATCACGATAAAAAGAAGTATAGACATATCCTTGCCTGGAGACATATAGGAAAGACTTCAAAAGCTGTTAACTTTTAGTATATGATAGTAAGTTAAATATATTAAAAGTTATTAAAATTCTTAACTCTTAATTCTGTTTAAGAACAGGGGTGCCTGGGTGGCTCAGTCGGTTAAGCATCTGTCTTTGGCTTGGGTCGTGATCTCGGGGTCCTGGGATCGAGCCCTGCGTTGGGCTCCCTGCTCAGCGGGGACTTTGTCCATCTTCCTCTGCCCCTCACCCCCGCTCATGCTCTCTCTCTCTCTCTCAAATAAATATTTTTTAAAACTCTGTTTAAGAACAAAGTATTAATATCTTTTCATTTTATGTGTTATCTAGCCAAATTAATCTGTCTGAAGTGGACTGCATTTAAATGGCAGTTAGCCAATGACCGCCTGCATTAGTCAATGTAGGTGACCAAAGTAGGTTTTTCCTGTATCAATTTCTCCTCTTGTTCTCGGTTACCACTCTGGCTCTGTTAAGTGAGTGGCCATCCCTTTCATTTGAGTCTGTTAGCTGCACTGACTCCATCAAAGGAAAGGCCATCCCTGCTTCTACTCACTAGTATAAAATAATGTGTTCTTTAACTCAAATAAGAATGCAGTGAGACCACCATTATCTCTGTTTCAGAAAGCAAATTCATGACATTAACTCAAATCATACTGTTTTCAAAAGACAGTTTATGTATCCTTTGTGGGACAGCTGAGGCACAGGGTGGTATGCATTTTTACTTATATATCTCCTCGCTGCCAAATAAACTGGCACAGAAAAAAGAAAATATGAGGAGAGTGCTGATATCCAACAGAAGTAAAGATCGACTACTTTTGTTGTCTTCTAGTTGATGAAGATGAAGGCAGCGGGGTCCTTGAAACTGTCGTCTCTGCCCTGGTAGGCCAAGTAAACAGCTGCTGAACCATACTTGCGGATTACTGTCATATACTAGTCCCCCACAATACCTATAATCAGTTTTTTCACTTCTTCAGATTCTTTCAATTTATGCTCTATCATTCTTGAAGTGAGGCAATCAAAATTGGATGCAGGTGTTCCATTTATAACTCCAACTTTTAAAAAACACACTTGGTTTTCTTGTCTGCTGCTAAGCAACAGAATGACATTCTTACTGAGCTACTATCATGCCCCATCTCCCACCCATTCCAGATTTATATATATATATATTTTTACAAACAAAGAAAAAGTAAACAGGCTCAAACTTCTAACACTAATGCGGATTGTTTTAGTAAATGCACAGGACTGCTCTTAAAGACACTTTATATGCAAAGTTATTGTTATGCCATCCTCTACAAGTTGTATTAGTTGGGTTATATCTGCTATAACAATATCCCAGAGACTAGGTGGTTTAAACAACAGAAATTTATTTTTGCACACAATTCTGGAGGCTAGAAGTCTGAAATCAAGGTGGCAGCAGAGTTAGTTTCTGCCTCATTTCTTGGCTTGAAACTGGCCGTATTCTTCCCCTGTCTTCACATGCCCTTCCTTCTGTGTGTGTATCTGTGTCCTAATCTCTTCTTCTTTTTTTTAAGATTTTTATTTATTTTTGACACAGAGAGAGTGTACAAGCAGGGGAAGCAGCAGGCAGAGGGAGAGGGAGAAGCAGGCTCCCCACTCAGCAGGGAGCCCGACATGGGGCTCAATCCCAGGACCCTAGGATCACCTGAGCCAAAGGCAGACACTTAACAGTCTGAGCCACCTAGGCGACCCCTAATCTCCTCTTCTTATAGGGACACAAGTCATACTGGATCAGGGCCCACCCTGATGACCTCATTTAACCCTAATTACCTCTTGAAAGACCCTTTCTCCAAATACAGTCACATTATGAGCTACTGGGGATAGGACTTCAACACATGAATTTGGGGGAGACACAATTCAGCTCATAACACAAGTATTTAAGAGTCGGCTGCAGATATATGCCCCTTTAGAAGCAAAGAACTGTATCTTCCACTTATTTCCAAATGGTTCAGGAAAAAAAAATTATGCATATGGTAGGGGAATGTATTTTTTATTCCACTTTTCTTTAAGTCTAAAATCATTTCAAAATAAAAGGTTTCCTTTTAAGTATTTAAAAGTCTATTTAATGAGTTAAATTTTTACAGCCCTCCTCTCATGAAAATACATCATCATGTATGATGGAAGAAATGCTTGTAATCAGTGCTTATCATACATAGTAAGAATCTTGTGAACAGAGAAGAAAAGGACCAATCGGACTGAAACAAAGTCCTTCCTATCATTATATCTCTAACTCTATTATAATTACCTCTTCGTCATGAATGGCAGAAGATCCTAGTTCAACAAGGTTCTTTCCTGTCTGCTCTAAGTTCCCATCTTTTGCCTAAAATGTTGTCTATACAACCTAAAAGATCCACCAAATTCATTAAAAAGAAAGTTACTCTATTTACCAACCCATTTCACTAGTTACTCTGGGATCATGTAGTAAACAAGGCCCAAGTCCTGGCTCAAGGGCCATTTCTTCTCAAAAAGGTTGCCCAACATGGACTCCTCTCCGACTAAGCACAAGCTGGTGACATTCTTAGTATGCATCTGGGCTTACTGCACACCAGTCCACTTTGCCTCTCTTTATCGCAATACTATCTTGTTCTTTACAAGGCATATGTTTACTGCTTTGTGTCCACTGAAATTCAACAAATGTATACTACTAACTCTGCAAATAGCTTATTCAGTGATTTTTTTTTTGGTTGAGTTATAAGAAGACATTTGTTATTTCTCTGATGAAACAATTTTTCATCTCAAGCCTAAACATCTAAAAAATGAAAGAAGAGCTCATGAAATAAATGAACAAAACAAGTTGAACTATATTTCACTATCTTTTAGAGCTAAGAATTCTGAACAGATACAGTTCAAATATTTTCTTACAAGTTTTTCAAGTTCAGATCTAACCATCCATCTGCTTAATACATGTGTTTATCTGATAATGAAAAAAAATGAATTGATAAGAGCTAACTATTATTCATGCAACACAAGTTTACTGAATACCTACTACATATACGCATTATAGTGAACACCAGACACTGTTCTATGTACTACTCGTGAAGAAGTATACAGTCAAACATGGTCCTTCCAATTATGGAGTTCGCAAATTAGGAATGAACATTCCTTTCACCAGAAATAAATCGAAAGGGTGAAAGAGATAATTCAGCCTAAATCTCCCTTAGCACATGATGGGAAAGATACTCCTATTTAGGAAGATCTATAAGAATACTTCCCAGAGGTGGAAATATTTGTGTAGGATCATGCTGAGTAAATCTGCCCTACCATTTTCACATTTACACAAGTTCATCTGATTTATAAAGTGTGTGGTTCTTTTAAACATATAACCTAATTTGGTCTTCTCAATAGCCTATGTGATAGGGTAAGCTTGTTGTTTTTTTTTTTTTTAATAGACAAATAAACGTTTAGCTTAGTACAAGTGACTTCCCCAAGCACATAAATCTTTTAAGTGGAAAAACCAAGATAAGGACTAAGTTATATGACTTAGGTCCATGATACAGACTAAACAACAAACATCTTCCCAGTTTTTAAATTATCAAATAGTGTGTGAATCAGATACCTGAACCCTACTGCTAAGCAAAAGTTTTAATCACAGCTAAAGTCTCAACAAGATCCTACTGCTGCTTTCTCTCACTGTAAGTACCAGCTACAGTATTAGCCAAAGCAGTGGAGCTGGGCAGAAAAAAAAATTTTTTTTTTATTTGATAAATTTGATGTGTGGCACTCTGTAAATTTAAGGTGTATAGCATGATACTTTAATACCTTTATATACTGTAATATGATTGCGATTGAAGCAATCAATAAATTATATCATTACAGTGTAATATTATTGTCTATATTCCTTACACTGTGCATTAGGTCTCTTTGGCTTATTTATTACACGGTACACATTTGTACCCTTAAATACTATTCATCTTATCCTCCCCCTACCCCTTATCCCCTGGAAGCCACCAATTTACTTTGTTTTTTTTCTTTTTATAGGTTTGACTTTTTAAATGAACTAGGCCAGATAAAAAGCTGGGTTCAAAAACTGGTGACAATGACAACTAGGACTTATTTTAAAGTTGCTCTCATTTTAGTTTATTACCAAAGCAGCAATCAGGCAGTACAAAGGATATGCACCAGGATACAACCCCAGCTCCCAACAAGGTTACGCATGAGGCTCGGTGGTCAATGCAGCAGCCCTAATGGTAAAATCTGTCAGGGAGAGAGAAGCCCACTGCCCTGTGCTCACTGCCTGTTTCACCACTGGCTCAGGAAGGGGCCCCATCAGCATGCCTGGATCTACCTACCAGCATAAAAGGCAATTCTCACGCTATTATGCTTTCATTCTCCCAGGTTCTCAGTCTTCTTGAGTAATCAGACCTGCAACACGCCTGGCTATGCCTAACCACTGAAGAACATACCACTAGACATCAACAGCATATCATTTTACATGCCAATATTATTTGTGGGATTATCTATCCCAATGCTACTCTCCATTACAGTATAATATTGAGAATTGGCCTATATAAACTATTTGCTTAAAGCAGTTTATTACATATTGATTCCACAAACTATTACTTAAATGTAATTTGAATATATATAAGTTAAATAACTTATTTATAAGTGCAGAACAACTAAGACTTCAAAGTAAGTTTGTTCATAATAAAAATAAAACATCGGGGTGCACATACCCCTTCGGATCCCTACATTTGTATCTTTGGGGTAAATACCCAGTAGTACAATGGCTGGATCATAGGGTAGCTCTATTTTCAACTTTTTGAGGAACCTCCATACTGTTTTCCAGAGTGGCTGCACCAGCTGGCATTCCCACCAACAGTGTAGGAGGGTTCCCCCTTCTCCGCATCCCCGCCAACATCTGTCGTTTCCTGACTTGTTAATTTTAGCCATTCTGACTGGTGTGAGGTGATATCTCATTGAGGTTTTGATTTGGATTTCCCTGATGCCGAGCGATGTTGAGCACTAGCAGCACTGTCCACAATAGCCAAACTGTGGAAAGAGCCAAGATGTCCATCGACAGATGAATGGATAAAGAAGATGTGGTATATATACACAATGGAATATTATGCAGCCATCAAAAGGAATGAGATCTTGCCATTTGCAATGACGTGGATGGAACTGGAGGGTGTTATGCTGAGTGAAATAAGTCAATCAGAGAAAGACATGTATCATATGACCTCACTGATATGAGGAATTCTTAATCTCAGGAAACAAACTGAGGGTTGCTGGAGTGGGGGTGGGGTGGGAGGGATGGGGTGGCTGGGTGATAGACATTGGGGAGGGTATGTGCTATGGTGAGCGCTGTGAATTGTGCAAGACTGTTGAATCACAGATCTGTACCTCTGAAACAAATAATGCAATATATGTTAAGAAAAAAAAAAGAAGAAGATAGCAGGAGGGGAAGAATGAAAGGGGGGAAATCGGAGGGGAGCCGAACCATGGGAGACGATGGACTCTGAAAAACAAACTGAGGGTTCTAGAGGGGAGGGGGGTAAGGGGATGGGTTAGCCTGGTGATGGGTATTAAAGAGGGCACGTTCTGCGTGGAGCCACTGGGTGTTATGCACAAACAATGAATCATGGAACAGTACATCAAAAACTAATGATGTAATGTATGGTGATTAACATAACAATAAAAAAATTTAAAGAAAAAAACCATAATAAAAATAAAAGACAAAACTTCCACTTCCCTGTAGTAGTTTCAACTAGAAAATATTTATATAATATAACTTAGTAGTTCATATATTACACTGGATTGTGATGTTGTGTGTGCTAGTTACAACGTCATACTTCCTTACCAGTTGCAAACTAGAAAAGGAATAGGTAGTAAGGAAAAATCTCTGGTTTAAATAGAGACAGCCAAGTTATTAGAATAACCACCATTCTATGCTTTTATATATCTTATAATTTTAATTATAACACTAAGACCACCAAAGCCAGGTTCAAAACCTGACTCTAACTTATTGCTCTGTGCCCCTAGGAAAGTTACTAATCTTTGGGACCTCCATTTGATCATATGTAAGATGAGAGTGACACCACTTTCACTGGACTAGTGTAAAGAATTAAATTAAATGCAAAATGTCTAGGACAGCAAACACAATATATTCAGGAAGCTTTCCCAAACTTTGGGACTAAAACCCAGGTCTCCAATATCGCCTAAAGCTTTGTTCACTATGCACACAGACTTACTTAAGTCTTATAAAATGGCACAGATGTATTATGTTTATTAGTGGAAATTATATATAGACACATAAAGTGTAACTCTACTAAATCATAAATCTAACCTCTGTGAAGTTAAATGCTATAACAGACTCAACATTTTATAATATTCATTTTTGCTTATTTTAGAACTTTGTAGAATTTAGAAAAATGGGTAAAAGTGGCACTGGATAATTTGTATTCCTTGTTTAAAAAAAAAAACTCTCCCAAGAAGTTCAAATTTGTATATTCTTTTTCTTCTACATATTTCCTTAGAGCAAACAGAGGCGTTTAAGATTTAACTGCTGTTCCTTCTTTTCAAAACAGTTTATAACATCAGAATGTACTGCCAATGATTACATGGAAGGCTTAGAGAGAAGCCAGGCCCCTAGATCGTGTCTTCTTATTCTGTTTGCTCTTCCTCCACCAACACCACTGAGTGCAGGATAGGAAATGTACATGCATGGAAGAAAGAAGGGGTGACGTAATGCTTTGCTTAAGCGAAGAGGGAAGTGTTTGCAGATTGGTATGTATACCAGTGTTACAGCTTCTGCTTGTTAATAGAGACCAGCTGATCATGCTGCCTTCTCCCTTTATTCCTGTGAGCTGCTTAGTACCCACGTCAGTGTCTGAGATAGAGCCCAAGGATGAGAGGACGGTAGAAGTGAGTACAGGTAAAGAGCACTGAATATAGACTTGAGAAGCAATGAACGTAAATACTGCCTGTGTTTTTCCCAATTTTGGATTTTCCCTTTTATATAACTGAAATGGCATTATTTTTTATTTTATTGTATGTCAACTGTAAATCATTAAAATTTAATTTTATGAACTTTTTTACATATTCGATGTCAGAAAAATTATATAAAACAAAGTTATAGATTATTTTTATAATATTTTAGCAGATGTACTAATAAAAATAAACTTTAAGAGGTAGTAACATAGGGTACAATACATATTTTATTTAATGGATTCATAGAATAATTTTACATCTATATTGAAGTAACTGAAACAAGCTGGAGCTGATGCTATCTAGACTTAGATACATATGTATAGATCTCCACTCTCGAAATAGGAATCAAACTTTTTAAAAAATATACTCTTATGTGGAATTTAAGAAACAAAACAAAGGAAAAAAGAGACAAAAAACCACTCTTAAATAAAAAGAACAACTAGGTGGTTGCCAGAGGGATGGTGAACGGGAGGGTGGGTAAAAGGGGATCAACAGTACACTTAACACAATGAGTACTAACATACAGAATTGTTGAATCATTATATTGTATACCTGAAATTAATAAAAAATAAAAGAAAATGATTTCAGAAATATATAGTCATATTCTATCAGTTTCTTAAGGTAAATTAAAGAAAACTGGATCGTTTAATGATTTCCTAACATCTAGATCATGTTAATACAGAACATTTCAAAAGCATCCCATGGGATATTTCTTTTTAAGATTTTATTTATTTATTTGAGAGAGAGAGAGCACAAGCAGGCGGAGGGGCAGAAAGAGAGGGAGAAGCAGGCTCCCCGCTGAGCAGGGAGCCCAATGCGGGACTCGATCCCAGGACTCTGGGATCATGACCTGAGCGGAAGGCAGAAGCTCAACAGACTGAGCCACCCAGGCACCAACCATGGGATATTTTTTTAAAAAATCATCACAGATGTAAGATACCTAGCAGGTTAATATAATTTCTTGGTTCTTACCCTATTTTTCTTCCCGATGATTTATTCAATAATTAACTGCTATATTTCTTCTTAAAGTTAAATTTAACCAGAAAATTTTTGAAGGAGGCATTATCTTGCTCAAAGGATCTCAGAGTTTATAGTACATAGACCAATGAAGTAGTAAAAATACCAATAAAAAAAAGATATGGTATAATTTAAGAATGGACAGACCTACCCAAGAAAAGATAGCTGACGATTTTATACTCACAAATGGTTAAGTCATTTCACGACAGAATGAAAACAGGGGCTAATATTATCTTTAAACTGGCATTCAGGGACAATAGCCCTTTCATATTACAAAGAAATCTGGGAATTTGAGACTATGTGACTCACCCTAGATCATTAAGCTTGTCACTGGGCCAGAACTAGAATCAGTCTCCTTTCTAACATACTAGGTCACCAGTTAAACTCTAGCTAAACATTTTGCCCCAAATTGAAAATAATTGTATTAAACAGAAGCTCTTATACTCACATACTCAGGCTTCCATAGATTAGAAAAAAAAACCATGTCTGTAAAAAGGTATATACTCTGATCTACCAATAAAAAAGGCTATATACCGAGATGGTTTTATAGGTAAATTCTATAACAGGTAATTTCCATCTATTCAAGTTATGCCAGATCAAAGAGAAAAACAGGAGCTTCCCAAATCATTTTGCTATGCAGTCACAATCCTAGCCCCAAACCTGATAAAATAGCATGAAAAGGAAAACCACAACTCAATCTCACTTATTATAGACACTGTTATAGACACTGCATGTACATTAAAGCATTTAAGCCTCACAACAACTCTTTGTGATGCATACTATTATTATCTCCATTTGGGTCAAGAAACTTCCTCAAGGTAACAATTCATAAGTGATAAGGCTAGAATTCAAATTCAGGCAATTCAGCTCCAAAATATTAGGAAACTAACCTAGTTTTCTATTAAATTAAAAACATGGAGGGATGCAAGGACTATTCAACATAAGTCATTATACTCTTAAGTAAAATAATAAAAAAGATGAATGCAGTAATGGAGGCTTAAAAATAATATAATTTTTAATAAAATATTCTTAATCAAACAAGAATGATAAAAACTACTTAGCAGAAAGCAACATCAAACAACATATAAAATTAGTAAGCTGCATTAGAAGCTGTCTGTTTAATTCGATACTAAAGTTCCAGTGCCTAAAACAGTGCCTGGCACATAATAGGTAGTCAAATATTTGTTGTATAGATATTTTTGAAATGAAATAATAACATATCCCCACTATATTAAAAATAAGACTGGTGTATCTGTTATGATTCTATTATTCCACACTACTTATTAAGTTCTATCTAATGAAGCAACACTTCAAATACTGAAAAAGAAAGAAAAAGTGTATTAATTTTTTGAGGTTATATAATTGTATCATTAGAAAATCCAAAAAACATAAGTAAAAAGTTATTAGAACAATTATGAGCATTCAACAAGCTGAGCAGATACAAGATATATATAGAAAAAACAATAAACTCTAAACTAACAATAGTCAATCAAAATTAAATAGAAGAAACAGTATCTGAGACTATAAAAGGCAAAAGATAAATCTTCTAACCAGGATATAAGACCTAAGTGAAGAAAACTATAACATGCTCTTGGATGTAAAACAAGGCCTACATGAATGATAGGAAGCCTTATTAAAGAGCAAAATGAAATATAATGTACTTCTAATAAAATCCTTGCTGAAAGATACAACCAGAAGAAGAATATACAAGGATTAACAAAAATTTTTAAAAAGAATAGAGATGAGATTTTCCCTACCATAGAGTAAAACATACTACAAAACTGCCATGATGATATTATTAGCACTAACATTTATTTATTGAGAGTTTACTATGTTCTAGGTACCTTCTAGGCACTTTACATGTAATTTGCACTTTACATGTAATTTAATTCTCACAATGACCCTGAGATATGTATTTTTATTCTCTCCATTTTAGAGAAAAGAAAACTGAAATACCAGAGGTTAAATACAAAAATTCAAGATAGTCAAGGGTTCACTATAGCGGGAAAGCATCTGGTATACCATTTTGGAAAAGTAATTTGGTTATCTTATTCATTCACTTAATAAATATTTATCAAATGACCAATCTTACCAAGTACCATTCTAGACATTGGAAATATGGCAATGAAAAAGATGTACAAGGCTCCTACCTTCATGACATTTATATCCCAGTATAAGGAGACAGATATCAGGAAGAAAACAAAATCACTTCAGATGCTAAGAAGGAAATAAAACTGTATGATATGAAAGAAACAAACCAGAAAGTGGGGGGGCTACCTTTTTATCAATGTCCAAAAAGTGATCTCTGAAGAAAAAAAATACTTGAACACTGAGCTAAGAAAAGGGCAGCCACATAATAAGCTGGAAGAATATTCTAGACAGGCAGAAAAGCAAGAGCCATGAGCTGGGACCAGGTCAGAATGTTCAAGTAACAGAAAGGTCAACATGACTGGAGTAGAGGAAAGGAGTATATGACAATAAGTGGGTGTTTACTACAGGGGCCCAGGCACATCCTCTTTGATCCAGCAATACCACTTACAGGACTCTATCCTACAGCAATAACAGCATGTATATCAAAACTCTGCACAAAAGAATGTTATTGCTAGATAATTTGTAAAAGGAAAACAACTGGAAAAACCTGAAGGCTGATCACTTGGGGAATGGATGAATAGATTATGGTATAACCTATACTACACAGTTAATGAAAAGAGTCAAATGCTCTATGTAGTGATCTGGAAAGAAGTCCTAGAGATACTATGTGAAAAAAAGCAAGTAGATCAATATAAATGACAAGATTCCATTTTTCATTAATGAGACTCCTAAACTATGGTATGGAAAAAAAATTTTTTTAAGATTTTATTTATTTATTTGAGAGGGAGAGAGAGGGAGAGAGAGAGAGCGCAAGAGCAGGGAGAGGAAGAAGCAGACTCCCCGATGAGCAGGGAGACTGGCTCAGGGTTCGATTTCAGGACACTGGGATCATGACCTGAGCCTAAGGCAGATGTTTAACCAACTGAGCCACCCAGGCGCCCCATGGTACTGAGAACTTTAACTTCTAAGTCTAGCCCTGGATAAATTCCACTTTGCTTCCTCCTCATTCTACCTCCTTCTCTAATTCATTCCCTGCCAGCATTTCAGCTCCCCTCAACCCATTGCTTATTTTTTTACCTAGAAACATGAACAACCTTACAAAAATTTTAAAACACAGAGAAGAACGTTTTCCTATAATTATACAAACAATACAATAGACTAAATAATTTTGAAACGACTGAATCAGCTCTATTAATTTTAGAATAGTCAAGTGGCATCAAAATCTATTTAAAAATCAGAAAGCATATTATCATGAGCAATTACAGGCAACTAAATATTCAGCTGGCTATCACACTAGCAAAGATGTAAATGATGATTATTCTTACCTCTACTTTTGTTCTATAGAGAACAAGTCGTCTAAGACCGCATAACTTGGCAATGTGGTTGAAAGCTTGAGGTGGTAGTTTATCACAGGATGAGAGATTTAAGTCCTGTAGATTTGGACACATCTCAGAAATAATCTCCAAGCAAGTTTCATTAAGAAAGTGGCTGCAAGATAATTCAAGGCGCACTAATTCAGATCCACAAACCTTCAGAAACCTGTAAAAACAATGTTCCGTGTGAATTTTGTAAAACTAAAAGATACTTTTGCAAGTACATTGGAATTACCTCAACTCTTAGTAGATACCTTCAGAAGAATGGATTTCTATTACAGAAAATGTAAAACTTGTTTCCCTTAAATTCTCATTTACTACTTACCAAAATAGGCATGATTAGGCTAAAATAATTCAACCTGATATGATAAGATGTATTCATATCATATAAAAAGTCAGCTAACGCGAAGTGAAAAATTAAGAAAGTAGAGAATGTATTTTCTCCTATCTAAAATTCACATCTGAATTGGTAGAGCCCAAAAACCAAAAACATAACATAACTCTTAGAAGTATTTCCCCCTAAACAATACCCATACAGTACTGGATAATTTATTTTGAATGTGGCACACAAGGTGAAAGCTTTAATTAAATGACCTCAAAATAAATCAGACTAGCCTCCTCTCAACTAAGGAAATGTCTGAACTGGTTTAACTGTCCTATTGTAATGTTCCTTAAAACTGTTACTATTTACTAGACTGATGTTGAAATTATTACAAGATATTCAATTACAGCTTCACATAAATACACAGAAATAATTCAACATGGCAGACATAAAACTCTGTATCAGAGTGGTAATAACAATATTTATTGTAGTTGCATTACAGATGGGGGAGGACAGTCCTGTCTATAATCATCATCTGAAAATCATATAAAAGTAAATGTGAGTCTAGGAATATTTGAATCCATGAAACTTCATCAACTAAGCAAACTGAACCCTTAAGTGCACCAATTACCCCTGTCCAGGTCTCTTGACATTTTCTTGCCTAACACAGTGCCACGGTGCATCAGTAACATACTGTTAGTTTATTTATGCCACGTCTTTTTTCCTGAATGGATTAATTAGCTTCCAAATAGACATATAAAGGAAAATTAACTAAATCAATCCCTTATGAAAATAAAAGAAGTAACACTGGACTTCTAAGTCAAACGATTAATTTCTTGCCCTGTTCCACTTCCTGGCATGTGACCTTGGAAAAGGCATTTACCCAAGTCTCAGCACTTTCTCAGCTGTAAAAGGCAGACTAGAATTACATAACAGCACTCACCAAACTGCCTCATGGTTTTGAACATCAAACAATATGT
Source organism: Eumetopias jubatus (assembly GCF_037043125.1). Taxonomy (NCBI): domain Eukaryota; kingdom Metazoa; phylum Chordata; class Mammalia; order Carnivora; family Otariidae; genus Eumetopias; species Eumetopias jubatus. Next base: position 61,219,850 of record NW_028274812.1, on the reverse strand, counting down.
GAAAGCAGTTGGTAAAGGTCAAAGCACCCCACAAACATGAAAATACAAGTTGAATCTTGGCCAACTCACATTCAAACAACAATAAAAAATTCAATTGCTACAAATTTATTTTAAATGTTGAAAATAACTATTGCCCACATATCTTATTTATACCTGAACACCCATTTATTCTTACTCCATTGCAATATGTGTTTTGCTCTCCCTAAATTTGCCCTTTCCTTTTAAATGCCAAACTCAATGCCCTTTCTTTTCAGTGCTTGAATTACTTGACTTATTGTGGCATTTCACACAACTGCCCACCCCTTCCTTAAAATTCCCTGACACTCCTCAAGCTACTCCCTCTCCCAGATTTCTTCCAACATGTCTCACTACTGTTACCTTTGCTAAATTGAATTAGCTAAACTGCGGTTTACACCAAGCATGTTCACTTATTCATTCAACAAATATTTACTGAGCTCCTATTATGATCCAGGCATTACTCTAGGCCCTGGGGAGTTAGCAGTGGACAAAACAAATTCCTGGCTCTCATGGAGCTTACTGATATTTTAGTAGGAGAGGTAGGCTATAAACAAGTAAATGAGTAAAACAAATAGTATTAGAAAGTGAAAAGTGTGGAGGAGGAAATAAAAGCAGGGAAGGGCAATAGGAAGTATCAAGGGTAGGTAGGGTTGTCAGAGATGCCTCACCAAGAAGATGAGTCAAGACCCAAGACCCAAAGGAAGTACGGCAGTAAGCAAAGCAGGTATCTGGGAGAGAACATTCCAGGCCGAGGGAAGGGCAAGCACAACGGCTCTGGGGCAGGATACCACGTAGAGTGAGGAAGCGTAAAGAGACTAATGTAGGAGGTACAAAGTGAGGGAGAGATGAGGAGCAGGTCAGAGAGGTTAAGAGGCAGTTCATATAATGTGTGTCCCATAAACACTTCGGCTTTGAGGGAGATGGCATTCTCAATCATGAGAGGGCTTTGAGCATAAGAGTGACACAAGCTCCTTGTGTCTCAGCAGGATCACTCTGGTTTCTGTGTACAGCATAGACTGAAGGGGAAGAGGAGTAAAAATAAGGGGACAGTCAAGACACCACTAAAATACTCAGGAAAGAGAAGATGGTGCACTGGATCCAGATGGTAGCACTGAATGTGGTGCTCAATATTCAGATTCTGGATCTATTTCAAAAGTGGGCAATGTATACTAAATTATGACACACCTTCTCTACACTGAACTGAACTCAGGCTCATCTATTCCTAAACCACTACATTTTTTTCCCTCTTAACTACAATGTCCTTCCCTACTAATTTGTAGGGAAGATTGAGATTTATAAGTTGCCTCAAATCCTTTGGCAACCGAAACAGATTTTTGGCATACCCAATCCTTAGCACAATGTCAGGCATGGAAAAAACATTTGATGAGAGTTTACTGAATGTATCTTCCAATTAAGAAAATTCACTTGAAGAATTTAAGTTTCCTCTACTCCAGAACAGACTAAGTTCTATGGGCTCAGGGTATTTTTCCCTTACTAGGGTTAAACTATTCCCAAGAAATATGATGAAATTAACAATTTTACCTAACTTTGAGTATAAATAGTAGTTACAAGTAGTTCTTCATATTTTTGTAAGCTAGCAACCTAGAAATGGATGTAGGGTTTCAAGAACTAAAAACTATTCTATTTTGATTTGATACTTGCAACACTTTGACATCTCTTTTCTCCTTACCTCATTATTGAACTTTTCTCCTCTAAAGAATTTAGAGAGAAGCCAGTCAGCAGAAAGCTGTTAACAGACTAGAAAAGTTCCCAAATTGATTTAATGAATGACAGAATTTGAAAGCACAATAAAGATAATGATCATGCCTACAGTACATTTTGGACTTTCCCTCTCTTTTTCTATATTGCATATTTTTACTCTGAGCAGATTATTTAGTTAATATCCCCATACTGTGTCTTCCTAAACTTATAGGATCTATACTACCTACTTCTTCATGATCTCTGCAGTTCAAGAAGGCAGACGTAGTAGCAGACTCAATTAATTAGCCGAACACAACTCTTGTTTCTTTCCTTAATGCTCCTCATGTAAGTTTTATGTTACTGCATAATTACATACATGTTTTTGTCTTGGTCATCTATGTATTCGTCTCAATTGTGATACTGGTCACCTAAAAGGAGAACTACAGCTTCTTTATTTCCTACAGCCTCTTCATTCCATGATATGAATTCTCATAAAGTATTTCCTGATATTGAGGGTATTATGAGAAGACCTAAACTAGGTCTCTTGCTATGGGAAAAGAAAGAAATGGCTTATCCTTATGTGGTGAAGTAATTTGTCCAGAGTAATATAGGCACATAAGAAGTAATTTACTACATGGTAACTTGCACCCTAAAATGATAAAATCATATGAATAAATCATTTAATCTGAGTTTACTCATCAAAATAAAAGGCACCAATCCTCAGAACTTGCCTGATGTATAAAGGTAAGGGGGGAAAAAAAGGGAAGGGGAGAATGAGACGTAAATGTCTATGGCTTCTGATTCCTAACGGTACATTTTATTAGCTGATTCTGAGTTTTCTGAAACAGCATATTTAAGATAAATCTTTAATCCCTTATAATTTGGAACATTTTTTAATACATCTGATCCAAAATAAAGCCATTAAAAACAAAACTCCTTGTTGGCAGGAGAAAGAAAGTCTTAAAATTGCCTTAAATCTCTGGGAATTGACATTCTAAAAGAGGTAACTGTATAAAGCATAGGTAAGCAATTGAATAAACAAACAAACAAATAAGCAATAAGCTCTTTATCCCATAAAATTGTAGCTCTGTGTCAAAACACCTAATAAAATTCTTGAATCTAAAAAGCATCCAAGAATGTTTTCTGAATGAAACAATTAGAGGAGTCAGGGATAAAAATCTCTACATAACTGAGGTGGAGATCAAGGTGATTAATTTGGGCAACTATCCAAAGAAAAATAGTAGTGGAAAAAATAAACCTAAGGCTTTTTGAGCATCAGAGTGATACGATTAAGCCTCAAAGCACAAACAGGTGGGGTGGGGGTGGGGGCAAAGAAATATCAAAGACTAGGGAACTCTATTATAAAAGAAAAGTGGAATTATAAAAGATGTGGTTCTAATGAGTAATGATATGCATGAGCAGTACTTGAAGTTGCAAATCACAAAGCTGGAGATAGAATAGGATTTTGATAACTGATTAAATCTTTTAAGTTCTTGTTATTCCAATTCAACCTACTTTCCTACTCTTTTGAATAATATCAATTCCTAAAAAGTTCTTTGAAATCCAGTTAAACAGTTCCAACCTGTGAGGAAAGGTTTTTCGGCAACAAAAATAAACCGTATCAAACTTTTCCCAAAGACTTGCTCAACAGCAGCTCATCATCACTGGTCTCTAGTTTAAAAATGTACTTTTTTCTTTAAAGTATTATAAATAAGTCTTCTTCACAGTAATGAGCATAAATAGACCATACTTATTCATAGATTATTCATTAATAATCAAGCCATGAATATGTATTGTTTATTCTGGGAATGCTGCCTACAAGCCATAATGACTATCAATTCCTCAGTCAAGTCAAGGAGGCCCACAGCAATCAGTAGGCAAGACTCCAGTATCTCCCACCCAAAAAGAGAATTCTCTCTTCCTGGTATTTAAACATTTTATTTTCTTCATGGGAACAAGGACTATGCTTAAAGGAATGTTATCAAGATTTATAGTTTTAGTGGCTGAAATACTACTGTAAAATATGGAAAACTTAAATTTATGTATGTACCGTTGTGATTATTCAAACAGCCCCCCAGCAACTAACATGGCTGAATTGAAAATAGAAGAGAAATTGCTGGTGAGAAAGTAGACTAGAGCTTTAATCTTGCAAAAGAAGATCTTTATCCATTATGATTCTAAAATTTAAAAAGTAGCATTACTAAACTTTCTTCTCACAACTTATGCCTCTGCTCATGCACCAGAATGAGTGAAACAAAGGGAGTTTTAAAACAGTGATTTAATACTACTGTTCCATTTTACTCATTATATCATGGTCATATGCAACGTTTTGCCGAAGAAGCTGGACTTCAGCTGTTCACTACCAATGTTTTAAGGTCTACACTCATTAGTTACCATCCGGTTATTTTATTAATAAAAATACAGGAAGGATGTTTACATGTTTATATCTTTATTCTTCCTATAGCCTGACGTAGGAACTATGTTAAACGTTTCTTTACACAGTCAACACTCACTATAATTTCTTAAACACTAAGGATGAAAACAAACAATAAATTCCTAGTAGTGGGAAACACTGAAGAAAGAGCTCTGAGAGGAATTAAAATAACCTGCAAGATCCTTATAATGTAAAATAATGCTTACTGACACCAGTCATTCTATCTATGAGTTAGTCAGTCTTGATTTATGAGCCACAATGCATGCTCTAAACACCCACAGTCATCATTAGCTTCAATCCTTCTTGGTCCTATTAGCAGGGAAGAAAATTTTCAGATGAAGGGTGGGCAGGGGGGAGGAAGCAAGTTTCACTGGATAGCTGTCAAATGTCCAGCAATTTTTAAAATGTGGATTCTATAAAAATTCACCAAAATCAAACTGCCAAAAAAGAAATGCCTATTTTTTTTACTTTAGATATCTCCTAAGCAAATTTACATAACAGAAAATATTTTGTACACACAGCAAGTTATAAAAAAAATCTTTATACTCTCTGACCCACAATACCATAATGTTTTATGTAAGATCTCCTTTCCCTGGCTCTATTTTTGGCGGGAAAGAAAGGAACTCAGTGCATCCAGGGTTTCAACATGTGCTATAAGCCATTACTGCTTGTGTTTATTTTTTTACTTTGTTGCATAAACTATCAATATTGGCACTATGAACAGTTACTCTCCCAAACATTATTATTTCATCCGAATTTTATGGCATCAAATATTTATTTCTGGAACTGCATCTTTATTTTTATAGTCTAGTCAAGGGAAAACAAGGCTCAATATACAAATTTCTAATTCATAAACCACTGTTCAAGAATGTATCCACTGATACATGTGTGAAGAAAAAGCTGTTGTTCATTTTTAACTTCTAAAAACCGAACAGAAGATTATCCATTAATCAAAAATAACAGGTAATTTCCCCAGTTTCTACTCCTCCATTATTTAACTTAATGAAATGATGGGATTATACTGTAACGTACAATGAGAATAACCCTCATCAAGGTTAAGAGAAAAACACCTGTTTGTATCATAAGCAAAATTAATATGGCATTACTAAATGAATATGCACTTGTGCAAGCTTTCAAAATGTTTAACAGGTGACATTTAATAGTAAGAAAACGAAATGCTTAAATAGAAAGGAGCAGAAACACCTGGGCAGGTCTGCAAGTGTGGTCGCCTACTTAGCATGCAATTGCATTTTCAACATAATTAGTTTAAATGAGCTTCTAAATTTGGGTGATGTATTGCACATGTAATTAAGATTTAATTAAAAATGTTCTATAATAAATTGTTTTCCATTTCTGACAAATCACATTAGAGAGGTGGATTTTGATTTGGAAATAGTTTTTAAAATGTGTTAATCATCTGTGTTGAAAATATGAGAAAAAAAAGGAGGTATGCCGAAAGTTACTTGGGATTTACAAAATTGGAGGGAAAGGGCAGAGTTTTGTTTCATATTGTTGTGAAGTTTAGCTGAAGAGGATGGTGAAACTCACTCATTTTGATAAGTAGAAGCATTCTGAACGTGACGAGACACAAAATGGGTTTCTTTTTTATTTCTGTAAAGTATACAGTAGATACTTTCAAACTGTTCCTATGGAAACGACTCAACAGTAAGTACTGCGTGCCGGTAAATGAGCGCAGCGAGGCTTGGTACTAACCTGCTAAATCCTGCCACAGAGATGAAGCCCCTATTGCCAGTCCAAGATAAATTAAGCCACTGAACAAGGGTGCAGCGAGGCTGCAGAAATTCCAGAGAGATATCATTTAGTTTTGCCCAGTACGGCTGCAGATTGAGATGGATGTATTGTAGAGGATCACAGCAATGCTGGTTCAGTAGTTTGCAAGTCTGGGCTAATCTACACAGGTCTGGTAGTGTAAGATGATTCAGAATCAGCTGAATGAGCTACATCAAACAGATTGAAAAACAGTATCACTTAAGTATATTGTCCAGTCTAATACAGAACAATAGTGTCACGTATTTCATAACAATATTTTCACATATGACATCAAGACTCCACAGCATTACTCAAATCAGAAGAAACCATACTTACATAAGACAATATATATTACATTTCAAAATTGTTTCAAGTATACTCGGCTCATGTCGACTACTCATTTTTTTTCACAGTACAAACATCTATTTTGGTAATCTGTTGAATAATAGTTTCTCCTAGACTCAACATTTACTGAACATCTACTACACCTCAAACATGGTGAAAGATGAAGAGTTGCCATCTTCAGAGTTTTGCAGAGTCCAGTGGGAACTGGTAAGTACAATGACATGTTTTAATAGCTTTGAAAGACAGGAGCAGGGGCTGCTCTGGAAGATACAGGCCTAACCTCAAAGGGAGAGTGTAATTGTACCAGGAAGGCTCAGCTTTAAAGGGTGAGAGGCAAACTAAGTGAAAGACTAGTTAGTGGTTAAGGACTGGGTTACGAGGAGCCTCACAGAGGAGCGTGAATTTATTCCGAAAGCAATAAGGAGTCCTGAAGGGCTTTACACTGCAGAATGACATGGTCAGATTTGCATTTGGAAAGCTCATGGCAAGGGGTACTCCTCAAGGCAGGGAGGCAGGGAGGAAAACCAGCCCAGGAGCTGCTACAGAATTCCTGGAGGAAAGAGAAAACAAGGGCCTACTGGCAGTGATGATGTAGCAAACATATACAAAAAGTATTAAAGAGGAGGAATCCAAAAGATTTTTTTAATCTCTAATTAAAATAGTTTCCTTGAACTAGCCCAAGATTTTTTTTTCCTTGACTATGAGCAGTTTGGGGCTTCTAAACTAATTTTTCTAGAACTACTGTTAAATAGCCTGTTCTGGACCAAGAAACAAAGAAAAAAAAAAGATCAAATATTTGCTAAATGGTAAAAATCTTTAGATGAGAGAGAATATTGAGTTTCTTGCTTAATGCAGCATATTTGTCTAGCTACACTTTTTGTTTTGCAAATATACCCTTTAACCTTAAATGATGTTCTTCAATTTATTTGACTACGTAAGCCCAATATTCACTTCAGGACAGAATTTCACTGTTTTAGGCCAAAAACTTACAAAATAGTGACAACGTGATTTTTAAAATAAGCTTAAAGGGTACATAAAATATGAGCATTGCTGACTAATACATAGATTGTGTTCAGTAAGGCTTGGGGTATTTTTGCTCTTTATTTTTAAGACTGATCTGGACTTTAAAAAATATTAAAGGTGTCTGACATAAAAAATTGGGAACGATAAGGAAATTAAAAATTATCCTAAAATCCCATCATCCCAATAACATGTAAACTGCTGACATGTAAAATATTATACAAACAACAAAAGAAAATTGGGGTAAAACATTAGAAAACTCAAACACTGAAGAAAGGTAGAAAATGAATAGTTTCTATCATCAAATCTAACGAACCCTCTCCCTACTGGTAAGCCCTTACGTTTTTCTGATCTCTTCCAATAAATATGTACAAAATTCCATTTTGGATTTGCACTAAAAGAATGATACTATATACACTGTTCTTATACCTTGCTTTTCTCATTTAATGATGTATCTTATAGGCACCTCTTTATCTGCACATAGAAATCCACCCCATTCCTTTTTTATAGATGTGGCATACTGTCCAACTGATTTCTCACTGACATAATTCCTGTTTTAATACTGCAATAATGTTGTGTGTGTGCATGTATGTATATCTTGGCAAACTCTGCCAACATACCTAAGGGTAAATTTCATGCTTTTAAGTTTTGACATAAGCACAAAACTGCCCTTCAGAGTGTTTGCATCGATTTACTACAGTGTAAAAAAGTACCCATTCAGGGGCACCTGGGTGGCTCAGTTGGTTGGGTGACCCACTCTTGGTTTTGGCATAGGTCATGATCTCATGGGTTGTAGGATCGAGCCCTGCATCAGGCTCTGTGCTCAGAGGGGAGTCTGCTTGAGATTCTTTCCCTCTGCCCTTCCTCTCACAAATACTCTCTCTTTCAAATAATTTTTTTAAAAAGATTTTATTTGACACAGACAGAGAAAGAGAGGACAAGCAGGGGGAGCAGGAAAGGGAGAAGCAGGCCCCCTGCTGAGCAGGGAGCCTGATGCGGGGCTTGATCCCAGGACCCTGAGATCACGACCTGAGCCGAAGGCAGATGTTTGAGCCACCCAGGTGCCCCAATAATTTTTTTAAAGTACCCATTCACTTATGTCCTAGACAGCACTGTTATCAATAAATTTCATCATTCTGAAAGCAGAAAAAGAAACAAAAACAAAAACAGTATGGCACTGTTGTTTTGTATTGCTGTTCTTCTTTTAACTACAGAAATGTAACCCTTTGCCAAGGGAGTTGCCAGTATTTCTGTTCTGTTGGTCTGTTTCTGGACTCTATTCTGTTCCATTTATTTACCCATTATTTCTCTCGTATCAATAGACCTCTGAGTCAAATGAGTTTTGTTCTGATTTATTTAGAGTTTATGCATCGGAATGCACTGGATTGTTTGGCTGCAAATGAGAATCTATCTTCATTGTTGATGCACAAATATCATTCCCATAGCTTCAGAATATGCTTTATTATCTGGTGGGACTAGTGCTCCCTCTATCACTCTTCTTTTCCAGAATTTTCCTGAGTATTTTCATGTTTTTTCAGGTAAACTTTCCAATTAAAAAACAATTAAAAAATTCTGTATTTTAATTGGGACTTCACTGAATACACAGATTAAGGAAAGCTGACACCTTTACTTTATTGTGTCTTCTTAGGCAAGGGCATGGTACGATTTATCATTTAATGATCTTTCATGTTCCTAGAGTTCCTAAAGCTATTGATTTTTGTCTATTAACTTTGTGACCTGCCAACTTATTGTTCCTAATAGTTTGTCTATTTTCCTAAGAATTCTAGTACATAATCATATCATCTGCAAATGATGATGATTTTATAGCCTCCTTTCCAAAAATTATGCCTTTTCCTTCTCATATTTCCAGCATTGGCTAGTGTTTCTAGAATAATGTTAAGTAACACTGTTGTCTTGTTCCTGGCTTTAATTTAAATGTGAGCCACAAATGTGGCACATATGTAATTTTTAAAGTAAATACCTTTTTTTAAAAAAGTCAAAAGACTGCAGTTAATAATACTGTATTGTACACCTGAAAGTTACTAAGAGTAAATCTTAAGCATTTTCAACACAAACATAAAAAAAAAAAAAAAAAAGCTATACGAGGTGATGTATGTGTCACTTATCTCGATCTTGGAAATCATTCTGCAATGTATATGTATATGAAATCATCAGGGGCGCCTGGGTGGCTCAGTGGGTTAAGTGTCTGCCTTCGGCTCAGGTCATGATCCCAGCGTCCTGGGATCAAGCCCCTCATCGGGCTCCCTGCTGAGTGGGGAGCCTGCTTCTCCCTCTCCCTCTGCCTGCCTGTCTGCCTACTTATGATCTCTCTCTAATAAATAAATAAAATCTTTAAAAAAAAAGAAATCATGTTGTACACTTTAAATATATACAATTATATTTTTCAATTATTCCTTAATGAAGTTAAAAATAAAGGCAAAAGAACAATGATATTAATTTTAATATACTTTATTCAATAATATATTAAAAATGATTTCAACTTGCAATCAACATAAAACTACTGAGATATTTTTTCTTTTTTTTGTATGAAGTCTTTGAAATCCTGTACTTTATACTTTCAACACATTTTAATTCAGACTAGCCATATTTCAAGTGCTCAATAGTACATGTGGCTAGTGGCTACCACATTGGAGAAAGAATTTCTAGTGTTTGATAACTAAATGTGATGTTAGCTTTTGGCTAATAATATTTGGTAGTAAACAATAACTATCAAGAAGCTTAACAAGGTACATGTATTTTTTTAATGGCGATGGATAACAGATTTGGATATCTATCCAGCTGTCATTTGTCAACCAATTTTATGTATCCACTAAGATGGCATAGGATTTTTCTCCTTTTGACCTAGTACTGTGGTATAATAATTCTCTAATACCAAAAACAATTCTCTAATAGCAAAACACCCTTGAATTCCAGGAATGCGTCCTGAATGATTTTGTTGTATTATCTTTTAAAATAATTATATTTACTCTACTGTATTTGTTTACAGAAGTAAAACTGGACTGTAGTCTTTTTATGTGCTACCATGTTACCCTGGCTTCAAAGCTTTCCTTTTTCTTTAAGCCATGGAAGAGTTTAAATAATATAGGATTTATCTGTTTCTTAAATGTTTGAAAGAACCTATGAGAGCCATCTGGGCTTGGCAACAGTAGGATCTTAAATATTTGTAGAATGAATTAAAAATCTGTTGTTTTAACTATAGTATTAAAAATCATATCAGGGAATTTTTAAGCAGTTAGTGCAAGAAGGCATTCAAAATTAAATATATCCCTGTATCAGAGGATCAATAATTCACTTTTTCCAGATGATTTGTAATTTAAATAACACCCAGCAATTTCTGGCATCGTTCCAAACAAAAGACACCAATGTTAAAAGATGTGTATTTTGTGTGAAAACATTCTATGATACTTAATATTACATTTTAAGCAAATGTCAAAATAGAAAAAGAATAGCGAAAAGTCAGAGACCATGACATTGACATGTGAAAAAGCACTTTTGGATTTTGATTAAATGAGAGATGACAGTTTCAGGCCTACAAGACAATATCCATTAATCATTACATATTTAGTATCTATTACAACGTGTTTTTATATTTGGGGTATCCTAGCATGAAGTACCATTTGATACTACAGCGAGTGTAGGATGTGATGGTGGGGAGGACTCCCCAAACAGAATTGATCTACCTGCCCTCAAAACCCACTCTACTCATAACACAATTATCTTCAACTATGAAAACACTGTCATTTGACACATTTCTATACGGGTTTTTTTTTTTCCACTTTAAATAATTTGGATTATCTTAAAATAATTTGGGTAACTTTTTTTAAGTTTCTCTTTTTTAGTCACTGAGAGATCATTCAGTGTTCTCTCTCTCTGCATGGTGCTTGGCTTTCGTCAGGCCTAGGCCGCATCCTCACACTACAGACTCTGTCTCCCAGTTTCTTCCCCATGCCTCTGTGGTACTGGTCAAACCCCTTACCTGTACTGGAAGCCTTCCCTCTCTGCGTTCCTTCAGCACAGAAACATGCTGAAATCTCTCCCAGCCTGCATCACAGATAGAAGTCTTCCTACTCTGCCGCTCCCTCTACCATTCACTTGTCTTTTCTCCTTTTAGAAGTTAGAACAGATAATTCCTATAATTCATACTCTCCCTCATTTTGATATGCCTTTTTTGAGTGCCACACAAAGGGGTGAAGTGTTAGGCAAGATGACAAAGTAGTATTCATTACTGGTGAACAGTCTTCTCCATGTTACAGCCCATAAAGAGAATATATTCACAGAAATATTTTTCTGCTTATACTCAAAGTAAACAGTTTTTGTCTCTGCTTCTCTCACCCTCCTTCATGCCTTAACCAAATATGGCAAGGTCTTCTCATTCTTCACCTATGTTCATGGCTCCACTAAACCGTTAAGTGTAAAGGATTATTAAAGATCTCCCAGCAACCAAAACCTGTGGGTACTTGTAATTTAGCTCTCTGCAGCAATGTGGCTATGTCCTTTTTTATGTTTTCTATGCCTATTGCTTTGCTTTTAAGACTCTCATCTTCATCTCAAGTGCCTTTTCTGACGGGTCTTCCTCTATGGGACTCCTAGATGTTAATATTCCCAGAATTCTGCTCTTGGCCCTTGATTCACACTCAATAGACTTTCCCGTTAATTTTATCTACCAGGTGCCCCTCACCTCTTTCAAGTAGACTCACTCAAATATAAACTCAGACCTTCCTCTTGCATTTCACACTGAAATACTAACTGCCTACTGTCCTCAACCAGTTGAGATGCTTTGGTGAATCACAGGCACCTCAAAGTCAGCACATCCTTCCTACCTTCACCCACTGTTTTATGATTAATGGCATGTCCATCCACCTAGTCATTTCGATCAGAAACCTGAAAGTCTCTCTGATGGTCTGCTTCATCTAGAGATGAACATTTACTTGTTCCTTTCAATTTCTACCCTCTGAGCTCTGAGAATATTTCTCTTACTCATCTCCTTTCCAAATCTTCCAATATCCAGGCTTCATCATTTCTTGCCTCAATTACAGCAGTAATTTCCTAACTGGTATCCCTGACTCCCACCCTGACCTCCTCTTGGTCTACTCTTCATTTGCCAGCAGAGTAATCTAAGACAGAAATCTCATTTTCTTATTCTCATTTTTTAGATAAATTAAATAAAACCTTCAGTGTTTCCCCACTGACTACAGAAAAGGTTCACAATCTTTTTAATACCACGACACATACGAAAGACAAAATTTACATGAAGGCCAAAAACCTGGGCAATTATTCTTTTGTACGCATATACAAAAATGCCTGCATATTATGGGTCATTCCTGGAATGTTAGCTATTCCACACCTTTCTCTCCCACTCAAAAAAGCATTATGAAGAATACAAGAGAGTACAAGAAAGTG